>NW_027142246.1:0-300000 GCF_036365525.1 Heterodontus francisci
ACTGGGGGTCATTGTGTGTTTCTAACTGGGTGACAGTGGGTGTCTGTGTTACTGGGTATCAATGTATGTCTTTGTTACTTGGTGTCAGTGTATGTGTTTGTGACTTGGTGTCATTGCATGTCATAGTTACTGGGTGTCAGTGTATGTCTTTGTTACTTGGTGCGAGTGTATGTCAAAATAGTTGGTGTAAGTGTATGTCTTTGTTACTTGGTGTAATTGTCTGTCTTTGTTACTTGGTGTCAGTGCATGTGTTACTTGGTGTAAGTGTGTGTCTTTGTTACTGGGTATCAGTGTATGTCTTTGTTACTTGGTGTCCGTGTGTGTCTGTGTTACTGGGTATCAGTGTATGTATTTGTTACTTGGTGTCAGTGTATGTCTTTGTTACTTGGTGTGAGTGTGTGGCTGTGTTACTGGGTATCAGTGAATGTCTTGGTTACTTGGTGTCAGTGTATGTCTGTGTTACTTGGTGTAAGTGTGTGTCTGTGTTACTGGGTATCAGTGTATGTCTTTGTGACTTGGTGTAAGTGTGTGTCTGTGTTACTGGGTATCAGTGTATGTCTTTGTTACTTGGTGTCAGTGTATGTCTTTGTTACTTGGTGTAAGTGTCTGTCTTTGTTACTTGATGTCCGTGTGTGGCTGTATTACTGGGTGTCAGTTTATCTCTTTGTTACTTGGTGTCAGTGTATGTCTTTGTTACTTGGTGTCAGTGTGTGTCTGTGTTACTGGGTATCAGTGTCTGTCTTTGTTTCTTGGTGTAAGTGTGTGTCTGTGTTACTGGGTATCAGTGTATGTCTTTGTGACTTGGTGTAAGTGTGTGTCTGTGTTACTGGGTATCAGTGTATGTCTTTGTTACTTGGTGTCAGTGTATGTCTTTGTTACTTGGTGTAAGTGTGTGTCTTTGTTACTTGATGTCCGTGTGTGTCTGTGTTACTGGGTGTCAGTTTATGTCTTTGTTACTTGGTGTCAGTGTATGTCTTTGTTACTTGGTGTCAGTGCATGTCTGTGTTACTTGGTGTAAGTGTGTGTCTGTGTTACTGTGTCTCAGTGTATGTCTTTGTTACTTGGTGTGAGTGTGTGGCTGTGTTACTGGGTATCAGTGAATGTCTTGGTTACTTGTTGTCAGTGTATGTCTTTGTTACTTGGTGTAAGTGTATGTCGTTGTTACTTGGTGTCGATGTATGACTTTGTTACTTGGTGTAAGTGTGTGTCTGTGTTACTGGGTGTCAGTGTGTGTCTGTGTTACTTGGTGTAACTGTTTGTCTTGGTTACTTGGTGTCCGTGTGTGTCTGTGTTACTGGGTGTCAGTTTATGTCTTTGTTACTTGGTGTAAGTGTGTGTCTGTGTTACTGGGTATCAGTGTCTGTCTTTGTTACTTGGTGTAAGTGTGTGTCTGTGTTACTTGGTGTAAGTGTGTGTCTTTGTTACTTGGTGTAAGCGTATGTCTGTGTTACATGGTGTAAGTGTTTGTCTGTGTTACTGGTATCAGTGTATGTCTTTGTTACTTGGTGTAAGTGTGTGTATGTGCTACTGGGTATCACTGTATTTCTTTGTTACTTGGTGTCAGTGTATGTCTTTGTTACTTGGTGTATCTGTATGTCTTTGTTACTTGGTGTCAATGTATGTCTTTGTTACTTGCTGTCAGTGTATGTCTGTGTTACTGGGTATCAATGTATGACTTTGTTACTTGGTGTAAGTGTGTGTCTGTGTTACTGGGTATCAGTGTATGTCTTTGTTACTTGGTGTAAGTGTATGTCTTTGTTACTTGGTGTCAGTCTATGTCTTCGTTACTTGGTGTAAGTGTGTGTCTGTGTTACTGGGTGTCAGTGTATGTCTTTGTTACCTGGTGTCAGTGTGTGTCTTTGTTACATGGTGTAATTGCGTGTCTGTGTGACTGGGTGTCTATGTATGTCTTTGTTACTTGGTGTCAGTGTCTGTCTTTGCTACATGGTGTAAGTGTATGTTTTTGTTACTTGGTGTCAGTGTATGTCTTTGTTACTTGGTGTAAGTGTGTGTCTGTGTTACTGGGTTTAGGTGTGTGTCTTTGTTACTGGGTATCAGTGTATGTCTTTCTTACTTGGTGTCAGTGTATGTCAAAATACTTGGTGGAAGTGTATGTCTTTGTTAGTTGGTGTAATTGTCTGTCTTTGTTACTTGGTGTCAGTGTATGTCTGTGTTACTTGGTGTAAGTGTGTTTCTTTGTTCCTTGGTGTAAGTGTATGCCTTTGTTAATTGGTGTCAGTTTATGTCTTTGTTACCTGGTGTCAGTGTGTGTCTGTGTTACTGGGTATCAGTGTATGTCTTTGTGACTTGGTATCAATGTATGTCTTTGTTACTTGGTGTCAGTGTCTGTGTTTGTTACTGGGTGTCAGTGTGTGTCTGTGTTACTGGGTGTCCGTGTATGTCTTTGTTACTGTGTATCAGTGGTTCTCTGTGTTACTGGGTGTCAGTGTGTGTTTGTTTGTCTTACTGGGTGTCAGTGTGTGTCTGTGACACTAGGTGTCAGTATTTAGTTTAGTTTGGAGATACAGCACTTAAACAGGCCCTTCAGCCCACCGAGTCTGTGCCGACCATCAACCACCCATTTATGCTAATCCTACACTAATCCCGTATTTCTATCACATCCCCACCTGTCCCTATATATTTCCCTACCAGCTACCTCTACTAGGGGCAATTTATGATGGCCAATTAACCTGTCAAGCTGCACGTCTTTGGCATGTGGGAGGTTACCGGAGCACCCGGAGGCAACTCACGCAGACACAGGGAGAACTTGCAAACTCCTTTCAGGCTGGACCCAGAATCGAACCCGGGTCCCTGGAGCTGTGAGGCTGCAGTGCCCACTGTGTGTCTGTGTTTTTGGGCATCAGTATATGTCTTTGTTACTTGGTGTAAGTGTGTGTCTGTGTTACTTGTTGTAAGCGTGTGTCTGTGTTACTGGGTATCAGTGTATGTCTTTGTTACTTGGTGTCCGTGTGTGTCTGTGTTACTGGATGTCAGTGTATGTCTTTGTTACTGGGTGTCAGTTTATTCTTTGTTACTTGGTGTAAGTGTGTGTCTGTGTTACAGAGTATCTGTGTCTGTCTTTGTTACTTGGTGTAAGTCTGTCTCTGTGTTCTTGGGTATCAGTGTATGTCTTTATTGCTTGGTGTCAGTGTATGCCTGTGTTCCTTGGTGTAAGTGTGTGTCTTTGTTACTTGGTGTAAGTGTATGTCTGTGTTCCTTGGTGTCAGTTTGTGTCTTTGTTACTTGGTGTAAGTGTATGTCTTTGTTACTTGGTGTCAGTGTGTGTCTTTGTTACGGGGGGTCATTGTGTGTTTCTAACTGGGTGACAGTGGGTGTCTGTGTTACTGGGTATCAATGTATGTCTTTGTTACTTGGTGTCAGTGTATGTGTTTGTGACTTGGTGTCATTGCATGCCTTAGTTACTGGGTGTCAGTGTATGTCTTTGTTACTTGGTGCGAGTGTATGCCAAAATAGTTGGTGTAAGTGTATGTCTTTGTTACTTGGTGTAATTGT
Source organism: Heterodontus francisci (assembly GCF_036365525.1). Taxonomy (NCBI): domain Eukaryota; kingdom Metazoa; phylum Chordata; class Chondrichthyes; order Heterodontiformes; family Heterodontidae; genus Heterodontus; species Heterodontus francisci. Next base: position 3,514 of record NW_027142246.1, read on the forward strand.
CTGTCTTTGTTACTTGGTGTCAGTGTATGTCTGTGTTACTTGGTGTCAGTATTTAGTTTAGTTTAGAGATACAGCACTGAAACAGGCCCTTCGGCCCACCGAGTCTGTGCCGACCATCAACCAACCATTTATACTAATCGTACACGTAACCCATATTCCAATAACATCCCCACCGGTCCCTATATATTTCCCTACCACCTACCTATACTAGGGGCAATTTATAATGACCAATTAACCTACCAACCTGCAAGTCTTTGGCATGTGGGAGGAAACCGGAGCACCCGGAGGAAACCCACGCAGACACAGGGAGAACTTGCAAACTCCGCACAAGCAGTCCCCAGAATCGAACCCGCGTCCCTGCATCTGTGAGGCTGCAAACCACTGCGCCACTGTGCCGCCCAGTGTGTATCTGTGTTACTGGGTGTCAGTGTATGTCTTTGTTACTTGGTGTCAGTGTGTGTCTGTGTTACTGGGTGTCAGTGTGTTTGTTTGTCTTACTGGCTGTCAGTGTATGTCTTTGTTACTAGGTGCAAGTGTGTGTCTGTGTTACTGGGTATCAGTGTGTGTCTTTGTTACTTGGTGTAATTGTCTGTCTTTGTTACTTGGTGTCAGTGTATGTCTGTGTTACCTGGTGTAAGTGTGTGTCTTTGTTCCTGGGCATCAGTGCATGTCTTTGTGACTTGGTATCAGTGCATGTCTTTGTGACTTGGTGTCTGTGTATGTCTTTTTTACTGGGTGTCAGTGTGTGTCTGTCTTACTAGGTTTCAGTGTATGTCTTTGTTACTGTGTATCAGTGTTTCTCTGTGTCACTGGGTGTCAGTGTGTGTTTGTTTGTGTTACTGGGTGTCAGTGTGTGTCTGTGTTACTTGGTGTAAGTGTGTGTCTTTGTTACTTGGTGTCCGTGTGTGTCTGTGTTACTGGGTGTCAGTGTATGTCTTTGTTACTGGGTGTCAGTATATGTCTCTGTTACTTGGTGTAAGTGTGTGTCTGTGTTACTGGGTATCAGTGTCTGTCTTTTTTACTTGGTGTAAGTGTGTGTGTGTATGTGTTACTGGGTATCAGTGCATGTCTTTGTTACTTGGTGTCATTGTATGTCTGTGTTACTTGGTGTAAGTGTGTGTCTGTGTTACTGTGCATCATTGTATGTCTTTGTTACTTGGTGTCAGTGTATGTCAAAATACTTGGTGTAAGTGTATGTCTTTGTTACTAGGTGTAATTGTCTGTCTTTGTTACTTGGTGTAAGTGTGTGTCTTTGTTACTTGGTGTAAGTTTATGTCTTTGTTACTTGGTGTCAGTGTGTGTCTTTGTTACTTGTTGTTAGTGTGTGTCTGTGTTACTGGGCATCATTGTATTTCTTTGTGACTTGGTATCAGTGTATGTCTTTGTGACTTGGTGTCAGTGTATGTCTTTTTTACTGGGTGTAAGTGTGTGTCTGCGTTACTGGGTATCAGTGTATGTCTTTGTTACTTGGTGTCAGTGTATGTCAAAATACTTGGTGCAAGTGAATGTCTTTTTTACTTGGTGTAATTGTCTGTCTTTGTTACTTGTTTTCAGTGTATGTCTGTGTTACTTGGTGTATGTGTGTGTCGTTGTTACTGGGCATCAGTGTATGTCTTTGTGACTTGGTATCAGTGTATGTCTTTGTGACTTGGTGTCAGTGTATGTCTTTTTTACTGGGTATCAGTGTGTGTCTGTGTTACTTGGTGTCAGTGCATGTCTTTGTTACTGTGTATCAGTGTTTCTCTGTGTTACTGGGTGTCAGTGTGTGTTTGTTTGTGTTACTGGGTGTCAGTGTGTGTCTGTGTTACTTGGTGTCAGTGTATGTCAAAATACTTGGTGTAAGTGTATGTCTTTGTTACTTGATGTAATTGTCTGTCTTTGTTACTTGGTGCAATTGTGTGTTTTAGTTACTTGGTGTAAGTCTATGTCTTTGTTACTTGGTGTCAGTGTATGTCTTTGTTACTTGGTGTAAGTGTGTGTCTGTGTTACTGGGTATCAGTGTCTGTCTCTGTTACTTGGTGTAAGTGTGTGTCTGTGTTACTTGGTGTAAGTGTGTGTCTTTGTTACTTGGTGTAAGCGTATGTCTGTGTTACATGGTGTAAGTGTTTGTCTGTGTTACTGGTATCAGTGTATGTCTTTGTTACTTGGTGTAAGTGTGTGTATGTGCTACTGGGTATCACTGTATTTCTTTGTTACTTGGTGTCAGTGTATGTCTTTGTTACTTGGTGTATCTGTATGTCTTTGTTACTTCGTGTCAATGTATGTCTTTGTTACTTGCTGTCAGTGTATGTCTGTGTTACTGGGTATCAATGTATGACTTTGTTACTTGGTGTAAGTGTGTGTCTGTGTTACTGGGTGTCAGTGTATGTCTTTGTTACTTGGTGTAAGTGTATGTCTTTGTTACTTGGTGTCAATCCATGTCTTCGTTACTTGGTGTAAGTGTGTGTCTGTGTTACTGGGTGTCAGTGTATGTCTTTGTTACCTGGTGTCAGTGTGTGTCTTTGTTACATGGTGTAATTGCGTGTCTGTGTTACTGGGTATCTATGTATGTCTTTGTTACTTGGTGTCAGTGTCTGTCTTTGCTACATGGTGTAAGTGTATGTTTTTTTTACTTGGTGTCAGTGTATGTCTTTGTTACTTGGTGTAAGTGTGTGTCTGTGTTACTGGGTTTAGGTGTGTGTCTTTGTTACTGGGTATCAGTGTATGTCTTTGTTACTTGGTGTCAGTGTATGTCAAAATACTTGGTGTAAGTGTATGTCTTTGTTAGTTGGTGTAATTGTCTGTCTTTGTTACTTGGTGTCAGTGTATGTCTGTGTTACTTGTTGTAAGTGTGTTTCTTTGTTACTTGGTGTAAGTGTATGCCTTTGTTAATTGGTGTCAGTTTATGTCTTTGTTACCTGGTGTCAGTGTGTGTCTGTGTTACTGGGTATCAGTGTATGTCTTTGTGACTTGGTATCAATGTATGTCTTTGTTACTTGGTGTCAGTGTCTGTGTTTGTTACTGGGTGTCAGTGTGTGTCTGTGTTACTGGGTGTCCGTGTATGTCTTTGTTACTGTGTATCAGTGGTTCTCTGTGTTACTGGGTGTCAGTGTGTGTTTGTTTGTCTTACTGGGTGTCAGTGTGTGTCTGTGACACTAGGTGTCAGTATTTTGTTTAGTTTGGAGATACAGCACTTAAACAGGCCCTACAGCCCACCGAGTCTGTGCCGACCATCAGCCACCCATTTATGCTAATCCTACACTAATCCCGTATTTCTATCACATCCCCACCTGTCCCTATATATTTCCCTACCAGCTACCTATACTAGGGGCAATTTATGATGGCCAATTAACCTATCAAGCTGCACGTCTTTGGCTTGTGGGAGGTTACCGGAGCACCCGGAGGCAACTCACGCAGACACAGGGAGAACTTGCAAACTCCTTTCAGGCAGTACCCAGAATCGAACCCGGGTCCCTGGAGCTGTGAGGCTGCAGTGCACAGTGTGTGTCTGTGTTTTTGGGTATCAGTATATGTCTTTGTTACTTGGTGTAAGTGTGTGTCTGTGTTACTTGTTGTAAGCGTGTGTCTGTGTTACTGGGTATCAGTGTATGTCTTTGTTATTTGGTGTCCGTGTGTGTCTGTGTTACTGGGTGTCAGTGTATGTCTTTGTTACTGGGTGTCAGTGTATTCTTTGTTACTTGGTGTAAGTGTGTGTCTGTGTTACAGAGTATCTGTGTCTGTCTTTGTTACTTGGTGTAAGTCTGTCTCTGTGTTCTTGGGTATCAGTGTATGTCTTTATTGCTTGGTGTCAGTGTATGTCTGTGTTCCTTGGTGTAAGTGTGTGTCTTTGTTACTTGGTGTACGTGTATGTCTTTGTTACTTGGTGTCAGTGTGTGTCTGTGTTACTGGGGGTCATTGTGTGTTTCTAACTGGGTGACAGTGGGTGTCTGTGTTACTGGGTATCAATGTATGTCTTTGTTACTTGGTGTCAGTGTATGTGTTTGTGACTTGGTGTCATTGCATGTCTTCGTTACTTGGTGCGAGTGTATGTCAAAATAGTTGGTGTAAGTGTATGTCTTTGTTACTTGGTGTAATTGTCTGTCTTTGTTACTTGGTGTCAGTGCATGTGTTACTTGGTGTAAGTGTGTGTCTTTGTTACTGGGTATCAGTGTATGTCTTTGTTACTTGGTGTAAGTGTGTGTCTGTGTTACTGGGTATCAGTGTATGTATTTGTTACTTGGTGTCAGTGTATGTCTTTGTTACTTGGTGTGAGTGTGTGGCTGTGTTACTGGGTATCAGTGAATGTCTTGGTTACTTGGTGTCAGTGTATGTCTGTGTTACTTGGTGTAAGTGTGTGTCTGTGTTACTGGGTATCAGTGTATGTCTTTGTTACTTGGTGTAAGTGTGTGTCTGTGTTACTGGGTATCAGTGTATGTCTTTGTTACTTGGTGTCAGTGTATGTCTTTGTTACTTGGTGTAAGTGTATGTCTTTGTTACTTGGTGTCAGTGTATGTCTTTGTTACTTGGTGTAAGTGTGTGTCTGAGTTACTGGCTGTCAGGGTGTGTCTGTGTTACTTGGTGTAAGTGTGTGTCTTTGTTACTTGATGTCCGTGTGTGTCTGTGTTACTGGGTGTCAGTTTATGTCTTTGTTACTTGGTGTCAGTGTATGTCTTTGTTACTTGGTGTAAGTGTGCGTCTGTGTTACTGGGTATCAGTGTCTGTCTTTGTTTCTTGGTGTAAGTGTGTGTCTGTGTTACTGGGTATCAGTGTATGTCTTTGTTACTTGGTGTCAGTGCATGTCTGTGTTACTTGGTGTAAGTGTGTGTCTGTGTTACTGTGTCTCAGTGTATGTCTTTGTTACTTGGTGTGAGTGTGTGGCTTTGTTACTGGGTATCAGTGAATGTCTTGGTTACTTGTTGTCAGTGTATGTCTTTGTTACTTGGTGCAAGTGTATGTCGTTATTACTTGGTGTCGATGTATGTCTTTGTTACTTGGTGTAAGTGTGTGTCTGTGTTACTGGGTGTCAGTGTGTGTCTGTGTTACTTGGTGTAAGTGTTTGTCTTGGTTACTTGGTGTCCGTGTGTGTCTGTGTTACTGGGTGTCAGTTTATGTCTTTGTTACCTGGTGTCAGTTTATGTCTTTGATACTTGGTGTAAGTGTGTGTCTGTGTTACTGGGTATCAGTGTCTGTCTTTGTTACTTGGTGTAAGTGTGTGTCTGTGTTACTTGGTGTAAGTGTGTGTCTTTGTTACTTGGTGTAAGCGTATGTCTGTGTTACATGGTGGAAGTGTTTGTCTGTGTTACATGGTGTAAGTGTTTGTCTGTGTTACTGGTATCAGTGTATGTCTTTGTTACTTGGTGTAAGTGTGTGTCTGTGTTACTGGGTATCACTGTATTTCTTTGTTACTTGGTGTCAGTGTATGTCTTTGTTACTTGGTGTATCTGTATGTCTTTGTTACTTGGTGTCAATGTATGTCTTTGTTACTTGCTGTCAGTGTATGTCTGTGTTACTGGGTATCAATGTATGACTTTGTTACTTGGTGTAAGTGTGTGTCTGTGTTACTGGGTATCAGTGTATGTCTGTGTTACTGGGTATCTATGTATGTCTTTGTTACTTGGTGTCAGTGTCTGTCTTTGCTACATGGTGTAAGTGTATGTTTTTGTTACTTGGTGTCAGTGTATGTCTTTGTTACTTGGTGTAAGTGTGTGTCTGTGTTACTGGGTTTAGGTGTGTATCTTTGTTACTGGGTATCTATGTATGTCTTTGTTACTTGGTGTCAGTGTCTGTCTTTGCTACATGGTGTAATTGTCTGTCTTTGTTACTTGGTGTCAGTGTATGTCTGTGTTACTTGGTGTAAGTGTCTTTCTTTGTTACTTGGTGTAAGGGTATGCCTTTGTTAATTGGTGTCAGTTTATGTCTTTGTTACCTGGTGTCAGTGTGTGTCTTTGTTTCTGGGTATCAGTGTATGTCTTTGTGACTTGGTATCAATGTATGTATTTGTTACTTGGTGTCAGTGTCTGTGTTTGTTACTGGGTGTCAGTGTGTGTCTGTGTTACTGGGTGTCCGTGTATGTCTTTGTTACTGTGTATCAGTGGTTCTCTGTGTTACTGGGTGTCAGTGTGTGTTTGTTTGTCTTACTGGGTGTCAGTGTGTGTCTGCGACACTAGGTGTCAGTATTTAGTTTAGTTTGGAGATACAGCACTTAAACAGGCCCTTCAGCCCACCGAGTCTGTGCCGACCATCAACCACCCATTTATGCTAATCCTACACTAATCCCGTATTTCTATCACATCCCCACCTGTCCCTATATATTTCCCTACCAGCTACCTATACTAGGGGCAATTGATGATGGCCAATTAACCTGTCAAGCTGCACGTCTTTGGCATGTGGGAGGTTACCGGAGCACCCGGAGGCAACTCACGCAGACACAGGCAGAACTTGCAAACTCCTTTCAGGCAGGACCCAGAATCGAACCCGGGTCCCTGGAGCTGTGAGGCTGCAGTGCCCAGTGTGTGTCTGTGTTTTTGGGTATCAGTATATGTCTTTGTTACTTGGTGTAAGTGTGTGTCTGTGTTACTTGTTGTAAGCGTGTGTCTGTGTTACTGGGTATCAGTGTATGTCTTTGTTACTTGGTGTCCGTGTGTGTCTGTGTTACTGGATGTCAGTGTATGTCTTTGTTACTGGGTGTCAGTGTATTCTTTGTTACTTGGTGTAAGTGTGTGTCTGTGTTACAGAGTATCTGTGTCTGTCTTTGTTACTTGGTGTAAGTCTGTCTCTGTGTTCTTGGGTATCAGTGTATGTCTTTATTGCTTGGTGTCAGTGTATTCCTGTGTTCCTTGGTGTAAGTGTGTGTCTTTGTTACTTGGTGTAAGTGTATGTCTGTGTTCCTTGGTGTCAGTGTGTGTCTTTGTTACTTGGTGTAAGTGTATGTCTTTGTTACTTGGTGTCAGTGTGTGTCTTTGTTACGGGGGGTCATTGTGTGTTTCTAACTGGGTGACAGTGGGTGTCTGTGTTACTGGGTATCAATGTATGTCTTTGTTACTTGGTGTCAGTGTATGTGTTTGTGACTTGGTGTCATTGCATGTCTTAGTTACTGGGTGTCAGTGTATGTCTTTGTTACTTGGTGCGAGTGTATGTCAAAATAGTTGGTGTAAGTGTATGTCTTTGTTACTTGGTGTAATTGTCTGTCTTTGTTACTTGGTGTCAGTGTATGTCTGTGTTACTTGGTGTCAGTATTTAGTTTAGTTTAGAGATACAGCACTGAAACAGGCCCTTCGGCCCACCGAGTCTGTGCCGACCATCAACCAACCATTTATACTAATCGTACACGTAACCCATATTCCAATAACATCCCCACCGGTCCCTATATATTTCCCTACCACCTACCTATACTAGGGGCAATTTATAATGGCCAATTAACCTACCAACCTGCAAGTCTTTGGCATGTGGGAGGAAACCGGAGCAACCAGAGGAAACCCACGCAGACACAGGGATAACTTGCAAACTCCGCACAAGCAGTCCCCAGAATCGAACCCGCGTCCCTGCATCTGTGAGGCTGCAAACCACTGCGCCACTGTGCCGCCCAGTGTGTATCTGTGTTACTGGGTGTCAGTGTATGTCTGTGTTACTTGGTGTCAGTGTGTGTCTGTGTTACTGGGTGTCAGTGTGTTTGTTTGTCTTACTGGCTGTCAGTGTATGTCTTTGTTACTAGGTGCAAGTGTGTGTCTGTGTTACTGGGTATCAGTGTGTGTCTTTGTTACTTGGTGTAATTGTCTGTCTTTGTTACTTGGTGTCAGTGTATGTCTGTGTTACCTGGTGTAAGTGTGTGTCTTTGTTCCTGGGCATCAGTGCATGTCTTTGTTACTTGGTATCAGTGCATGTCTTTGTGACTTGGAGTCTGTGTATGTCTTTTTTACTGGGTGTCAGTGTGTGTCTGTCTTACTAGGTTTCAGTGTATGTCTTTGTTACTGTGTATCAGTGTTTCTCTGTGTCACTGGGTGTCAGTGTGTGTTTGTTTGTGTTACTGGGTGTCAGTGTGTGTCTGTGTTACTTGGTGTAAGTGTGTGTCTGTGTTACTGGGTATCAGTGTCTGTCTTTTTTACTTGGTGTAAGTGTGTGTGTGTATGTGTTACTGGGTATCAGTGCATGTCTTTGTTACTTGGTGTCATTGTATGTCTGTGTTACTTGGTGTAAGTGTGTGTCTGTGTTACTGTGCATCATTGTATGTCTTTGTTACTTGGTGTCAGTGTATGTCAAAATACTTGGTGTAAGTGTATGTCTTTGTTACTAGGTGTAATTGTCTGTCTTTGTTACTTGGTGTAAGTGTGTGTCTTTGTTACTTGGTGTAAGTTTATGTCTTTGTTACTTGGTGGCAGTGTGTGTCTTTGTTACTTGTTGTCAGTGTGTGTCTGTGTTACTGGGCATCATTGTATTTCTTTGTGACTTGGTATCAGTGTATGTCTTTGTGACTTGGTGTCAGTGTATGTCTTTTTTACTGGGTGTAAGTGTGTGTCTGCGTAACTGGGTATCAGTGTATGTCTTTGTTACTTGGTGTCAGTGTATGTCAAAATACTTGGTGTAAGTGTATGTCTTTTTTACTTGGTGTAATTGTCTGTCTTTGTTACTTGTTTTCAGTGTATGTCTGTGTTACTTGGTGTATGTGTGTGTCTTTGTTACTGGCCATCAGTGTATGTCTTTGTGACTTGGTATCAATGTATGTCTTTGTGACTTGGTGTCAGTGTACGTCTTTTTTACTGGGTATCAGTGTGTGTCTTTGTTACTTGGTGTAATTGTCTGTCTTTGCTACTTGGTGTCAGTGTATGTCTGTCTTACTTGTAGTAAGTGTATGTCTTTGTTACTTGGTGTCAGTCTATGGCTGTGTTACTTGGTGTAAGTGTGTGTCTTTGTTACTTGGTGTCAGTGTATGTCTTTGTTACTTGGTGTAAGTGTGCGTCTGTGTTACTGGGTGTCTGTGTGTGTCTGTGTTACTTGGTGTAAGTGTGTGTCTGTGTTACTGTGTCTCAGTGTATGTCTTTGTTACTTGGTGTGAGTGTGTGTCTGTGTTACTGGGTATCAGTGAATGTCTTGGTTACTTGTTGTCAGTGTATGTCTTTGTTACTTGGTGCAAGTGTATGTCGTTGTTACTTGGTGTCGATGTATGTCTTTGTTACTTGGTGTAAGTGTGTGTCTGTGTTACTTGGTGTAAGTGTGTCTCTTTGTTACTTGGTGTAAGCGTATGTCTTCGTTACTTGGTGTAAGTGTGTGTCTGTGTTACTGGGTGTCAGTGTGTGTCTTTGTTACTTGGTGTCCGTGTGTGTCTGTGTTACTGGGTATCAGTGTATGTCTTTGTTACTTGGTGTAAGTGTATGTCTTTGTTACTTGGTGTCAGTCTATGTCTTCGTTACTTGGTGTAAGTGTGTGTCTGTGTAACTGGGTGTCAGTGTGTGTCTTTGTTACTTGGTGTCCGTGTGTGTCTGTGTTACTGGGTGTCAGTGTATGTCTTTGTTACCTGGTGTCAGTGTATGTCTTTGTTACATGGTGTAATTGCGTGTCTGTGTTACTGGGTATCTATGTATGTCTTTGTTACTTGGTGTCAGTGTCTGTCTTTGCTACATGGTGTAAGTGTATGTTTTTGTTACTTGGTGTCAGTGTATGTCTTTGTTACTTGGTGTAAGTGTGTGTCTGTGTTACTGGGTTTAGGTGTGTGTCTTTGTTACTGGGTATCAGTGTATGTCTTTGTGACTTGGTATCAGTGTATGTCTTTGTGACTTGGTGTCAGTGTATGTCTTTTTTACTGGGTATCAGTGTGTGTCTGTGTTACTTGGTGTCAGTGCATGTCTTTGTTACTGTGTATCAGTGTTTCTCTGTGTTACTGGGTGTCAGTGTGTGTTTGTTTGTGTTACTGGGTGTCAGTGTGTGTCTGTGTTACTTGGTGTCAGTGTATGTCAAAATCATTGGTGTAAGTGTATGTCTTTGTTACTTGGTGTAATTGTCTGTCTTTGTTACTTGGTGCAATTGTGTGTTTTAGTTACTTGGTGTAAGTGTATGTCTTTGTTACTTGGTGTCAGTGTATGTCTTTGTTGCTTGGTGTAATTGTCTGTCTTTGTTACTTGGTGTCAGTGTATGTCTGTGTTACTTGGTGTAAGTGTATGTCTTTGTTACTTGGTGTCAGTGTGTGTCTGTGTTATTGGGCATCAGTGTTTGTCTTTGTGACTTGGTATCAGTGTATGTCTTTGTGACTTGGTGTCAGTGTATGTCTTTTTTACTGGGTGTAAGTGTGTGTGTCTGCGTTACTGGGTATCAGTGCATGTCTTTGTCACTGGGTGTCAAGTGTATGTCAAAATACTTGGTGTAAGTGTGTGTCTTTGTTACTTGGTGTAATTGTCTGTCTTTGTTACTTAGTGTCAGTGTATGTCTGTGTTACTTGGTGTAAGTGTGTGTCTTTGTTACTGGTCATCAGTGAATGTCTTTGTGACTTGGTATCAGTGTATGTCTTTGTGACCTGGTGTCAGTGTATGTCTTTTTTACTGGGTGTCAGTGTGTGTCTGTGTTACTGGGTGTCAGTGTGTGTTTGTTTGTGTTACTGGGTGTCAGTGTGTGTCAATGTTACTGGGTATCAGTGTATGTCTTTGTGACTTGGTGTCAGTGTATGTCTGTGTGACTTGGTGTAAGTGTGTGTCTGTGTTACTGGGTGTCAGTGTGTGTCTGTGTTACTTGGTGTAAGTGTGTGCCTGTGTTACTGGGTATCAGTGTATGTCTTTGTTACTTTGTGTCAGTGTATGTCTGTGATACTTGGTGCAAGTGTGCGTCTGTGTTACTGGGTGTCAGTGTGTGTCTGTGTTACTTGGTGTAAGTGTGTGTCTTTGTTACTTGGTGTCAGTGTGTGTCTTTGTTACTTGGTGTAAGTGTGCGTCTGTGTTACTGGGTGTCAGTGTGTGTCTGTGTTACTGGGTGTCATTGTATGACTTTGTTACTGGGTGTCAGTGTCTGTCTTTGTTACTTGGTGTAAGTGTGTGTCTGTGTTACTGGGTATCAGTGTATGTCTTTGCTACTTGGTGTCAGTGTATGTCTGTCTTACTTGTAGTAAGTGTATGTCTTTGTTACTTGGTGTCAGTCTATGGCTGTGTTACTTGGTGTAAGTGTGTGTCTTTGTTACTTGGTGTCAGTGTATGTCTTTGTTACTTGGTGTAAGTGTGCGTCTGTGTTACTGGGTGTCAGTGTGTGTCTGTGTTACTTGGTGTAAGTGTGTGTCTGTGTTACTGTGTCTCAGTGTATGTCTTTGTTACTTGGTGTGAGTGTGTGTCTGTGTTACTGGGTATCAGTGAATGTCTTGGTTACTTGTTGTCAGTGTATGTCTTTGTTACTTGGTGTAAGTGTATGTCGTTGTTACTTGGTGTCGATGTATGTCTTTGTTACTTGGTGTAAGTGTGTGTCTGTGTTACTTGGTGTAAGTGTGTGTCTTTGTTACTTGGTGTAAGCGTATGTCTTCGTTACTTGGTGTAAGTGTGTGTCGGTGTAACTGGGTGTCAGTGTGTGTCTTTGTTACTTGGTGTCCGTGTGTGTCTGTGTTACTGGGTATCAGTGTATGTCTTTGTTACTTCGTGTAAGTGTATGTCTTTGTTACTTGGTGTCAGTCTATGTCTTCGTTACTTGGTGTAAGTGTGTGTCTGTGTAACTGGGTGTCAGTGTGTGTCTTTGTTACTTGGTGTCCGTGTGTGTCTGTGTTACTTGGTGTCAGTGTATGTCTTTGTTACCTGGTGTCAGTGTATGTCTTTGTTACATGGTGTAATTGCGTGTCTGTGTTACTGGGTATCTATGTATGTCTTTGTTACTTGGTGTCAGTGTCTGTCTTTGCTACATGGTGTAAGTGTATGTTTTTGTTACTTGGTGTCAGTGTATGTCTTTGTTACTTGGTGTAAGTGTGTGTCTGTGTTACTGGGTTTAGGTGTGTGTCTTTGTTACTGGGTATCAGTGCATGTCTTTGTTACTTGGTGTCAGTGTATGCCAAAATACTTGGTGTAAGTGTATGTCTTTGTTAGTTGGTGTAATTGTCTGTCTTTGTTACTTGGTGTAAGTGTATGTCTGTGTTACTTGGTGTAAGTGTGTTTCTTTGTTACTTGGCGTAAGTGTTTGCCTTTGTTAATTGGTGTCAGTGTGTGTCTGTGTTACTGGTTATCAGTGTATGTCTTTGTGACTTGGTATCAGTGTATGTCTTTGTTACTTGGTGTCAGTGTCTGTGTTTGTTACTGGGTGTCAGTGTGTGTCTGTGTTACTTGGTGTCAGTGTATGTCTTTGTTACTGTGGAGCAGTGGTTCTCTGTGTTTGTGGGTTTCAGTGTGTGTTTGTTTGTGTTACTGGCTGTCAGTGTGTGTCTGTGACACTAGGTGTCAGTATTTAGTTTAGTTCAGAGAAACAGCACTTCAACAGGCCCTTCGGACCACCGAGTCCGTGCCGACGATCAACCACCCATTTATACTAATCCTACACTAATCCCGTATTTCGATCACATCCCCACCGGTCCCTATCTATTTCCCTACCACCTACCTATACTCGGGGCAATTTATAATGGCCAATTAACCTATCAACCAGCAAGTCTTTGGCATGTGGGAGGAAACCGGATCACCCGGAGGAAACTCACGCATGCACAGGGAGAACTTGCAAACTCCGCACAGGCAGTGCCCAGAATCGAACACGGGTCCCTGGAGCTGTGAGGCTGCGGTGCAAACCACTGCGCCAATGTGCCCCACCGCCATCCCCAGTGTGTTCCTGTGTTACTGGGTATCAGTGTATGTCTTTGTTACTTGGTGTAAGTGTATGTCTTTGTTACTTGGTGTCAGTGTATGTCTTTGTTACTTGGTGTAAGTGTGTGTCTGTGTTACTGGGTGTCAGTGTGTGTCTGTGTTACTTGGTGTAAGTGTGTGTCTTTGTTACTTGATGTCCGTGTGTGTCTGTGTTACTGGGTGTCAGTTTATGTCTTAGTTACTTGGTGTCAGTGTATGTCTTTGTTACTTGGTGTCAGTGTGTGTCTGTGTTACTGGGTATCAGTGTCTGTCTTTGTTTCTTGGTGTAAGTGCATGTCTTTGTTACTTGGTCTAAGTGTGTGTCTGTCTTACTGGGTGTCAGTGTGTGTTTGTGTTACTTGGTGCAAGTGTGTGGCTTTGTTACTTGGTGTCCGTGTGTGTCTGTGTTACTGGGTGTCAGATTATGTCTTTGTTACTGGTGTCAGTGTATGTCTTTTTTACTTGGTGCAAGTGTGTGTCTGTGTTACTGGGTATCAGTGTAGGTCTTTGTTACCTGGTGTCAGTGTATGTCAAAATACTTGGTCTAAGTGTATGTCTTTTTTACTTGGTGTAATTGTCTGTCTTTGTTACTTGTTTTCAGTGTATGTCTGTGTTACTTGGTGTATGTGTGTGTCTTTGTTACTGGGCATCAGTGTATGTCTTTGTGACTTGGTATCGGTGTATGTCTTTGTGACTTGGTGCCAGTGTATGTTTTGTTACTGTGTATCAGTGTTTCTCTGTGTTACTGGGTGTCAGTGTGTGTTTGTTTGTGTTACTGGGTGTCAGTGTGTGTCTGTGTTACTTGGTGTCAGTGTATGTCAAAATACTTGGTGTAAGTGTATGTCTTTGTTACTTGGTGTAATTGTCTGTCTTTGTTACTTGGTGCAATTGTGTGTTTTAGTTACTTGGTGTAAGTGTATGTCTTTGTTACTTGGTGTCAGTGTATGTCTTTGTTGCTTGGTGTAATTGTCTGTCTTTGTTACTTGGTGTCAGTGTATGTCTGTGTTACTTGGTGTAAGTGTGTGTCTTTGTTACTTGGTGTAAGTCTATGTCTTTGTTACTTGGTGTCAGTGTATGTCTTTGTTACTTGGTGTCAGTGTGTGTCTGTGTTATTGGGCATCAGTGTATGTCTTTGTGACTTGGTATCAGTGTATGTCTTTGTGACTTGTTGTCAGTGTATGTCTTTTTTACTGGGTGTAAGTGTGTGTGTCTGCGTTACTGGGTATCAGTGCATGTCTTTGTTACTGGGTGTCAAGTGTATGTCAAAATACTTGGTGTAAGTGTATGTCTTTGTTACTTGGTGTAATTGTCTGTCTTTGTTACTGAGTGTCAGTGTATGTCTGTGTTACTTGGTGTAAGTGTGTGTCTTTGTTACTGGTCATCAGTGAATGTCTTTGTGACTTGGTATCAGTGTATGTCTTTGTGACCTGGTGTCAGTGTATGTCTTTTTTACTGGGTGTCAGTGTGTGTCTGTGTTACTGGGTTTCAGTGTGTGTTTGTTTGTGTTATTGGGTGTCAGTGTGTGTCTGTGGTACTGGGTATCAGTGTATGTCTTTGTGACTTGGTGTCAGTGTATGTCTGTGTTACTTGGTGTAAGTGTGTGTCTTTGTTAATGGGTGTCAGTGTGTGGCTGTGTTACTTGGTGTAAGTGTGTGCCTGTGTTACTGGGTATCAGTGTATGTCTTTGTTACTTGGTGTCAGTGTATGTCTGTGTTACTTTGTGCAAGTGTGCGTCTGTGTTACTGGGTGTCATTGTATGACTTTGTTACTGGGTGTCAGTGAATGTCTTTGTTACTTGGTGTAAGTGTGTGTCTGTGTTACTGGGTATCAGTGTCTGTCTTTGTTACTTGGTGTAAGCGTGTGTCTGTGTTACTGGGTATCAGTGTATGTCTTTGTTACTGGGTGTCAGTGTCTGTCTTTGTTACTTGGTGTAAGTGTGTGTCTGTGTTACTGGGTATCAGTGTATGTCTTTGCTACTTGGTGTCAGTGTATGTCTGTCTTACTTGTAGTAAGTGTATGTCTTTGTTACTTGGTGTCAGTCTATGGCTGTGTTACTTGGTGTAAGTGTGTGTCTTTGTTACTTGGTGTCAGTGTATGTCTTTGTTACTTGGTGTAAGTGTGCGTCTGTGTTACTGGGTGTCAGTGTGTGTCTGTGTTACTTGGTGTAAGTGTGTGTCTGTGTTACTGTGTCTCAGTGTATGTCTTTGTTACTTGGTGTGAGTGTGTGTCTGTGTTACTGGGTATCAGTGAATGTCTTGGTTACTTGTTGTCAGTGTATGTCTTTGTTACTTGGTGTAAGTGTATGTCGTTGTTACTTGGTGTCGATGTATGTCTTTGTTACTTGGTGTAAGTGTGTGTCTGTGTTACTTGGTGTAAGTGTGTGTCTTTGTTACTTGGTGTAAGCGTATGTCTTCGTTACTTGGTGTAAGTGTGTGTCGGTGTAACTGGGTGTCAGTGTGTGTCTTTGTTACTTGGTGTCCGTGTGTGTCTGTGTTACTGGGTATCAGTGTATGTCTTTGTTACTTCGTGTAAGTGTATGTCTTTGTTACTTGGTGTCAGTCTATGTCTTCGTTACTTGGTGTAAGTGTGTGTCTGTGTAACTGGGTGTCAGTGTGTGTCTTTGTTACTTGGTGTCCGTGTGTGTCTGTGTTACTGGGTGTCAGTGTATGTCTTTGTTACCTGGTGTCAGTGTATGTCTTTGTTACATGGTGTAATTGCGTGTCTGTGTTACTGGGTATCTATGTATGTCTTTGTTACTTGGTGTCAGTGTCTGTCTTTGCTACATGGTGTAAGTGTATGTTTTTGTTACTTGGTGTCAGTGTATGTCTTTGTTACTTGGTGTAAGTGTGTGTCTGTGTTACTGGGTTTAGGTGTGTGTCTTTGTTACTGGGTATCAGTGCATGTCTTTGTTACTTGGTGTCAGTGTATGCCAAAATACTTGGTGTAAGTGTATGTCTTTGTTAGTTGGTGTAATTGTCTGTCTTTGTTACTTGGTGTAAGTGTATGTCTGTGTTACTTGGTGTAAGTGTGTTTCTTTGTTACTTGGCGTAAGTGTTTGCCTTTGTTAATTGGTGTCAGTGTGTGTCTGTGTTACTGGTTATCAGTGTATGTCTTTGTGACTTGGTATCAGTGTATGTCTTTGTTACTTGGTGTCAGTGTCTGTGTTTGTTACTGGGTGTCAGTGTGTGTCTGTGTTACTTGGTGTCAGTGTATGTCTTTGTTACTGTGGAGCAGTGGTTCTCTGTGTTTGTGGGTTTCAGTGTGTGTTTGTTTGTGTTACTGGCTGTCAGTGTGTGTCTGTGACACTAGGTGTCAGTATTTAGTTTAGTTCAGAGAAACAGCACTTCAACAGGCCCTTCGGACCACCGAGTCCGTGCCGACGATCAACCACCCATTTATACTAATCCTACACTAATCCCGTATTTCGATCACATCCCCACCGGTCCCTATCTATTTCCCTACCACCTACCTATACTCGGGGCAATTTATAATGGCCAATTAACCTATCAACCAGCAAGTCTTTGGCATGTGGGAGGAAACCGGATCACCCGGAGGAAACTCACGCATGCACAGGGAGAACTTGCAAACTCCGCACAGGCAGTGCCCAGAATCGAACACGGGTCCCTGGAGCTGTGAGGCTGCGGTGCAAACCACTGCGCCAATGTGCCCCACCGCCATCCCCAGTGTGTTCCTGTGTTACTGGGTATCAGTGTATGTCTTTGTTACTTGGTGTAAGTGTATGTCTTTGTTACTTGGTGTCAGTGTATGTCTTTGTTACTTGGTGTAAGTGTGTGTCTGTGTTACTGGGTGTCAGTGTGTGTCTGTGTTACTTGGTGTAAGTGTGTGTCTTTGTTACTTGATGTCCGTGTGTGTCTGTGTTACTGGGTGTCAGTTTATGTCTTAGTTACTTGGTGTCAGTGTATGTCTTTGTTACTTGGTGTCAGTGTGTGTCTGTGTTACTGGGTATCAGTGTCTGTCTTTGTTTCTTGGTGTAAGTGCATGTCTTTGTTACTTGGTGTAAGTGTGTGTCTGTCTTACTGGGTGTCAGTGTGTGTTTGTGTTACTTGGTGCAAGTGTGTGGCTTTGTTACTTGGTGTCCGTGTGTGTCTGTGTTACTGGGTGTCAGATTATGTCTTTGTTACTGGTGTCAGTGTATGTCTTTTTTACTTGGTGCAAGTGTGTGTCTGTGTTACTGGGTATCAGTGTATGTCTTTGTTACCTGGTGTCAGTGTATGTCAAAATACTTGGTCTAAGTGTATGTCTTTTTTACTTGGTGTAATTGTCTGTCTTTGTTACTTGTTTTCAGTGTATGTCTGTGTTACTTGGTGTATGTGTGTGTCTTTGTTACTGGGCATCAGTGTATGTCTTTGTGACTTGGTATCGGTGTATGTCTTTGTGACTTGGTGCCAGTGTATGTTTTGTTACTGTGTATCAGTGTTTCTCTGTGTTACTGGGTGTCAGTGTGTGTTTGTTTGTGTTACTGGGTGTCAGTGTGTGTCTGTGTTACTTGGTGTCAGTGTATGTCAAAATACTTGGTGTAAGTGTATGTCTTTGTTACTTGGTGTAATTGTCTGTCTTTGTTACTTGGTGCAATTGTGTGTTTTAGTTACTTGGTGTAAGTGTATGTCTTTGTTACTTGGTGTCAGTGTATGTCTTTGTTGCTTGGTGTAATTGTCTGTCTTTGTTACTTGGTGTCAGTGTATGTCTGTGTTACTTGGTGTAAGTGTGTGTCTTTGTTACTTGGTGTAAGTCTATGTCTTTGTTACTTGGTGTCAGTGTATGTCTTTGTTACTTGGTGTCAGTGTGTGTCTGTGTTATTGGGCATCAGTGTATGTCTTTGTGACTTGGTATCAGTGTATGTCTTTGTGACTTGTTGTCAGTGTATGTCTTTTTTACTGGGTGTAAGTGTGTGTGTCTGCGTTACTGGGTATCAGTGCATGTCTTTGTTACTGGGTGTCAAGTGTATGTCAAAATACTTGGTGTAAGTGTATGTCTTTGTTACTTGGTGTAATTGTCTGTCTTTGTTACTGAGTGTCAGTGTATGTCTGTGTTACTTGGTGTAAGTGTGTGTCTTTGTTACTGGTCATCAGTGAATGTCTTTGTGACTTGGTATCAGTGTATGTCTTTGTGACCTGGTGTCAGTGTATGTCTTTTTTACTGGGTGTCAGTGTGTGTCTGTGTTACTGGGTTTCAGTGTGTGTTTGTTTGTGTTATTGGGCGTCAGTGTGTGTCTGTGGTACTGGGTATCAGTGTATGTCTTTGTGACTTGGTGTCAGTGTATGTCTGTGTTACTTGGTGTAAGTGTGTGTCTTTGTTAATGGGTGTCAGTGTGTGGCTGTGTTACTTGGTGTAAGTGTGTGCCTGTGTTACTGGGTATCAGTGTATGTCTTTGTTACTTGGTGTCAGTGTATGTCTGTGTTACTTTGTGCAAGTGTGCGTCTGTGTTACTGGGTGTCAGTGTGTGTCTGTGTTACTTGGTGTCAGTGTGTGTCTGTGTTACTGGGTGTCATTGTATGACTTTGTTACTGGGTGTCAGTGAATGTCTTTGTTACTTGGTGTAAGTGTGTGTCTGTGTTACTGGGTATCAGTGTCTGTCTTTGTTACTTGGTGTAAGCGTGTGTCTGTGTTACTGGGTATCAGTGTATGTCTTTGTTACTTGGTGTCAGTGTATGTCTGTCTTACTTGTAGTAAGTGTATGTCTTTGTTACTTGGTGTCAGTGTATGTCTGTGTTACTTGGTGCAAGTGTGCGTCTGTGTTACTGGGTGTCAGTGTGTGTCTGTGTTACTTGGTGTAAGTGTGTGTCTTTGTTACTGGGTGTCATTGTATGACTTTGTTACTGGGTGTCAGTGAATGTCTTTGTTACTTGGTGTAAGTGTGTGTCTGTGTTACTGGGTATCAGTGTCTGTCTTTGTTACTTGGTGTCAGCGTGTGTCTGTGTTACTGGGTATCAGTGTATGTCTTTGTTACTTGGTGTCAGTGTATGTCTGTCTTACTTGTAGTAAGTGTATGTCTTTGTTACATGGTGTCAGTCTTTGTCTGTGTTACTTGGTGTAAGTGTGTGTTTGTGTTTCTTGGTGTAAGTGTGTGTCTGTGTTACTTGGTGTGAGTGTGTGTCTGTGTTACTGGGTATCAGTGAATGTCTTGGTTACTTGTTGTCAGTGTATGTCTTTGTTACTTGGTGTAAGTGTATGTCGTTGTTACTTGGTGTCGATGTATGTCTTTGTTACTTGGTGTAAGTTTATGTCTTTGTTACTTGGTGTCAGTGTATGTCTTTTTTACTTGGTGTAAGTGTGTGTCTGTGTTACTGGGTATCAGTGTCTCTCTTTGTTACTTGGTGTAAGTGTGTGTCTGTGTTACTTGGTGTAAGTGTGTGTCTTTGTTACTTGGTGCAAGCGTATGTCTGTGTTACATGGTGTAAGTGTTTGTCTGTGTTACTGGGTATCAGTGTATGTCTTTGTTACATGGTGTAAGTGTGTGTCTGTGTTATTGGGTATCACTGTATTTCTTTGTTACTTGGTGTCAGTGTATGTCTTTGTTACTTGGTGTATGTGTATGTCTTTGTTACTTGGTGTCAATGTCTGTCTTTGTTACTTGGTGTCAGTGTATGTCTGTGTTACATGGTGTATGTGTGTGTCTGTGTCACTGGGTATCAATGTATGACTTTGTTACTTGGTGTAAGTGTGTGTCTGTGTTACTGGGTATCAGTGTATGTCTTTGTTACTTGGTGTAAGTGTATGTCTTTGTTACTTGGTGTCAGTCTATGTCTTCGTTACTTGGTGTAAGTGTGTGTCTGTGTAACTGGGTGTCAGTGTATGTCTTTCTTACTTGGTGTAAGTGTGTGTCTGTGTTACTGGGTGTCAGTGTGTGTCTGTGTTACTTGGTGTAAGTGTGTGTCTTTGTTACTTGATGTCCGTGTGTGTCTGTGTTACTGGGTGTCAGTTTACGTCTTAGTTACTTGGTGTCAGTGTAAGTCTTTGTTACTTGGTGTCAGTGTGTGTCTGTGTTACTGGGTATCAGTGTCTGTCTTTGTTTCTTGTTGTAAGTGTATGTCTTTGTTACTTGGTGTCAGTGTGTGTCTGTGTTACTGGGTGTCAGTGTGTGTTTGTGTTACTTGGTGCAAGTGTGTGTCTTTGTTACTTGGTGTCCGTGTGTGTCTGTGTTACTGGGTGTCAGATTATGTCTTTGTTACTGGTGTCAGTGTATGTCTTTTTTACTTGGTGCAAGTGTGTGTCTGTGTTACTGGGTATCAGTATCTGTCTTTGTTACTTGGTGTAAGTGTGTGTCTGTGTTACTTGGTGTAAGTGTGTGTCTTTGTTACTTGGTGTAAGCGTATGTCTGTGTTACATGGTGTCAGTGTGTGTCTGTGTTACTGGGTATCAGTGTATTTCTTTGTTACTTGGTGTCAGTGTATGTCTTTGTTACTTGGTGTAAGTGTATGTCTTTGTTACTTGGTGTCAGTGTATGTCTTTGTTACATGGTGTAAGTGTGTGTCTGTGTTACTGGGTGTCAGTGTGTGTCTTTGTTACTTGGTGAATGTGTGTGTCTTTGTTACTTGGTGTCCGTGTGTGACTGTGTTACTGGGTGTCAGTTTATGTCTTTGTTACTTGGTGTAAGTGTGTGTCTGTGTTACTGGGTATCAGTTTATGTCTTTGTTACTTGGTGTCAGTGTATGTCTGTGTTACTTGGTGTAAGTGTGTGTCTGTGTTACTGGGTATCAGTGTATGTCTTTGTGACTTTGTGTCAGTGTATGTCTTTGTTACTGGCTGTAAGTGTGTGTCTGTGTTACTGGGTATCAGTGTATGTCTTTGTTACTTGGTGTCAGTGTATGTCTGTGTTACTTGGTGTAAGTGTGTGTCTGTGTTACTGGGTATCAGTGTATGTCTGTGTTACTTGGTGTAAGTGTGTGTCTGTGTTACTGGGTATCAGTGTATGTCTTTGTGACTTGCTGTCAATGTATGTCTTTGTTACTGGGTGTCAGTGTGCGTCTTTGTGACTTGGTGTCATTGTATGTCTTTGTTACTTGGTGTAAGTGTGTGTCTGTGTTACTGGGTGTCAGTGTATGTCTTTCTTACTTGGTGTCAGTGTACATCAAAATATTTGGTGTAGGTGTATGTCTTTGTAACTTGATGTAATTGTCTGTCTTTGTTACTTGGTGTCAGTGTATGTCTGTGTTACTTGGTGTAAGTGTATGCCTTTGTTACTTGGTGTCAGTGTATGTCTTTGTTACTTGGTATCAGTGTGTGTCTGTGTTACTGGGTATCAGTGTATGTCTTTGTTACTTGGTGTCAGTGTATGTCTTTGTTACTTGGTGTAAGTGTGTGTCTTTGTTACTTGGTGTAATTGTATGTCTTTGTTCCTTGGTGTCAGTGTATGTCTGTGTTACTTGGTGTCAGTTTATGTCGTTGTTACTTGGTGGAAGTGTGCGTCTGTGTTACCGGTTATCAGTGTATGTCTTTGTGACTCGGTGTCAGTGTGTGTCTTTGTTACTTGGTGTCAGTGTATGTCTTTGTTACTTGGTGACACTGTGTGTCTGTGTGTCAGTGTATGTCTTTGTTACTGTGTATCAGTGTTTCTCTATGTTACTGGGTGTCAGTGTGTGTTTGTTTGTGTTACTGGGTGTCAGTATTTAGTTTAGTGATACAGCACTGAAACAGGCCCTTCGGCGAACCGAGTCTGTGCCGACCATCAACCACCCATTTATACTGATCCTACACTAATCGCGTATTCCTTTCACATCCCCACCTGTCCCTATCTATTTCCCTACCACCTACCTATACAAGGGTCAATTTATAATGGCCAATAAACCTATCAACCTGCAAGTCCTTGGCATGTGGGAGGAAACCGGAGCACCCGGGGGAAACTCACGCAGACACAGGGAGAACTTGCAAACTCCGCACAGGCAGTACCCAGAATCGAGCCCGGGTCCCTGGAGCTGTGAGGCTGCCAATGTGCCGCCCGCTGTGTGTCTGTGTTACTAGGTATCAGTGTATGTCTTTGTTACTTATTGTCAGTGTATGTCTGTGTTACTTGGTGTAAGTGTGTGTCTTTGTTACTTGGTGTAATTGTATGTCTTTGTTCCTTGGTGTAAGTGTGTGTCTTTGTTACTTGGTGTAAGCGTATGTCTGTGTTACATGGTGAAAGTGTGTGTCTGTGTTCATGGGTATCAGTGTATTTCTTTGTTACTTTCTGTCAGTGTATGTCTTTGTTACTTGGTGTAAGTGTATGTCTTTGTTACTTGGTGTCAGTGTATGTCTTTGTTACTTGGTGTAAGTGTGTGTCTGTGTTACTGGGTGTCAGTGTGTGCCTGTGTTACTTGGTGAAAGTGTGTGTCTTTGTTACTTGGTGTCCGTGTGTGACTGTGTTACTGGGTGTCAGTTTATGTCTTTGTTACTTGGTGTCATTGTATGTCTTTGTTACTTGGTGTAAGTGTGTGTCTGTGTTTTTGGGTATCAGTGTCTGTCTTTGTTACTTGGTGTAAGTGTGTGGCTGTGTTACTGGGTATCAGTGTATGTCTTTGTGACTTTGTGTCAGTGTATGTTTTGTTACTGGGTGTCAGTGTGTGTCTTTGTTACTTGGTGTCAGTGCATGTCGTTGTTACTTGGTGTCAGTGTATGTCTTTGTTACTTGGTGTAAGTGTGTGTCTGTGTTACTGGGTATCAGTGTATGTCATTGTAACTTGGTGTCAGTGGATGTCAAAATACTTGATGTCAGTGTATGACTTTGTTACTGATTGTCAGTGTGTGTCTTTGTGACTTGGTGCCAGTGTATGTCTTTGTTACTTGGTGTAAGTGTGTGTCTGTGTGACTGGGTATCAGTGTATGTCTTTGTTACTTGGTGTCAGTGTATGTCTGTGTTACTTGGTGTAAGTGTGTGTCTGTGTTACTGGGTATCAGTGTATGTCTGTGTTACTTGGTGTAAGTTTGTGTCTGTATTACTGGGTGTCAGTGTATGTCTTTGTGACTTGGTGTCAATGTATGTCTTTGTTACTGGGTGTCAGTGTGTGTCTGTGTTACTGGGTGTCAGTGCATGTCTTTCTTACTTGGTGTCAGTGTATGTCAATATATTTGGTGTAGGTGTATGTCTTTGTAACTTGGTGTAATTGTCTGTCTTTGTCACTTGCTGTCAGTGTATGTCTGTGTTACTTGGTGTAAGTGTGTGTCTTTGTTAGTTGGTGTAAGTGTATGCCTTTGTTACTTGGTGTCAGTGTATGTCTTTGTTACTTGTTGTCAGTGTGTGTCTGTGTTACTGGGTATCAGTGCATGTCTTTGTAACTTGGTGTCATTGTATGTCTTTGTTACTTGGTGTCAGTTTATGTCGTTGTTACTTGGTGTAAGTGTGTGTCTGTGTTACCGGTTATCAGTGTATGTCTTTGTGACTCGGTGTCTGTGTGTGTCTTTGTTACTGGGTGTCAGTGTATGTCTTTGTTACTTGGTGACAGTGTGTGTCTGTGTGTCAGTGTATGTCTTTGTTACTGTGTATCAGTGTTTCTCTATGTTACTGGGTGTCAGTGTGTGTTTGTTTGTGTTACTGGGTGTCAGTATTTGGTTTAGTGATACAGCACTGAAACAGGCCCTTCGGCCAACCAAGTCTGTGCCGACCATCAACCACCCATTTATACTAATCCTACACTAATCCCGTGTAAGTGTGTGTCTGTGTTACCGGTTATCAGTGTATGTCTTTGCTACTTGGTGACAGTGTGTGTCTGTGTGTCAGTGTATGTCTTTGTTACTGTGTATCAGTGTTTCTCTATGTTACTGGGTGTCAGTGTGTGTTTGTTTGTGTTACTGGGTGTCAGTATTTAGTTTAGTGATACAGCACTGAAACAGGCCCTTCGGCCAACCGAGTTTGTGCCGACCATCAACCACCCATTTATACTAATCCTACACTAATCCCGTATTCCTTTCACATCCCCACCTGTCCCTATCTATTTCCCTACCACCTACCTATACAAGGTTCAATTTATAATGGCCAATTAACCTATCAACCTGCACGTCTTTGGCATGCGGGAGGAAACCGGAGCACCCGGAGGAAACTCACTCAGACACAGGGAGAACTTGCAAACTCCGCACAGGCAGTACCCAGAATCGAGCCCGGGTCCCTGGAGCTGTGAGGCTGCCAATGTGCCGCCCGCTGTGTGACTGTGTTACTGGGTATCAGTGTATCTCTTTGTTACTTATTGTCAGTGTATGTCTGTGTTACTTGGTGTAAGTGTGTGTCTTTGTTAAGTGGTGTCAGTGTATGTCTTTGCGACGTGCTGTCATTGTCTGTCTTTGTTACTGGGTGTCAGTGTCCGTCTTCGTCACTTTGTGTCAGTGCTTGTCTGTGTTACTGGGTGTCAGTGTCTGTCTTTGTGACTTGGTGTCAGTGTATGTCTTTGTTACTTGGTGTCAGTGTATGTCTTTGTTTCTTGGTGTAAGTGTGTGTCTGTGTTACTGGGTATCAGTGCATGTCTTTGCTACATGGTGACAGTGTATGTCTTTGTTACTTGGTGTAAGTGTGTCTTTGTTACTTGCTGTAATTGTATGTCTTTGTTACTTGGTGTCAGTGTATGTCTGTGTTACTTGGTGTCAGCGTATGTCTTTGTTACTTGGTGTAAGTGTGTGTCTGTGTTACTTGGCGTCAGTGTATGTCTTTGTTACTTGGTGTAAGTGTGTGTCTGTGTTACTTGGTATAAGTGTTTGTCTGTGTTACTTGGTATCAGTGTATGTCTTTGTTACTTGGTGTGAGTGTGTGTCCTTGTTACTTGTTGTAATTGTATGTCTCTGTTACTTGGTGTCAGTGTATGTCTTTGTAACTTGGTGTATGTGAGTTTTTGTGTTACTTGGTGTAAGTGTGTGTCTGTGTCACTCGGTATCAGTGTATGTCTTTGTTACTTGGTGTCAGTGTATGTCAAAATACTTGGTGTAAGTGTATGTCTTTGTTACTTGGTGTAATTTTCTGTCTTTGTTACTTGGTGTCAGTGTATGTCTGTGTTACTTGGTGTAAGTGTGTGTCTTTGTTACTTGGTGTAATTGTATGCCATTGTTACTTGGTGTCAGTGTATGTCTTTGTTAATTGGTGTCAGTGTGTGTCTGTGTTAATGGGTATCAGTGTATGACTTTGTGACTTGGTGTCAGTGTATGTCTTTGTTACTTGGTGTCAGTGAATGTCTTTGTTTCTTGGTGTAAGTGTGTGTCTGTGTTACTGGGTATCAGTGCATGTCTTTGCTACATGGTGACAGTGTATGTCTGTGTTACTTGGTGTAAGTGTGTGTCTTTGTTACTTGCTGTAATTGTATGTCTTTGTTACTTGGTGTCAGTGTATGTCTGTGTTACTTGGTGTCAGCGTATGTCTTTGTTACTTGGTGTAGGTGTGTGTCTGTGTTACTTGGCGTCAGTGTATGTCTTTGTTACTTGGTGTAAGTGTGTGTCTGTGTTACTTGGTGTAAGTGTTTGCCTGTGTTACTTGGTATCAGTGTATGTCTTTGTTACTTGGTGTGAGTGTGTGTCTGTGTTACTGGGTAACAGTGTTTGTCTTTGTTACTTGGTGTCAGTGTATGTCTGTGTTACTTGGTGTAAGTGTGTGTCTTTGTTACTTGTTGTAATTGTATGTCTTTGTTACTTGGTGTCAGTGTATGTCTTTGTAACTTGGTGTAAGTGAGTTTTTGTGTTACTTGGTGTAAGTGTGTGTCTGTGTCACTCGGTATCAGTGTATGTCTTTGTTACTTGGTGTCAGTGTATGTCAAAATACTTGGTGTAAGTGTATGTCTTTGTTACTTGGTGTAATTTTCTGTCTTTGTTACTTGGTGTCAGTGTATGTCTGTGTTACTTGGTGTAAGTGTGTGTCTTTGTTACTTGGTGTAATTGTATGCCATTGTTACTTGGTGTCAGTGTATGTCTTTGTTAATTGGTGTCAGTGTGTGTCTGTGTTAATGGGTATCAGTGTATGACTTTGTGACTTGGTATCAATGTATGTCTTTGTTACTTGGTGTCAGTGTATGTCTTTGTTACTTGGTGGCAATGTATGTCTTTGTTACTTGGTGTCTGTGTATGTCTGCGTTACATGGTTTAAGTGTGTGTCTGTGTTACTGGGTATCAGTGTATGTCTTTGTTACTTGGTGTAGGTGTGTGTCTGTGTTACTGGGTATCAGTGTTTGTCTTTGTTACTTGGTGTAAGTGTGTGTCTGTGTTACTGGGTATCAATGCATGTCTTTGCTACATGGTGACAGTGTATGTCTGTGTTACTTGGTGTAAGTGTGTGTCTTTGTTACTTGCTGTATTTGTATGTCTTTGTTACTTGGTGTCAGTGTATGTCTGTGTTACTTGGTGTCAGTGCATGTCTGTGTTACTTGGTGTCAGTGTATGTCTTTGTTACTTGGTGTGAGTGTGTGTCTTTGTTACTTGTTGTAATTGTATGTCTTTGTTACTTGGTGTCAGTGTATGTCTTTGTAACCTGGTGTATGTGAGTTTTTGTGTTACTTGGTGTAAGGGTGTGTCTGTGTTACTCGGTATCAGTGTATGTCTTTGTTACTTGGTGTCAGTGTATGTCAAAATACTTGGTGTAAGTGTATGTATTTGTTACTTGGTGTAATTTTCTGTCTTTGTTACTTGGTGTCAGTGTATGTCTGTGTTACTTGGTGTAAGTGTGTGTCTTTGTTACTTGGTGTAATTGTATGCCATTGTTACTTGGTGTCAGTGTATGTCTTTGTTAATTGGTGTCAGTGTGTGTCTGTGTTAATGGGTATCAGTGTATGACTTTGTGACTTGGTGTCAGTGTATGTCTTTGTTACTTGGTGTCAGTGTATGTCTTTGTTTCTTGGTGTAAGTGTGTGTCTGTGTTACTGGGTATCAGTGCATGTCTTTGCTACATGGTGACAGTGTATGTCTGTGTTACTTGGTGTAAGTGTGTGTCTTTGTTACTTGCTGTAATTGTATGTCTTTGTTACTTGGTGTCAGTGTATGTCTGTGTTACTTGGTGTCAGCGTATGTCTTTGTTACTTGGTGTAGGTGTGTGTCTGTGTTACTTGGCGTCAGTGTATGTCTTTGTTACTTGGTGTAAGTGTGTGTCTGTGTTACTTGGTGTAAGTGTTTGTCTGTGTTACTTGGTATCAGTGTATGTCTTTGTTACTAGGTGTGAGTGTGTGTCTGTGTTACTGGGTAACAGTGTTTGTCTTTGTTACTTGGTGTCAGTGTATGTCTGTGTTACTTGGTGTAAGTGTGTGTCTTTGTTACTTGTTGTAATTGTATGTCTTTGTTACTTGGTGTCAGTGTATGTCTTTGTAACTTGGTGTAAGTGAGTTTTTGTGTTACTTGGTGTAAGTGTGTGTCTGTGTCACTCGGTATCAGTGTATGTCTTTGTTACTTGGTGTCAGTGTATGTCAAAATACTTGGTGTAAGTGTATGTCTTTGTTACTTGGTGTAATTTTCTGTCTTTGTTACTTGGTGTCAGTGTATTTCTGTGTTACTTGGTGTAAGTGTGTGTCTTTGTTACTTGGTGTAATTGTATGCCATTGTTACTTGGTGTCAGTGTATGTCTTTGTTAATTGGTGTCAGTGTGTGTCTGTGTTAATGGGTATCAGTGTATGACTTTGTGACTTGGTATCAATGTATGTCTTTGTTACTTGGTGTCAGTGTATGTCTTTGTTACTTGGTGGCAATGTATGTCTTTGTTACTTGGTGTCTGTGTATGTCTGCGTTACATGGTTTAAGTGTGTGTCTGTGTTACTGGGTATCAGTGTATGTCTTTGTTACTTGGTGTAGGTGTGTGTCTGTGTTACTGGGTATCAGTGTTTGTCTTTGTTACTTGGTGTAAGTGTGTGTCTGTGTTACTGGGTATCAATGCATGTCTTTGCTACATGGTGACAGTGTATGTCTGTGTTACTTGGTGTAAGTGTGTGTCTTTGTTACTTGCTGTATTTGTATGTCTTTGTTACTTGGTGTCAGTGTATGTCTGTGTTACTTGGTATCAGTGTATGTCTTTGTTAGTTGGTATGAGTGTGTTTCTGTGTTACTGGGTAACAGTGTATGTCTTTGTTACTTGGTGTCAGTGTATGTCTGTGTTACTTGGTGTAAGTGTGTGTCTTTGTTACTTGGTGTAATTGTATGTCTTTGTTACTTGGTGTCAGTGTATGTCTTTGTTACTTGGTGTGAGTGTGTGTTTGTGTTACTGGGTGTCAGTGTGTGTCTGTGTTACTTGGTGTAAGTGTGTGTCTTTGTTACTTGATGTCCGTGTGTGTCTGTGTTACTGGGTGTCAGTTTACGTCTTAGTTACTTGGTGTCAGTGTATGTCTTTGTTACTTGGTGTCAGTGTGTGTCTGTGTTACTGGGTATCAGTGTCTGTCTTTGTTTCTTGGTGAAAGTGTATGTCTTTGTTACTTGGTGTAAGTGTGTGTCTGTGTTACTGGGTGTCAGTGTGTGTTTGTGTTACTTGGTGCAAGTGTGTGTCTTTGTTACTTGGTGTCCGTGTGTGTCTGTGTTACTGGGTGTCAGATTATGTCTTTGTTACTGGTGTCAGTGTATGTCTTTTTTACTTGTTGCAAGTGTGTGTCTGTGTTACTGGGTATCAGTATCTGTCTTTGTTACTTGGTGTAAGTGTGTGTCTGTGTTACTTGGTGTAAGTGTGTGTCTTTGTTACTTGGTGTAAGCGTATGTCTGTGTTACATGGTGTCAGTGTGTGTCTGTGTTACTGGGTATCAGTGTATTTCTTTGTTACTTGGTGTCAGTGTATGTCTTTGTTACTTGGTGTAAGTGTATGTCTTTGTTACTTGGTGTCAGTGTATGTCTTTGTTACATGGTGTAAGTGTGTGTCTGTGTTACTGGGTGTCAGTGTGTGTCTTTGTTACTTGGTGAAAGTGTGTCTCTTTGTTACTTGGTGTCCGTGTGTGACTGTGTTACTGGGTGTCAGTTTATGTCTTTGTTACTTGGTGTAAGTGTGTGTCTGTGTTACTGGGTATCAGTTTATGTCTTTGTTACTTGGTGTCAGTGTATGTCTGTGTTACTTGGTGTAAGTGTGTGTCTGTGTTACTGGGTATCAGTGTATGTCTTTGTGACTTTGTGTCAGTGTATGTCTTTGTTACTGGGTGTAAGTGTGTGTCTGTGTTACTGGGTATCAGTGTATGTCTTTGTTACTTGGTGTCAGTGTATGTCTGTGTTACTTGGTGTAAGTGTGTGTCTGTGTTACTGGGTATCAGTGTATGTCTGTGTTACTTGGTGTAAGTGTGTGTCTGTGTTACTGGGTATCAGTGTATGTCTTTGTGACTTGCTGTCAATGTATGTCTTTGTTACTGGGTGTCAGTGTGCGTCTTTGTGACTTGGTGTCATTGTATGTCTTTGTTACTTGGTGTAAGTGTGTGTCTGTGTTACTGGGTGTCAGTGTATGTCTTTCTTACTTGGTGTCAGTGTACATCAAAATATTTGGTGTAGGTGTATGTCTTTGTAACTTGATGTAATTGTCTGTCTTTGTTACTTGGTGTCAGTGTATGTCTGTGTTTCTTGGTGTAAGTGTGTGTCTTTGTTACTTGGTGTAAGTGTATGCCTTTGTTACTTGGTGTCAGTGTATGTCTTTGTTACTTGGTATCAGTGTGTGTCTGTGTTACTGGGTATCAGTGTAGGTCTTTGTTACTTGGTGTCAGTGTATGTCTTTGTTACTTGGTGTAAGTGTGTGTCTTTGTTACTTGGTGTAATTGTATGTCTTTGTTCCTTGGTGTCAGTGTATGTCTGTGTTACTTGGTGTCAGTTTATGTCGTTGTTACTTGGTGGAAGTGTGTGTCTGTGTTACCGGTTATCAGTGTATGTCTTTGTGACTCGGTGTCAGTGTGTGTCTTTGTTACTTGGTGTCAGTGTATGTCTTTGTTACTTGGTGACAGTGTGTGTCTGTGTGTCAGTGTATGTCTTTGTTACTGTGTATCAGTGTTTCTCTATGTTACTGGGTGTCAGTGTGTGTTTGTTTGTTTTACTGGGTGTCAGTATTTAGTTTAGTGATACAGCACTGAAACAGGCCCTTCGGCGAACCGAGTCTGTGCCGACCATCAACCACCCATTTATACTGATCCTACACTAATCCCGTATTCCTTTCACATCCCCACCTGTCCCTATCTATTTCCCTACCACCTACCTATACAAGGGTCAATTTATAATGGCCAATAAACCTATCAACCTGCAAGTCTTTGGCATGTGGGAGGAAACCGGAGCACCCGGGGGAAACTCACGCAGACACAGGGAGAACTTGCAAACTCCGCACAGGCAGTACCCAGAATCGAGCCCGGGTCCCTGGTGCTGTGAGGCTGCCAATGTGCCGCCCGCTGTGTGTCTGTGTTACTAGGTATCAGTGTATGCCTTTGTTACTTATTGTCAGTGTATGTCTGTGTTACTTGGTGTAAGTGTGTGTCTTTGTTACTTGGTGTAATTGTATGTCTTTGTTCCTTGGTGTAAGTGTGTGTCTTTGTTACTTGGTGTAAGCGTATGTCTGTGTTACATGGTGAAAGTGTGTGTCTGTGTTCATGGGTATCAGTGTATTTCTTTGTTACTTTCTGTCAGTGTATGTCTTTGTTACTTGGTGTAAGTGTATGTCTTTGTTACTTGGTGTCAGTGTATGTCTTTGTTACTTGGTGTAAGTGTGTGTCTGTGTTAATGGGTGTCAGTGTGTGCCTGTGTTACTTGGTGAAAGTGTGTGTCTTTGTTACTTGGTGTCCGTGTGTGACTGTGTTACTGGGTGTCAGTTTATGTCTTTGTTACTTGGTGTCAGTGTATGTCTTTGTTACTTGGTGTAAGTGTGTGTCTGTGTTTTTGGGTATCAGTGTCTGTCTTTGTTACTTGGTGTAAGTGTGTGGCTGTGTTACTGGGTATCAGTGTATGTCTTTGTGACTTTGTGTCAGTGTATGTTTTGTTACTGGGTGTCAGTGTGTGTCTTTGTTACTTGGTGTCAGTGCATGTCGTTGTTACTTGGTGTCAGTGTATGTCTTTGTTACTTGGTGTAAGTGTGTGTCTGTGTTACTGGGTATCAGTGTATGTCATTGTAACTTGGTGTCAGTGGATGTCAAAATAATTGGTGTCAGTGTATGACTTTGTTACTGATTGTCAGTGTGTGTCTTTGTGACTTGGTGCCAGTGTATGTCTTTGTTACTTGGTGTAAGTGTGTGTCTGTGTGACTGGGTATCAGTGTATGTCTTTGTTACTTGGTGTCAGTGTATGTCTGTGTTACTTGGTGTAAGTGTGTGTCTGTGTTACTGGGTATCAGTGTATGTCTGTGTTACTTGGTGTAAGTTTGTGTCTGTATTACTGGGTGTCAGTGTATGTCTTTGTGACTTGGTGTCAATGTATGTCTTTGTTACTGGGTGTCAGTGTGTGTCTTTGTGACTTGGCGTCATTGTATGTCTTTGTTACTTGGTGTAAGTGTGTGTCTGTGTTACTGGGTGTCAGTGTATGTCTTTCTTACTTGGTGTCAGTGTATGTCAATATATTTGGTGTAGGTGTATGTCTTTGTAACTTGGTGTAATTGTCTGTCTTTGTCACTTGCTGTCAGTGTATGTCTGTGTTACTTGGTGTAAGTGTGTGTCTTTGTTAGTTGGTGTAAGTGTATGCCTTTGTTACTTGGTGTCAGTGTATGTCTTTGTTACTTGTTGTCAGTGTGTGTCTGTGTTACTGCGTATCAGTGCATGTCTTTGTAACTTGGTGTCATTGTATGTCTTTGTTACTTGGTGTCAGTTTATGTCGTTGTTACTTGGTGTAAGTGTGTGTCTGTGTTACCGGTTATCAGTGTATGTCTTTG
Source organism: Heterodontus francisci (assembly GCF_036365525.1). Taxonomy (NCBI): domain Eukaryota; kingdom Metazoa; phylum Chordata; class Chondrichthyes; order Heterodontiformes; family Heterodontidae; genus Heterodontus; species Heterodontus francisci. The sequence continues at coordinate 35,017 of NW_027142246.1, forward strand.
TGACTCGGTGTCTGTGTGTGTCTTTGTTACTGGGTGTCAGTGTATGTCTTTGTTACTTGGTGACAGTGTGTGTCTGTGTGTCAGTGTATGTCTTTGTTACTGTGTATCAGTGTTTCTCTATGTTACTGGGTGTCAGTGTGTGTTTGTTTGTGTTACTGGGTGTCAGTATTTGGTTTAGTGATACAGCACTGAAACAGGCCCTTCGGCCAACCGAGTCTGTGCCTACCATTAACCACCCATTTATACTAATCCTACACTAATCCCGTGTAAGTGTGTGTCTGTGTTACCGGTTATCAGTGTATGTCTTTGCTACTTGGTGACAGTGTGTGTCTGTGTGTCAGTGTATGTCTTTGTTACTGTGTATCAGTGTTTCTCTATGTTACTGGGTGTCAGTGTGTGTTTGTTTGTGTTACTGGGTGTCAGTATTTAGTTTAGTGATACAGCACTGAAACAGGCCCTTCGGCCAACCGAGTTTGTGCCGACCATCAACCACCCATTTATACTAATCCTACACTAATCCCGTATTCCTTTCACATCCCCACCTGTCCCTATCTATTTCCCTACCACCTACCTATACAAGGTTCAATTTATAATGGCCAATTAACCTATCAACCTGCACGTCTTTGGCATGCGGGAGGAAACCGGAGCACCCGGAGGAAACTCACTCAGACACAGGGAGAACTTGCAAACTCCGCACAGGCAGTACCCAGAATCGAACCCGGGTCCCTGGAGCTGTGAGGCTGCCAATGTGCCGCCCGCTGTGTGACTGTGTTACTGGGTATCAGTGTATCTCTTTGTTACTTATTGTCAGTGTATGTCTGTGTTACTTGGTGTAAGTGTGTGTCTTTGTTAATTGGTGTCAGTGTATGTCTTTGTGACGTGCTGTCATTGTCTGTCTTTGTTACTGGGTGTCAGTGTCCGTCTTCGTCACTTTGTGTCAGTGCTTGTCTGTGTTACTGGGTGTCAGTGTCTGTCTTTGTGACTTGGTGTCAGTGTATGTCTTTGTTTCTTGGTGTAAGTGTGTGTCTGTGTTACTGGGTATCAGTGCATGTCTTTGCTACATGGTGACAGTGTATGTCTTTGTTACTTGGTGTAAGTGTGTCTTTGTTACTTTCTGTAATTGTATGTCTTTGTTACTTGGTGTCAGTGTATGTCTGTGTTACTTGGTGTCAGCGTATGTCTTTGTTACTTGGTGTAAGTGTGTGTCTGTAATACTTGGCGTCAGTGTATGTCTTTGTTACTTGGTGTAAGTGTGTGTCTGTGTTACTTGGTGTAAGTGTTTGTCTGTGTTACTTGGTATCAGTGTATGTCTTTGTTACTTGGTGTCAGTGTATGTCTGTGTTACTTGGTGTAAGTGTGTGTCTTTGTTACTTGTTGTAATTGTATGTCTTTGTTACTTGGTGTCAGTGTATGTCTTTGTAACTTGGTGTATGTGAGTTTTTGTGTTACTTGGTGTAAGTGTGTGTCTGTGTCACTCGGTATCAGTGTATGTCTTTGTTACTTGGTGTCAGTGTATGTCAAAATACTTGGTGTAAGTGTATGTCTTTGTTACTTGGTGTAATTTTCTGTCTTTGTTACTTGGTGTCAGTGTATGTCTGTGTTACTTGGTGTAAGTGTGTGTCTTTGTTACTTGGTGTAATTGTATGCCATTGTTACTTGGTGTCAGTGTATGTCTTTGTTAATTGGTGTCAGTGTGTGTCTGTGTTAATGGGTATCAGTGTATGACTTTGTGACTTGGTATCAAAGTATGTCTTTGTGACTTGGTGTCAGTGTATGTCTTTGTTACTTGGTGTCAGTGTATGTCTTTGTTTCTTGGTGTAAGTGTGTGTCTGTGTTACTGGGTATCAGTGCATGTCTTTGCTACATGGTGACAGTGTATGTCTGTGTTACTTGGTGTAAGTGTGTGTCTTTGTTACTTGCTGTAATTGTATGTCTTTGTTACTTGGTTTCAGTGTATGTCTGTGTTACTTGGTGTCAGCGTATGTCTTTGTTACTTGGTGTAGGTGTGTGTCTGTGTTACTTGGCGTCAGTGTATGTCTTTGTTACTTGGTGTAAGTGTGTGTCTGTGTTACTTGGTGTAAGTGTTTGTCTGTGTTACTTGGTATCAGTGTATGTCTTTGTTACTTGGTGTGAGTGTGTGTCTGTGTTACTGGGTAACAGTGTTTGTCTTTGTTACTTGGTGTCAGTGTATGTCTGTGTTACTTGGTGTAAGTGTGTGTCTTTGTTACTTGTTGTAATTGTATGTCTTTGTTACTTGGTGTCAGTGTATGTCTTTGTAACTTGGTGTAAGTGAGTTTTTGTGTTACACTGGTGTAAGTGTGTGTCTGTGTCACTCGGTATCAGTGTATGTCTTTGTTACTTGGTGTCAGTGTATGTCAAAATACTTGGTGTAAGTGTATGTCTTTGTTACTTGGTGTAATTTTCTGTCTTTGTTACTTGGTGTCAGTGTATGTCTGTGTTACTTGGTGTAAGTGTGTGTCTTTGTTACTTGGTGTAATTGTATGCCATTGTTACTTGGTGTCAGTGTATGTCTTTGTTAATTGGTGTCAGTGTGTGTCTGTGTTAATGGGTATCAGTGTATGACTTTGTGACTTGGTATCAATGTATGTCTTTGTTACTTGGTGTCAGTGTATGTCTTTGTTACTTGGTGGCAATGTATGTCTTTGTTACTTGGTGTCAGTGTATGTCTGCGTTACATGGTTTAAGTGTGTGTCTGTGTTACTGGGTATCAGTGTATGTCTTTGTTACTTGGTGTAGGTGTTTGTCTGTGTTACTGGGTATCAGTGTTTGTCTTTGTTACTTGGTGTAAGTGTGTGTCTGTGTTACTGGGTATCAATGCATGTCTTTGCTACATGGTGACAGTGTATGTCTGTGTTACTTGGTGTAAGTGTGTGTCTTTGTTACTTGCTGTATTTGTATGTCTTTGTTACTTGGTGTCAGTGTATGTCTGTGTTACTTGGTGTCAGTGCATGTCTGTGTTACTTGGTGTCAGTGTATGTCTTTGTTACTTGGTGTAAGTGTGTGTCTGTGTTACTTGGTGTAAGTGTTTGTCTGTGTTACTTGGTATCAGTGTATGTCTTTGTTAGTTGGTATGAGTGTGTTTCTGTGTTACTGGGTAACAGTGTATGTCTTTGTTACTTGGTGTCAGTGTATGTCTGTGTTACTTGGTGTAAGTGTGTGTCTTTGTTACTTGGTGTAATTGTATGTCTTTGTTACTTGGTGTCAGTGTATGTCTTTGTTACTTGGTGTAAGTGAGTATTTGTGTCACTTGGTGTAAGTGTGTGTCTGTGCACTCGGTATCAGTGTATGTCTTTGTTACTTGGTGTCAGTGTATGTCAAAATACTTGGTGTAAGTGTATGTCTTTGTTACTTGGTGTAATTGTCTGTCTTTGTTACTTGGTGTCAGTGTATGTCTGTGTTACTTGGTGTAAGTGTGTGTCTTTGTTACTTGGTGTAATTGTATGCCATTGTTACTTGGTGTCAGTGTAAGTCTTTGTTAATTGGTGTCAGTGTGTGTCTGTGTTACTGGGTATCAGTGTATGACTTTGTGACTTGGTATCAATGTATGACTTTGTTACTTGGTGTCAGTGTATGTCTTTGTTACTGGGTGTTAGTGTGTGTTTGTGTTACTTGGTGTAAGTGTATGTCTTTGTTACTTGGTGGCAATGTATGTCTTTGTTACTTGGTGTCAGTGTATGTCTGCGCTACATGGTTTAAGTGTGTGTCTGTGTTACTGGGTATCAGTGTATGTCTTTGTTACTTGGTGTAAGTGTGTGTCTGTGTTACTGGGTATCAGTGCATGTCTTTGCTACATGGTGACAGCGTATGTCTGTGTTTCTTGGTGTAAGTGTGTGTCCTTGTTACTTGCTGTATTTGTATGTCTTTGTTACTTGGTGTCTGTGTATGTCTGTGTTACTTGGTGTCAGTGTATGTCTTTGTGACTTTGTGTCAGTGTATGTCTGTGTTACTTGGTGTCAGTGTATGTCTTTGTAACTTGGTGTAAGTGAGTTTTTGTGTTACTTGGTGTAAGTGTGTGTCTGTGTCACTCGGTATCAGTGTATGTCTTTGTTACTTTGTGTCAGTGTATGTCAAAATACTTGGTGTAAGTGTATGTCTTTGTTACTAGGTGTAATTTTCTGTCTTTGTTACTTGGTGTCAGTGTATGTCTGTGTTACTTGTTGTAAGTGTTTGTCTTTGTTACTTGGTGTAATTGTATGCCATTGTTACTTGGTGTCAGTGTATGTCTTTGTTAATTGGTGTCAGTGTGTGTCTGTGTTAATGGGTATCAGTGTATGACTTTGTGACTTGGTATCAATGTATGTCTTTGTTACTTGGTGTCAGTGTATGTCTTTGTTACTTGGTGGCAATGTATGTCTTTGTTACTTGGTGTCTGTGTATGTCTGCGTTACATGGTTTAAGTGTGTGTCTGTGTTACTGGGTATCAGTGTGTGTCTTTGTTACTTGGTGTACGTGTGTGTCTGTGTTACTGGGTATCAGTGTTTGTCTTTGTTACTTGGTGTAAGTGTGTGTCTGTGTTACTGGGTATCAATGCATGTCTTTGCTACATGGTGACAGTGTATGTCTGTGTTACTTGGTGTAAGTGTGTGTCTTTGTTACTTGCTGTATTTGTATGTCTTTGTTACTTGGTGTCAGTGTATGTCTGTGTTACTTGGTGTCAGTGCATGTCTGTGTTACTTGGTGTCAGTGTATGTCTTTGTTACTTGGTGTAAGTGTGTGTCTGTGTTACTTGGTGTAAGTGTTTGTCTGTGTTACTTGGTATCAGTGTATGTCTTTGTTAGTTGGTATGAGTGTGTTTCTGTGTTACTGGGTAACAGTGTATGTCTTTGTTACTTGGTGTCAGTGTATGTCTTTGTTACTTGGTGTAAGTGTGTGTCTTTGTTACTTGGTGTAATTGTATGTCTTTGTTACTTGGTGTCAGTGTATGTCTTTGTTACTTGGTGTAAGTGAGTATTTGTGTCACTTGGTGTAAGTGTGTGTCTGTGCACTCGGTATCAGTGTATGTCTTTGTTACTTGGTGTCAGTGTATGTCAAAATACTTGGTGTAAGTGTATGTCTTTGTTACTTGGTGTAATTGTCTGTCTTTGTTACTTGGTGTCAGTGTATGTCTGTGTTACTTGGTGTAAGTGTGTGTCTTTGTTTCTTGGTGTAATTGTATGCCATTGTTACTTGGTGTCAGTGTAAGTCTTTGTTAATTGGTGTCAGTGTGTGTCTGTGTTACTGGGTATCAGTGTATGACTTTGTGACTTGGTATCAATGTATGACTTTGTTACTTGGTGTCAGTGTATGTCTTTGTTACTGGGAGTTAGTGTGTGTCTGTGTTACTTGGTGTAAGTGTATGTCTTTGTTACTTGGTGGCAATGTATGTCTTTGTTACTTGGTGTCAGTGTATGTCTGCGTTACATGGTTTAAGTGTGTGTCTGTGTTACTGGGTATCAGTGTATGTCTTTGTTACTTGGTGTAAGTGTGTGTCTGTGTTCCTGGGTATCAGTGCATGTCTTTGCTACATGGTGACAGCGTATGTCTGTGTTACTTGGTGTAAGTGTGTGTCTTTGTTACTTGCTGTATATGTTTGACTTTGTTACTTGGTGTCTGTGTATGTCTGTGTTACTTGGTGTCAGTGTATGTCTGTGTTACTTGGTGTCAGTGTATGTCTTTGTTACTTGGTGTAAGTGTGTGTCTGTGTTACTTGGTATCAGTGTATGTCTTTGATGCTTGGTGTGAGTGTGTTTCTGTGTTACTGGGTAACAGTGTTTGTCTTTGTTACTTGGTGTCAGTGTATGTCTGTGTTACTTGGTGTAAGTGTGTGTCTTTGTTACTTGGTGTAATTGTATGTCTTTGTTACTTGGTGTCAGTGTATGTCTTTGTTTCTTGGTGTAAGTGAGTATTTGTGTCACTTGGTGTAAGTGTGTGTCTGTGCACTCGGTATCAGTGAATGTCTTTGTTACTTGGTGTCAGTGCATGTCAAAATACTTGGTGTAAGTGTATGTCTTTCTTACTTGGTGTAATTGTCTGTCTTTGTTACTTGGTGCCAGTGTATGTCTGTGTTACTTGGTGTAAGTGTGTGTCTGTGTTACTGGGTATCAGTTTATGTCTTTGTTACTTGGTGTCAGTGTATGTCTTTGTTACTTGGTGTAAGTGTATGTCTTTGTTACTTCGTGTCAGTGTATGTCTTCGTTAATTGGTGTAAGTGTGTTTCTGTGTTACTGGGTGTCAGTGTGTGTCTGTGTTACTGGGTGTCAGTGTATGTCTTTGTTACCTGGTGTCAGTGTATGTCTTTGTTCCATGGTGTAAGTGCGTGTTTGTGTTACTGGGTATCTATGTACGTCTTTGTGAATTGGTGTCAGTGTATGTCTTTGCTACATGGTGTAAGTGTATGTCTTTGTTACTTGGTGTCAGTGTATGTCTTTGTTACTTGGTGCAAGTGTGTGTATGTGTTACTGGGTTTCAGTGTGTGTCTGTGTTACTGGGTATCAGTGTATGTCTTTGTTACTTGGTGTCAGTGTATGTCAAAATACTTGGTGTAAGTGTAAGTCTTTGTTACTTGGTGTAATTGTCTATCTTTGTTACTTGGTGTCAGTGTATGTCTTTGTTACTTGGTGTCAGTGTTTGTCTGTGTTACTGGGTATCAGTGTATGTCTTTGTGACTTGGTATCAAGGTATGTCTTTGTTACTTGGTGTCAGTGTATGTCTTTGTTACTGGGTGTCAGTGTGTGTCTGTGTTACTTGGTGTCAGTGTATGTCTGTGTTACTTGGTGTAAGTGTCTGTCTGTGATACTGGGTATCAGTGTATGTCTTTGTTACTTGGTGTAAGTGTGTGTCTGTGTTACTGGGTATCAGTGTATGTCTTTGTGACTTTGTGTCAGTGTATGTCTTTGTTACTGGGTGTCAGTGTGTGTCTTTGTGACTTGGTGTCAGTGCATGTCGTTGTTACTTGGTGTCAGTGTATGTCTTTGTTACTTGGTGTAAGTGTGTGTCTGTGTTACTGGGTATCAGTGTATGTCTTTGTTACTTGGTGTAAGTGTGTGTCTGTGTTACTGGGTATCAGTGCATGTCTTTGCTACATGGTGACAGCGTATATCTGTGTTACTTGGTGTAAGTGTGTGTCTTTGTTACTTGCTGTATTTGTATGTCTTTGTTACTTGGTGTCAGTGTATGTCTGTGTTACTTGGTGTCAGTGTATGTCTGTGTTACTTGGTGTCAGTGTATGTCTTTGTTACTTGGTGTAAGTGTGTGTCTGTGTTACTTGGTATCAGTGTATGTCTTTGTTACTTGGTGTGAGTGTCTTTCTGTGTTACTGGGTAACAGTGTATGTCTTTGTTACTTGGTGTCAGTGTATGTCTGTGTTACTTGGTGTAAGTGTGTGTCTTTGTTACTTGGTGCAATTGTACGTCTTTGTTACTTGGTGTCAGTGTATGTCTTTGTTACTTGGTGTAAGTGAGTATTTGTGTCACTTGGTGTAAGTGTGTGTCTGTGCACTCGGTATCAGTGAATGTCTTTGTTACTTGGTGTCAGTGCATGTCAAAATACTTGGTGTAAGTGTATGTCTTTCTTACTTGGTGTAATTTTCTGTCTTTGTTACTTGGTGCCAGTGTATGTCTGTGTTACTGGGTGTCAGTGTGTGTCTGTGTTACTGGGTGTAAGTGTATGTCTTTGTTACCTGGTGTCAGTGTATGTCTTTGTTCCATGGTGTAAGTGAGTGTTTGTGTTACTGGGTAACTATGTATGTCTTTGTGAATTGGTGTCAGTGTATGTCTTTTCTACATGGTGTAAGTGTCTGTCTTTGTTACTTGGTGTCAGTGTATGTCTTTGTTACTTGGTGCAAGTGTGTGTATGTGTTACTGGGTTTCAGTGTGTGTCTGTGTTACTGGGTATCAGTGTATGTCTTTGTTACTTGGTGTCAGTGTATGTCAAAATACTTGGTGTAAGTGTGTGTCTGTGTTACTGGGTATCAGTGTATGTCTTTGTTACTTGGTGTCAGTGTATGTCTTTGTTACTTGGTGTAAGTGTATGTCTTTGTTACTTCGTGTCAGTGTATGTCTTCGTTACTTGGTGTAAGTGTGTGTCTGTGTTACTGGGTGTCAGTGTGTGTCTGTGTTACTGGGTGTCAGTGTATGTCTTTGTTACCTGGTGTCAGTGTATGTCTTTGTTCCATGGTGTAAGTGCGTGTTTGTGTTACTGGGTATCTATGTATGTCTTTGTGAATTGGTGTCAGTGTATGTCTTTTCTACATGGTGTCAGTGTATGTCTTTGTTACTTGGTGCAAGTGTGTGTATGTGTTACTGGGTTTCAGTGTGTGTCTGTGTTACTGGGTATCAGTGTATGTCTTTGTTACTTGGTGTCAGTGAATGTCAAAATACTTGGTGTAAGTGTAAGTCTTTGTTACTTGGTGTAATTGTCTATCTTTGTTACTTGGTGTCAGTGTATGTCTTTGTTACTTGGTGTCAGTGTTTGTCTGTGTTACTGGGTATCAGTGTATGTCTTTGTGACTTGGTATCAAGGTATGTCTTTGTTACTTGGTGTCAGTGTATGTCTTTGTTACTGGGTGTCAGTGTGTGTCTGTGTTACTTGGTGTCAGTGTGTGTCTGTGTTACTGTGTATCAGTGTATGTCTTTGTGACTTTGTGTCAGTGTATGTCTTTGTTACTGGGTGTCAGTGTGTGTCTTTGTGACTTGGTGTCAGTGCATGTCGTTGTTACTTGGTGTCAGTGTATGTCTTTGTTACTTGGTGTAAGTGTGTGTCTGTGTTACTGGGTATCAGTGTATGTCTTTGTTACTTGGTGTAAGTGTGTGTCTGTGTTACTGGGTATCAGTGCATGTCTTTGCTACATGGTGACAGCGTATGTCTGTGTTACTTGGTGTAAGTGTGTGTCTTTGTTACTTGCTGTATTTGTATGTCTTTGTTACTTGGTGTCAGTGTATGTCTGTGTTACTTGGTGTCAGTGTATGTCTGTGCTACTTGGTGTCAGTGTATGTCTTTGTTACTTGGTGTAAGTGTGTGTCTGTGTTACTTGGTATCAGTGTATGTCTTTGTTACTTGGTGTGAGTGTGTTTCTGTGTTACTGGGTAACAGTGTATGTCTTTGTTACTTGGTGTCAGTGTATGTCTGTGTTACTTGTTGTAAGTGTGTGTCTTTGTTACTTGGTGTAATTGTATGTCTTTGTTACTTGGTGTCAGTGTATGTCTTTGTACTTGGTGTAAGTGAGTATTTGTGTCACTTGGTGTAAGTGTGTGTCTGTGCACTCGGTATCAGTGAATGTCTTTGTTACTTGGTGTCAGTGCATGTCAAAATACTTGGTGTAAGTGTATGTCTTTCTTCCTTGGTGTAATTTTCTGTCTTTGTTACTTGGTGCCAGTGTATGTCTGTGTTACTTGGTGTAAGTGTGTGTCTGTGTTACTGGGTATCAGTGTATGTCTTTGTTACTTGGTGTCAGTGTATGTCTTTGTTACTTGGTGTAAGTGTATGTCTTTGTTACTTCGTGTCAGTGTATGTCTGTGTTACTTGGTGTAAGTGTGTGTCTTTGTTACTTGGTGTAATTGTATGTCTTTGTTACTTGGTGTCAGTGTATGTCTTTGTTACTTGGTGTAAGTGAGTATTTGTGTCACTTGGTGTAAGTGTGTGTCTGTGCACTCGGTATCAGTGAATGTCTTTGTTACTTGGTGTCAGTGCATGTCAAAATACTTGGTGTAAGTGTATGTCTTTCTTACTTGGTGTAATTTTCTGTCTTTGTTACTTGGTGCCAGTGTATGTCTGTGTTACTTGGTGTAAGTGTGTGTCTGTGTTACTGGGTATCAGTGTATGTCTTTGTTACTTGGTGTCAGTGTATGTCTTTGTTACTTGGTGTAAGTGTATGTCTTTGTTACTTCGTGTCAGTGTATGTCTTCGTTACTTGGTGTAAGTGTGTGTCTGTGTTACTGGGTGTCAGTGTGTGTCTGTGTTACTGGGTGTCAGTGTATGTCTTTGTTACCTGGTGTCAGTGTATGTCTTTGTTCCATGGTGTAAGTGCGTGTTTGTGTTACTGGGTATCTATGTATGTCTTTGTGAATTGTTGTCAGTGTATGTCTTTTCTACATGGTGTAAGTGTATGTCTTTGTTACTTGGTGTCAGTGTATGTCTTTGTTACTTGGTGCAAGTGTGTGTATGTGTTACTGGGTTTCAGTGTGTGTCTGTGTTACTGGGTATCAGTGTATGTCTTTGTTACTTGGTGTCAGTGTATGTCAAAATACTTGGTGTAAGTGTAAGTCTTTGTTACTTGGTGTAATTGTCTATCTTTGTTACTTGGTGTCAGTGTATGTCTTTGTTACTTGGTGTCAGTGTTTGTCTGTGTTGCTGGGTATCAGTGTATGTCTTTGTGACTTGGTATCAAGGTATGTCTTTGTTACTTGGTGTCAGTGTATGTCTTTGTTACTGGGTGTCAGTGTGTGTCTGTGTTACTTGGTGTCAGTGTGTGTCTGTGTTACTGGGTATCAGTGTATGTCTTTGTGACTTTGTGTCAGTGTATGTCTTTGTTACTGGGTGTCAGTGTGTGTCTTTGTGACTTGGTGTCAGTGCATGTCGTTGTTACTTGGTGTCAGTGTATGTCTTTGTTACTTGGTGTAAGTGTGTGTCTGTGTTACTGGGTATCAGTGTATGTCATTGTAACTTGGTGTCAGTGGATGTCAAAATACTTGGTGTCAGTGTATGACTTTGTTACTGTTTGTCAGTGTGTGTCTTTGTGACTTGGTGCCATTGTATGTCTTTGTTACTTGGTGTAAGTGTGTGTCTTTCTTACTTGCGGTATTTGTATGTCTTTGTTACTTAGTGTCAGTGTATGTCTGTGTTACTTGGTGTCAGTGTATGTCTGTGTTACTTGGTGTCAGTGTATGTCTTTGTTACTTGGTGTAAGTGTGTGTCTGTGTTACTTGGTGTAAGTGTTTGTCTGTGTTACTTGGTATCAGTGTATGTCTTTGTTAGTTGGTATGAGTGTGTTTCTGTGTTACTGGGTAACAGTGTATGTCTTTGTTACTTGGTGTCAGTGTATGTCTGTGTTACTTGGTATAAGTGTGTGTCTTTGTTACTTGGTGTAATTGTATGTCTTTGTTACTTGGTGTCAGTGTATGTCTTTGTTACTTGGTGTAAGTGAGTATTTGTGTCACTTGGTGTAAGTGTGTGTCTGTGCACTCGGTATCAGTGTATGTCTTTGTTACTTGGTGTCAGTGTATGTCAAAATACTTGGTGTAAGTGTATGTCTTTGTGATTTGGTGTAATTGTCTGTCTTTGTTACTTGGTGTCAGTGTATGTCTGTGTTACTTGGTGTAAGTATGTGTCTTTGTTACTTGGTGTAATTGTATGCCATTCTAACTTGGTGTCAGTGTAAGTCTTTGTTAATTGGTGTCAGTGTGTGCCTGTGTTACTGGGTATCAGTGTATGACATTGTGACTTGGAATCAATGTATGTCTTTGTTACTTGGTGTCAGTGTATGTCTTTGTTACTGGGTGTTAGTGTGTGTCTGTGTTACTTGGTGTAAGTGTATGTCTTTGTTACTTGGTGGCAATGTATGTCTTTGTTACTTGGTGTCAGTGTATGTCTGCGTTACATGGTTTAAGTGTGTGTCTGTGTTACTGGGTATCAGTGTATGTCTTCGTTACTTGTTGTAAGTGTGTGTCTGTGTTACTGGGTATCAGTGCATGTCTTTGCTACATGGTGACAGCGTATGTCTTTGTTACTTGGTGTCAGTGTATGTCTGTGTTACTTGGTGTCAGTGTATGTCTGTGTTACTTGGTGTCAGTGTATGTCTTTGTTACTTGGTGTAAGTGTGTGTCTGTGTTACTTGGTATCAGTGTATGTCTTTGTTACTTGGTGTGAGTGTGTTTCTGTGTTACTGGGTAACAGTGTATGTCTTTGTTACTTGGTGTCAGTGTATGTCTGTGTTACTTGGTGTAAGTGTGTGTCTTTGTTACTTGGTGTAATTGTATGTCTTTGTTACTTGGTGTCAGTGTATGTCTTTGTTACTTGGTGTAAGTGAGTATTTGTGTCACTTGGTGTAAGTGTGTGTCTGTGCACTCGGTATCAGTGTATGTCTTTGTTACTTGGTGTCAGTGCATGTCTTTGTGACGTGCTGTCATTGTCTGTCTTTGTTACTGGGTGTCAGTGTCCGTCTTCGTTACTTGGTGTCAGTGTTTGTCTTTGTTACTGGGTGTCAGTGTCTGTCTTTGTGACTTGGTGTCAGTGTATGTCTTTGTTTCTTGGTGTCAGTGTATGTCTTTGTTTCTTTGTGTAATTGTGTGTCTGTGTTACTGGGTATCAGTACATGTCTTTGCTACATTGTGACAGTGTATGTCTGTGTTACTTGGTGTAAGTGTGTGTCTTAGTTACTTGCTGTAATTGTATGTCCTTGTTACTTGGTGTCAGTGTATGTCAAAATACTTGGTGTAAGTGTATGTCTTTGTTACTTGGTGAAATTGTCTGTCTTTGTTACTTGGTGTCAGTGTATGTCTGTGTTACTTGGTGTAATTGTATGCCATTGTAACTTGGTGTCAGTGTATGTCTCTGTTACTGGGTGTTAGTGTGTGTCTGTGTTACTTGGTGTAAGTGTATGTCTTTGTTACTTGGTGTAATTGTCTATCTTTGTTACTTGGTGTTAGTGTATGTCTTTGTTACTTGGTGTCAGTGTGTGTCTGTGTTACTGGGTATCAGTGTATGTCTTTGTGACTTGGTGTCAATGTATGTCTTTGTTACTTGGTGTCAGTGTATGTCTTAGTTACTGGGTGTCAGTGTGTGTCTGTGTTACTTGGAATCAGTGTATGTCTGTGTTACTTGGTGTAAGTGTATGTCTTTGTTACTTGGTGTAAGTGTATATCTTTGTTACTTGGTGTCAGTGTATGTCTGTGTTACTTGGTGTAAGTGTCTGTCTGTGTTACTGGGTATCAGTGTATGTCTTTGTTACTTGGTATAAGTGTGTGTCTGTGTTACTGGGTATCAGTGGATGTCTTTGTTACTTGGTGTCAGTGTATGTCTTTGTTACTTTTTGTCAGTGCATGTCAAAATACTTGGTGTAAGTGTATGTCTTTGTTACTTGGTGTAATTGTCTGTCTTTGTTACTTGGTGTCAGTGTATGTCTGTGTTACTTGGTGTAAGTGTGTGCCTGTGTTACTGGGTATCAGTGCATGTCTTTGTTACTTGGTGTCAGTGTATGTCTTTGTTACTTGGTGTAAGTGCATGTCTTTGTTACTTGGTGTCAGTGTATGTCTTCGTTACTTGGTGTAAGTGTGTGTCTGTGTTACTGGGTGTCAGTCTGTGTCTGTGTTACTTGGTGTCCGTGTGTGTCTGTGTTACTGGGTGTCAGTGTATGTCTTTGTTACCTGGTGTCAGTGTATGTCTTTGTTACATGGTGTAAGTGCGTGTCTGTGTTACTGGGTATCTATGTATGTCTTTGTGACTTAGTGTCAGTGTATGTCTTTGCTACATGGTGTAAGTGTATGTCTTTGTTACTTGGTGTCAGTGTATGTCTTTGTTACTTGGTGCAAGTGTGTGTCTGTGTTACTGGGAGTAAGTGTGTGTCTGTGTTACTGGATATCAGTGCATGTCTTTGCTACATTGTGACAGTGTATGTCTGTGTTACTTGGTGTAAGTGTGTGTCTTAGTTACTTGCTGTAATTGTATGTCCTTGTTACTTGGTGTCAGTGTATGTCAAAATGCTTGGTGTAAGTGTATGTCTTTGTTACTTGGTGTAATTGTCTGTCTTTGTTACTTGGTGTCAGTGTATGTCTGTGTTACTTGGTGTAATTGTATGCCATTGTAACTTGGTGTCAGTGTATGTGTTTGTTACTTGGTGTGAGTGTGTTTCTGTGTTACTGGGTAACAGTGTATGTCTTTGTTACTTGGTGTCAGTGTATGTCTGTGTTACTTGTTGTAAGTGTGTGTCTTTGTTACTTGGTGTAATTGTATGTCTTTGTTACTTGGTGTCAGTGTATGTCTTTGTACTTGGTGTAAGTGAGTATTTGTGTCACTTGGTGTAAGTGTGTGTCTGTGCACTCGGTATCAGTGAATGTCTTTGTTACTTGGTGTCAGTGCATGTCAAAATACTTGGTGTAAGTGTATGTCTTTCTTCCTTGGTGTAATTTTCTGTCTTTGTTACTTGGTGCCAGTGTATGTCTGTGTTACTTGGTGTAAGTGTGTGTCTGTGTTACTGGGTATCAGTGTATGTCTTTGTTACTTGGTGTCAGTGTATGTCTTTGTTACTTGGTGTAAGTGTATGTCTTTGTTACTTCGTGTCAGTGTATGTCTGTGTTACTTGGTGTAAGTGTGTGTCTTTGTTACTTGGTGTAATTGTATGTCTTTGTTACTTGGTGTCAGTGTATGTCTTTGTTACTTGGTGTAAGTGAGTATTTGTGTCACTTGGTGTAAGTGTGTGTCTGTGCACTCGGTATCAGTGAATGTCTTTGTTACTTGGTGTCAGTGCATGTCAAAATACTTGGTGTAAGTGTATGTCTTTCTTACTTGGTGTAATTTTCTGTCTTTGTTACTTGGTGCCAGTGTATGTCTGTGTTACTTGGTGTAAGTGTGTGTCTGTGTTACTGGGTATCAGTGTATGTCTTTGTTACTTGGTGTCAGTGTATGTCTTTGTTACTTGGTGTAAGTGTATGTCTTTGTTACTTCGTGTCAGTGTATGTCTTCGTTACTTGGTGTAAGTGTGTGTCTGTGTTACTGGGTGTCAGTGTGTGTCTGTGTTACTGGGTGTCAGTGTATGTCTTTGTTACCTGGTGTCAGTGTATGTCTTTGTTCCATGGTGTAAGTGCGTGTTTGTGTTACTGGGTATCTATGTATGTCTTTGTGAATTGTTGTCAGTGTATGTCTTTTCTACATGGTGTAAGTGTATGTCTTTGTTACTTGGTGTCAGTGTATGTCTTTGTTACTTGGTGCAAGTGTGTGTATGTGTTACTGGGTTTCAGTGTGTGTCTGTGTTACTGGGTATCAGTGTATGTCTTTGTTACTTGGTGTCAGTGTATGTCAAAATACTTGGTGTAAGTGTAAGTCTTTGTTACTTGGTGTAATTGTCTATCTTTGTTACTTGGTGTCAGTGTATGTCTTTGTTACTTGGTGTCAGTGTTTGTCTGTGTTGCTGGGTATCAGTGTATGTCTTTGTGACTTGGTATCAAGGTATGTCTTTGTTACTTGGTGTCAGTGTATGTCTTTGTTACTGGGTGTCAGTGTGTGTCTGTGTTACTTGGTGTCAGTGTGTGTCTGTGTTACTGGGTATCAGTGTATGTCTTTGTGACTTTGTGTCAGTGTATGTCTTTGTTACTGGGTGTCAGTGTGTGTCTTTGTGACTTGGTGTCAGTGCATGTCGTTGTTACTTGGTGTCAGTGTATGTCTTTGTTACTTGGTGTAAGTGTGTGTCTGTGTTACTGGGTATCAGTGTATGTCATTGTAACTTGGTGTCAGTGGATGTCAAAATACTTGGTGTCAGTGTATGACTTTGTTACTGTTTGTCAGTGTGTGTCTTTGTGACTTGGTGCCATTGTATGTCTTTGTTACTTGGTGTAAGTGTGTGTCTTTCTTACTTGCGGTATTTGTATGTCTTTGTTACTTAGTGTCAGTGTATGTCTGTGTTACTTGGTGTCAGTGTATGTCTGTGTTACTTGGTGTCAGTGTATGTCTTTGTTACTTGGTGTAAGTGTGTGTCTGTGTTACTTGGTGTAAGTGTTTGTCTGTGTTACTTGGTATCAGTGTATGTCTTTGTTAGTTGGTATGAGTGTGTTTCTGTGTTACTGGGTAACAGTGTATGTCTTTGTTACTTGGTGTCAGTGTATGTCTGTGTTACTTGGTATAAGTGTGTGTCTTTGTTACTTGGTGTAATTGTATGTCTTTGTTACTTGGTGTCAGTGTATGTCTTTGTTACTTGGTGTAAGTGAGTATTTGTGTCACTTGGTGTAAGTGTGTGTCTGTGCACTCGGTATCAGTGTATGTCTTTGTTACTTGGTGTCAGTGTATGTCAAAATACTTGGTGTAAGTGTATGTCTTTGTGATTTGGTGTAATTGTCTGTCTTTGTTACTTGGTGTCAGTGTATGTCTGTGTTACTTGGTGTAAGTATGTGTCTTTGTTACTTGGTGTAATTGTATGCCATTCTAACTTGGTGTCAGTGTAAGTCTTTGTTAATTGGTGTCAGTGTGTGCCTGTGTTACTGGGTATCAGTGTATGACATTGTGACTTGGAATCAATGTATGTCTTTGTTACTTGGTGTCAGTGTATGTCTTTGTTACTGGGTGTTAGTGTGTGTCTGTGTTACTTGGTGTAAGTGTATGTCTTTGTTACTTGGTGGCAATGTATGTCTTTGTTACTTGGTGTCAGTGTATGTCTGCGTTACATGGTTTAAGTGTGTGTCTGTGTTACTGGGTATCAGTGTATGTCTTCGTTACTTGTTGTAAGTGTGTGTCTGTGTTACTGGGTATCAGTGCATGTCTTTGCTACATGGTGACAGCGTATGTCTTTGTTACTTGGTGTCAGTGTATGTCTGTGTTACTTGGTGTCAGTGTATGTCTGTGTTACTTGGTGTCAGTGTATGTCTTTGTTACTTGGTGTAAGTGTGTGTCTGTGTTACTTGGTATCAGTGTATGTCTTTGTTACTTGGTGTGAGTGTGTTTCTGTGTTACTGGGTAACAGTGTATGTCTTTGTTACTTGGTGTCAGTGTATGTCTGTGTTACTTGGTGTAAGTGTGTGTCTTTGTTACTTGGTGTAATTGTATGTCTTTGTTACTTGGTGTCAGTGTATGTCTTTGTTACTTGGTGTAAGTGAGTATTTGTGTCACTTGGTGTAAGTGTGTGTCTGTGCACTCGGTATCAGTGTATGTCTTTGTTACTTGGTGTCAGTGCATGTCTTTGTGACGTGCTGTCATTGTCTGTCTTTGTTACTGGGTGTCAGTGTCCGTCTTCGTTACTTGGTGTCAGTGTTTGTCTTTGTTACTGGGTGTCAGTGTCTGTCTTTGTGACTTGGTGTCAGTGTATGTCTTTGTTTCTTGGTGTCAGTGTATGTCTTTGTTTCTTTGTGTAATTGTGTGTCTGTGTTACTGGGTATCAGTACATGTCTTTGCTACATTGTGACAGTGTATGTCTGTGTTACTTGGTGTAAGTGTGTGTCTTAGTTACTTGCTGTAATTGTATGTCCTTGTTACTTGGTGTCAGTGTATGTCAAAATACTTGGTGTAAGTGTATGTCTTTGTTACTTGGTGAAATTGTCTGTCTTTGTTACTTGGTGTCAGTGTATGTCTGTGTTACTTGGTGTAATTGTATGCCATTGTAACTTGGTGTCAGTGTATGTCTCTGTTACTGGGTGTTAGTGTGTGTCTGTGTTACTTGGTGTAAGTGTATGTCTTTGTTACTTGGTGTAATTGTCTATCTTTGTTACTTGGTGTTAGTGTATGTCTTTGTTACTTGGTGTCAGTGTGTGTCTGTGTTACTGGGTATCAGTGTATGTCTTTGTGACTTGGTGTCAATGTATGTCTTTGTTACTTGGTGTCAGTGTATGTCTTAGTTACTGGGTGTCAGTGTGTGTCTGTGTTACTTGGAATCAGTGTATGTCTGTGTTACTTGGTGTAAGTGTATGTCTTTGTTACTTGGTGTAAGTGTATATCTTTGTTACTTGGTGTCAGTGTATGTCTGTGTTACTTGGTGTAAGTGTCTGTCTGTGTTACTGGGTATCAGTGTATGTCTTTGTTACTTGGTATAAGTGTGTGTCTGTGTTACTGGGTATCAGTGGATGTCTTTGTTACTTGGTGTCAGTGTATGTCTTTGTTACTTTTTGTCAGTGCATGTCAAAATACTTGGTGTAAGTGTATGTCTTTGTTACTTGGTGTAATTGTCTGTCTTTGTTACTTGGTGTCAGTGTATGTCTGTGTTACTTGGTGTAAGTGTGTGCCTGTGTTACTGGGTATCAGTGCATGTCTTTGTTACTTGGTGTCAGTGTATGTCTTTGTTACTTGGTGTAAGTGCATGTCTTTGTTACTTGGTGTCAGTGTATGTCTTCGTTACTTGGTGTAAGTGTGTGTCTGTGTTACTGGGTGTCAGTCTGTGTCTGTGTTACTTGGTGTCCGTGTGTGTCTGTGTTACTGGGTGTCAGTGTATGTCTTTGTTACCTGGTGTCAGTGTATGTCTTTGTTACATGGTGTAAGTGCGTGTCTGTGTTACTGGGTATCTATGTATGTCTTTGTGACTTAGTGTCAGTGTATGTCTTTGCTACATGGTGTAAGTGTATGTCTTTGTTACTTGGTGTCAGTGTATGTCTTTGTTACTTGGTGCAAGTGTGTGTCTGTGTTACTGGGAGTAAGTGTGTGTCTGTGTTACTGGATATCAGTGCATGTCTTTGCTACATTGTGACAGTGTATGTCTGTGTTACTTGGTGTAAGTGTGTGTCTTAGTTACTTGCTGTAATTGTATGTCCTTGTTACTTGGTGTCAGTGTATGTCAAAATGCTTGGTGTAAGTGTATGTCTTTGTTACTTGGTGTAATTGTCTGTCTTTGTTACTTGGTGTCAGTGTATGTCTGTGTTACTTGGTGTAATTGTATGCCATTGTAACTTGGTGTCAGTGTATGTGTTTGTTACTGGGTGTTAGTGTGTGTCTGTGTTACTTGGTGTAAGTGTATGTCTTTGTTACTTGGTGTAATTGTCTATCTTTGTTACTTGGTGTCAGTGTATGTCTTTGTTACTTGGTGTCAGTGTGTGTATGTGTTACTGGGTATCAGTGTATGTCTTTGTGACTTGGTGTCAATGTATGTCTTTGTTACTTGGTGTCAGTGTATGTCTTAGTTACTGGGTGTCAGTGTGTGTCTGTGTTACTTGGAATCAGTGTATGTCTGTGTTACTTGGTGTAAGTGTATGTCTTTGTTACTTGGTGTAAGTGTATATCTTTGTTACTTGGTGTCAGTGTATGTCTGTGTTACTTGGTGTAAGTGTCTGTCTGTGTTACTGGGTATCAGTGTATGTCTTTGTTACTTGGTGTAAGTGTGTGTCTGTGTTACTGGGTATCAGTGGATGTCTTTGTTACTTGGTGTCAGTGTATGTCTTTGTTACTTTTTGTCAGTGCATGTCAAAATACTTGGTGTAAGTGTATGTCTTTGTTACTTGGTGTAATTGTCTGTCTTTGTTACTTGGTGTCAGTGTATGTCTGTGTTACTTGGTGTAAGTGTGTGCCTGTGTTACTGGGTATCAGTGCATGTCTTTGTTACTTGGTGTCAGTGTATGTCTTTGTTACTTGGTGTAAGTGTATGTCTTTGTTACTTGGTGTCAGTGTATGTCTTCGTTACTTGGTGTAAGTGTGTGTCTGTGTTACTGGGTGTCAGTCTGTGTCTGTGTTACTTGGTGTCCGTGTGTGTCTGTGTTACTGGGTGTCAGTGTATGTCTTTGTTACCTGGTGTCAGTGTATGTCTTTGTTACATGGTGTAAGTGCGTGTCTGTGTTACTGGGTATCTATGTATGTCTTTGTGACTTAGTGTCAGTGTATGTCTTTGCTACATGGTGTAAGTGTATGTCTTTGTTACTTGGTGTCAGTGTATGTCTTTGTTACTTGGTGCAAGTGTGTGTCTGTGTTACTGGGAGTAAGTGTGTGTCTGTGTTACTGGATATCAGTGCATGTCTTTGCTACATTGTGACAGTGTATGTCTGTGTTACTTGGTGTAAGTGTGTGTCTTAGTTACTTGCTGTAATTGTATGTCCTTGTTACTTGGTGTCAGTGTATGTCAAAATGCTTGGTGTAAGTGTATGTCTTTGTTACTTGGTGTAATTGTCTGTCTTTGTTACTTGGTGTCAGTGTATGTCTGTGTTACTTGGTGTAATTGTATGCCATTGTAACTTGGTGTCAGTGTATGTGTTTGTTACTGGGTGTTAGTGTGTGTCTGTGTTACTTGGTGTAAGTGTATGTCTTTGTTACTTGGTGTAATTGTCTATCTTTGTTACTTGGTGTCAGTGTATGTCTTTGTTACTTGGTGTCAGTGTGTGTCTGTGTTACTGGGTATCAGTGTATGTCTTTGTGACTTGGTGTCAATGTATGTCTTTGTTACTTGGTGTCAGTGTATGTCTTAGTTACTGGGTGTCAGTGTGTGTCTGTGTTACTTGGAATCAGTGTATGTCTGTGTTACTTGGTGTAAGTGTATGTCTTTGTTACTTGGTGTAAGTGTATATCTTTGTTACTTGGTGTCAGTGTATGTCTGTGTTACTTGGTGTAAGTGTCTGTCTGTGTTACTGGGTATCAGTGTATGTCTTTGTTACTTGGTGTAAGTGTGTGTCTGTGTTACTGGGTATCAGTGGATGTCTTTGTTACTTGGTGTCAGTGTATGTCTTTGTTACTTTTTGTCAGTGCATGTCAAAATACTTGGTGTAAGTGTATGTCTTTGTTACTTGGTGTAATTGTCTGTCTTTGTTACTTGGTGTCAGTGTATGTCTGTGTTACTTGGTGTAAGTGTGTGCCTGTGTTACTGGGTATCAGTGCATGTCTTTGTTACTTGGTGTCAGTGTATGTCTTTGTTACTTGGTGTAAGTGTATGTCTTTGTTACTTGGTGTCAGTGTATGTCTTCGTTACTTGGTGTAAGTGTGTGTCTGTGTTACTGGGTGTCAGTCTGTGTCTGTGTTACTTGGTGTCCGTGTGTGTCTGTGTTACTGGGTGTCAGTGTATGTCTTTGTTACCTGGTGTCAGTGTATGTCTTTGTTACATGGTGTAAGTGCGTGTCTGTGTTACTGGGTATCTATGTATGTCTTTGTGACTTAGTGTCAGTGTATGTCTTTGCTACATGGTGTAAGTGTATGTCTTTGTTACTTGGTGTCAGTGTATGTCTTTGTTACTTGGTGCAAGTGTGTGTCTGTGTTACTGGGAGTAAGTGTGTGTCTGTGTTACTGGATATCAGTGCATGTCTTTGCTACATTGTGACAGTGTATGTCTGTGTTACTTGGTGTAAGTGTGTGTCTTAGTTACTTGCTGTAATTGTATGTCCTTGTTACTTGGTGTCAGTGTATGTCAAAATGCTTGGTGTAAGTGTATGTCTTTGTTACTTGGTGTAATTGTCTGTCTTTGTTACTTGGTGTCAGTGTATGTCTGTGTTACTTGGTGTAATTGTATGCCATTGTAACTTGGTGTCAGTGTATGTCTTTGTTACTGGGTGTTAGTGTGTGTCTGTGTTACTTGGTGTAAGTGTATGTCTTTGTTACTTGGTGTAATTGTCTATCTTTGTTACTTGGTGTCAGTGTATGTCTTTGTTACTTGGTGTCAGTGTGTGTCTGTGTTACTGGGTATCAGTGTATGTCTTTGTGACTTGGTGTCAATGTATGTCTTTGTTACTTGGTGTCAGTGTATGTCTTAGTTACTGGGTGTCAGTGTGTGTCTGTGTTACTTGGAATCAGTGTATGTCTGTGTTACTTGGTGTAAGTGTATGTCTTTGTTACTTGGTGTAAGTGTATATCTTTGTTACTTGGTGTCAGTGTATGTCTGTGTTACTTGGTGTAAGTGTCTGTCTGTGTTACTGGGTATCAGTGTATGTCTTTGTTACTTGGTGTAAGTGTGTGTCTGTGTTACTGGGTATCAGTGGATGTCTTTGTTACTTGGTGTCAGTGTATGTCTTTGTTACTTTTTGTCAGTGCATGTCAAAATACTTGGTGTAAGTGTATGTCTTTGTTACTTGGTGTAATTGTCTGTCTTTGTTACTTGGTGTCAGTGTATGTCTGTGTTACTTGGTGTAAGTGTGTGCCTGTGTTACTGGGTATCAGTGCATGTCTTTGTTACTTGGTGTCAGTGTATGTCTTTGTTACTTGGTGTAAGTGTATGTCTTTGTTACTTGGTGTCAGTGTATGTCTTCGTTACTTGGTGTAAGTGTGTGTCTGTGTTACTGGGTGTCAGTCTGTGTCTGTGTTACTTGGTGTCCGTGTGTGTCTGTGTTACTGGGTGTCAGTGTATGTCTTTGTTACCTGGTGTCAGTGTATGTCTTTGTTACATGGTGTAAGTGCGTGTCTGTGTTACTGGGTATCTATGTATGTCTTTGTGACTTAGTGTCAGTGTATGTCTTTGCTACATGGTGTAAGTGTATGTCTTTGTTACTTGGTGTCAGTGTATGTCTTTGTTACTTGGTGCAAGTGTGTGTCTGTGTTACTGGGAGTAAGTGTGTGTCTGTGTTACTGGGTATCAGTGTATGTCTTTGTTACTTGGTGTCAGTGTATATCAAATTACTTGGTGTAATTGTATGTCTTTGTTACTTGGTGTCAGTGTATGTCTTTGTTACTTGGTGTCAGTGTGTGTCTGTGTTACTGGGTATCAGTGTATGTCTTTGTGACTTGGTATCAATGTATGTCTTTGTTACTTGGTGTCAGTGTATGTCTTTGTTACTGGGAGACAGTGTGTGTCTGTGTTACTTGGAATCAGTGTATGTCTGTGTTACTTGGTGTAAGTGTCTGTCTGTGTTACTGGGTATCAGTGTATGTCTTTGTTACTTGGTGTAAGTGTTTGTCTGTGTTACTGGGTATCAGTGTATGTCTTTGTTACTTGGTGTCAGTGTATGTCTTTGTTACTTGGTGTAAGTGTATATCTTTGTTACTTGGTGTCAGTGTATGTCTTTGTTACTTGGTGTAAGTGTGTGTCTGTGTTACTGGGTGTCAGTGTGTGTCTGTGTTACTTGGTGTATGTGTGTGTCTTTGTTACTTGGTGTCCGTGTGTGTCTGTGTTACTGGGTGTCGGTTTATGTCTTTGTTACTTGGTGTCAGTGTATGTCTTTGTTACTTGGTGTAAATGTTTGTCTGAGTTACTGGGTATCACTGTCTGTCTTTGTTACTTGGTGTCAGAGCATGTCTGTGTTACTTGGTGTAGGTGTGTGTCTGTGTTACTGTGTATCAGTGTATGTCTTTGTTACTTGGTGTAAGTGTGTGTCTGTGTTACTGGGTATCAGTGTATGTCTTTGTTACTTGGTGTCAGTGTATGTCTTTGTTACTTGGTGTCAGTGTGTGTCTGTGTTACTGGGTATCAGTGTATGTCTTTGTGACTTGGTGTCAATGTATGTCTTTGTTACTTGGTGTCAGTGTATGTCTTAGTTACTGGGTGTCAGTGTGTGTCTGTGTTACTTGGAATCAGTGTATGTCTGTGTTACTTGGTGTAAGTGTATGTCTTTGTTACTTGGTGTAAGTGTATCTTTGTTACTTGGTGTCAGTGTATGTCTGTGTTACTTGGTGTAAGTGTCTGTCTGTGTTACTGGGTATCAGTGTATTTCTTTGTTACTTGGTGTAAGTGTGTGTCTGTGTTACTGGGTATCAGTGGATGTCTTTGTTACTTGGTGTCAGTGTATGTCTTTGTTACTTTTTGTCAGTGCATGTCAAAATACTTGGTGTAAGTGTATGTCTTTGTTACTTGGTGTAATTGTCTGTCTTTGTTACTTGGTGTCAGTGTATGTCTGTGTTACTTGGTGTAAGTGATTGCCTGTGTTGCTGGGTATCAGTGCATGTCTTTGTTACTTGGTGTCAGTGTATGTCTTTGTTACTTGGTGTAAGTGTCTGTCTTTGTTACTTGGTGTCAGTGTATGTCTTCGTTACTTGGTGTAAGTGTGTGTCTGTGTTACTGGGTGTCAGTGTGTGTCTGTGTTACTTGGTGTCCTTGTGTGTCTGTGTTACTGGGTATCAGTGTATGTCTTTGTTACTTGGTGTCAGAGCATGTCTGTGTTACTTGGTGTAAGTGTGTGTCTGTGTTACTGGGTATCAGTGTATGTCTTTGTTACTTGGTGTCAGTGTATGTCTTCGTGACTTGGTGTAAGTGTGTGTCTGTGTTACTGGTTGTCAGTGTGTGTCTGTGTTACTTGGTGTCCGTGTGTGTCTGTGTTACTGGGTGTCAGTGTATGTCTTTGTTACATGGTGTAAGTGCGTGTCTGTGTTACTGGGTATCTATGTATGTCTTTGTGACTTGGTGTCAGTGTATGTCTTTGCTACATGGTGTAAGTGTATGTCTTTGTTACTTGGCGTCAGTGTATGTCTTTGTTACTTGGTGTAAGTTTGTGTCTGTGTCACTGGGTGTAAGTGTATGTCTATGTTACTTGGTGTAAGTGTCTGTCTGTGTTACTGGGTATCAGTGTATGTCTTTGTTACTTGGTGTAAGTGTGTGTCTGTGTTACTGGGTGTCAGTGTATGTCTTTGTGACGTGCTGTCATTGTCTGTCTTTGTTACTGGGTGTCAGTGTCCGTCTTCGTTACTTGGTGTCAGTGTTTGTCTTTGTTACTGGGTGTCAGTGTCTGTCTTTGTTTCTTGGTGTCAGTGTATGTCTTTGTTTCTTGGTGTAATTGTGTGTCTGTGTTACTGGGTATCAGTGCATGTCTTTGCTACATGGTGACAGTGTATGTCTGTGTTACTTGTGTAAGTGTGTGTCTTAGTTACTTGCTGTAATTGTATGTCTTTGTTACTTGGTGTCAGTGTATGTCTGTATTACTTGGTGTCAGCGTATGTCTTTGTTACTTGGTGTAAGTGTGTGTCTGTGTTACTTGGTGTCAGTGTATGTCTTTGTTACTTAGTGTAAGTGTGTGTCTGTGTTACTGGGTAACAGTGTATGTCTTTGTTACTTCGTGTCAGTGTATGTCTTTGTTACTTGGTGTAAGTGAGTTTTTGTGTTACTTGGTGTAAGTGTGTGTCTGTGTCACTCGGTATCAGTGTATGTCTTTGTTACTTGGTGTCAGTGTATGTCAAAATACTTGGTGTAAGTGTATGTCTTTGTTACTTGGTGTAATTGTCTGTCTTTGTTACTTGGTGTCAGTGTATGTCTGTGTTTCTTGGCGTAATTGTATGCCATTGTTACTTGGTGTCAGTGTATGTCTTTGTTAATTGGTGTCAGTGTGTGTCTGTGTTACTGGGTATCAGTGTATGACTTTGTGACTTGGTATTAATGTATGTCTTTGTGACTTGGTGTCAGTGTATGTCTTTTTTACTGCGTGTCAGTGTGTGTCTGTGTTACTTGGTGTCAGTGTATGTCTTTGTAACTGTGTATCAGTGTTTCTCTGTGTTCCTGGGTGTCAGTGTGTGTTTGTTTGAGTTACTGGGTGTCAGTGTGTGTCTGTGACACTAGGTGTCAGTATGTAGTTTAGTTCAGAGATACAGCACTGAAACAGGCCCTTCGGCCCACCGAGTCTGTGCCGACCATCAACAACCCAATTATACTAATCCGACACTAATCCCGTATTCCTGTCACATCCCCACCTATCCCTATATATTTCCCTACCAGCTACCTATACGAGGGGCAATTTATGAAGGCCAATTAACCTATCAACCTGCAAGTCTTTGGCTTGTGGGAGGAAACCGGAGCACCGGAAGGAAACCCACGCAGACACAGGGAGAACTTGCAAACTCCGCACAGGCAGTACCCAGAATCGAACCCGGGTCCCTGGAGCTGTGAGGCTGCGGTGCTAACCACTGCGCCAAAGTGCCCCCCAGTGTGTGCCTGTGTTACTGCGTATCAGTGTATGTCTTTGTTACTTGTTGTAAGTGTATGTCTTTGTTCCTTGGTGTCAGTGTATTTGTTTGTGTTACTGGGTGTCAGTGTGTGTCTGTGTTACTTGGTGTAAGTGTGTGTTTTTGTTACTTGGTGTCCGTGTGTGTCTGTGTTACTGGGTATCAGTGTATGTCTCTGTTGCTTGGTGTCAGTGCATGTCTGTGTTACTTGGTGTAAGTGTGTGTCTGTGTTACTGGGTGTCAGTGTGTGTCTGTGTTACTTGGTGTAAGTCTGTTTCTTTGTTACTTGGTGTACGTGTGTGTCTGTGTTACCTGGGATCAGTGTATGTCTTTGTGACTTGTTCTCAGTGTAAGTCTTTTTTACTGGGTGTAAGTGTGTGTCTGCGTTACTGGGTATCAGTGTATGTCTTTGTTACTTGGTGTCAGTGTATGTCAAAATACTTGGTGTAAGTGTATGTCTTTGTTACTTGGTGTAATTGTCTGTCTTTGTTACTTGGTGTCAGTGTATGTCTGTGTTAATTGGTGTAAGTGTGTGTCTTTGTTACTGGACATCAGTGTATGTCTTTGTGACTTTTTATCAGTGTATGTCTTTGTGACTTGGTGTCAGTGTCTGTCTTTTTTACTGCGTGTCAATGTGTGTCTGTGTTACTTGGTGTCAGTGCATGTCTTTGCTACTGTGTATCAGTGTTTCTCTGTGTTACTGGGTGTCAGGGTGTGTTTGTTTGTGTTACTGGGTGTCAGTGTATGTCTTTGTTACTTGGTGTAATTGTCTGTCTTTGTTACTTGGTGTCAGTGTTTGTCTGTGTTACTTGGTGTAAGTCTGTGTCTTTGTGACCTGGTGTAAGTGTATGTCTTTGTTACTTGGTGTCAGTGTATGTCTTTGTTACTTGGTGTCAGTGTGTGTCTGTGTTACTGGGCATCAGTGTATGTCTTTGTGACTTGGTATCAGTGTATGTCTTTGTGACTTGGTCTCAGTGTAAGTCTTTTTTACTGGGTGTAAGTGTGTGTCTGCGTTACTGGGTATCAGTGTATGTCTTTGTTACTTGGTGTCAGTGTATGTCAAAATACTTGGTGTAAGTGTATGTCTTTGTTACTTGGTGTAATTGTCTGTCTTTGTTACTTGGTGTCAGTGTATGTCTGTGTTAATTGGTGTAAGTGTGTGTCTTTGTTACTGGACATCAGTGTATGTCTTTGTGACTTTTTATCAGTGTATGTCTTTGTGACTTGGTGTCAGTGTCTGTCTTTTTTACTGCGTGCCAATGTGTGTCTATGTTACTTGGTGTCAGTGCATGTCTTTGCTACTGTGTATCAGTGTTTCTCTGTGTTACTGGGTGTCAGGGTGTGTTTGTTTGTGTTACTGGGTGTCAGTGTATGTCTTTGTTACTTGGTGTAATTGTCTGTCTTTGTTACTTGGTGTCAGTGTTTGTCTGTGTTACTTGGTGTAAGTCTGTGTCTTTGTGACCTGGTGTAAGTGTATGTCTTTGATACTTGGTGTCAGTGTATGTCTTTGTTACTTGGTGTCAGTGTGTGTCTGTGTTACTGGGCATCAGTGTATGTCTTTGTGACTTGGTATCAGTGTATGTCTTTGTGACTTGGTCTCAGTGTAAGTCTTTTTTACTGGGTGTAAGTGTGTGTCTGCGTTACTGGGTATCAGTGTATGTCTTTGTTACTTGGTGTCAGTGTATGTCAAAATACTTGGTATCAGTGTATGTCTTTGTGACTTGGTGTCAGTGTCTGTCTTTTTTACTGCGTGTCAATGTGTGTCTGTGTCACTTGGTGTCAGTGCAAGTCTTTGTTACTGTGTATCAGTGATTCTCTGTGTTACTGGGTGTCAGTGTGTGTTTGTTTGTGTTGCTAGGTGTCAGTATTTAGTTTAGTTTAGAGATCCAGCACTTCAACTGGCCCTACGGCCCACCGAGTCTGTGCCGACCATCAACCACCCATTTATACTAATCCTACACTAATCCCGTATTCCTATCACATCCCCACCTATCCCTATATATTTCCCTACCACCTACCTATACTAGGGGCAATTTATGATGGCCAATTAACCTATCAACCTGCAAGTCTTTGTCATGTGGGAGGAAACCGGAGCACCGGGAGGAAACCCACGCAGACACAGGGAGAACTTGCAAACTCCGCACAGGCAGTACCCAGAATCGAACCCGGGCCCCTGGAGCTGTGAGGCTGCGGTGCTAACCACTGCTAAAATGTGCCCCCCCCCCACCCCCAGTGTGTGCCTGTGTTACTGGGTATCAGTGTATGTCTTTGTTACATGTTGTAATTGTGTTTCTGTGTCACTGGGTATCAGTGTATGTCTTTGTTACTTGGTTTCAGTGTATGTCAAAATACTTGGTGTAAGTGAATGTCTTTGTTACTTGGTGTAATTGTCTGTCTTTGTTACTTGGTGTAAGTGTATGTCTTTGTTACTTGGTGTCAGTGTATGTCTGTGTTCCTTGGTGCAAGTGTGTGTCTTTGTTACTTGGTCTAAGTGTATGTCTTTGTTACTTGGTGTCAGTGTGTGTCTTTGTTACTTGGTGTCAGTGTATGTCTTTGTTACTTGGTGTCAGTGTATGTCTGTGTTACTGGGCATCAGTGTATGTCTTTGTGACTTGGTATCAGTGTATGTCTTTGTTACTTGGTGTCAGTGGATGTCAAAATACTTGTTGTAAGTGTGTGTCTTTGTTACTTGGTGTAAGTGTATGTCTTTGTTACTTGGTGTCAGTGCATGTCTTTGTTACTTGGTGTCAGTGTATGTATGTGTTACTGGGCATCAGTGTATGTCTTTGTGACTTGGTATCAGTGTAAGTCTTTTTGACTGGGTGTAAGTGTGTGTCTGCGTTACTGGGTATCAGCGTATGTCTTTGCTACTTGGTGTCAGTGTATGTCAAAATACTTGGTGTAAGTGTATGTCTTTGTTACTTGGTGTAATTGTCTGTCTTTGTTACTTGGTGTCAGTGTATGTCTGTGTTACTTGCTGTAAGTGTGTGTCTTTGTTACTGGCCATCAGTGTCTGTCTTTGTGACTTGGTATCAGTGTATGTCTTTGTGACTTGGTGTCAGTGTATGTCTTTTTTACTGGGTGTCAGTGTGTGTCTGTGTTACTTGGTGTCTGTGCATGTCTTTGTTACTGTGTATCAGTGTTTCTCTGTGTTGCTGGGTGTCAGTGTGTGTTTGTTTGTGTTACTGGGTGTCAGTGTGTGTCTGTGACACTAGGTGTCAGTATTTAGTTTAGTTTAGAGATCCAGCACATAAACAGGCCCTTCGGCCCACCGAGTCTGTGCCGACCATCAACCACCCATTTATACTAATCCTACACTAATCCCTTATTCCGATCACATCCCCACCTATCCCTATATATTTCCCTACCACCTACCTATACTAGGTGCAATTTATGATGGCCAATTAACCTATCAACCTGCAAGTCTTTGGCATGTGGGAGGAAACCGGAGCACCTTGAGGAAACCCACGCAGACACAGGGAGAACTTGCAAACTCCGCACAGGCAGTACCCAGAATCGAACCCGGTTCCCTGGAGCTGTGAGGTAGCGGTGCTAACCACTGCGCCAATGTGCCACCCCCCCCCCCCCCTCAGTGTTTGCCTGTCTTCCTGGGTATCAGTGTAGGTCTTTGTTACTTGGTGTCAGTGTATGTCTGTGTTACTTGGTGTCAGTGTATTTGTTTGTGTTACTGGGTGTCAGTGTGTGTCTGTGTTACTTGGTGTAAGTGTGTGTCTTTGTTACTTGGTGTCCGTGTGTGTCTGTGTTACTGGGTATCAGTGTATGTCTCTGTTACTTGGTGTCAGTGCATGTCTGTGTTACTTGGTGTAAGTGTGTGTCTGTGTTACTGGGTGTCAGTGTGTGTCTGTGTTACTTGGTGTAAGTCTGTGTCTTTGTTACTTGGTGTACGTGTGTGTCTGTGTCACCTGGTATCAGTCTATGTCTTTGTTACTTGGTGTCAGTGGATGTCAAAATACTTGGTGTCAGTGTATGTCTTTGTTACTTGGTGTAAT
The DNA here is from genome assembly GCF_036365525.1 of Heterodontus francisci. NCBI lineage: Eukaryota > Metazoa > Chordata > Chondrichthyes > Heterodontiformes > Heterodontidae > Heterodontus > Heterodontus francisci. The sequence continues at coordinate 64,476 of NW_027142246.1, forward strand.
TGTCTGTCTTTGTTACTTCGTGTCAGTGTATGTCTGTGTTACTTGGTGTGAGTGTGTGTCTTTGTTACCTGATGTAAGTGTATGTCTTTGTTACTTGGTGTCAGTGTATGTCTTTGTTACTTGTTGTCAGTGTGTGTCTGTGTTACTGGGCATCAGTGTATGTCTTTGTGACTTGGTATCAGTGCATGTCTTTGTGACTTGGTGTCAGTGTATGTCTTTTTTCTGGGTGTAAGTGTGTGTCTACGTTACTGGGTATCACAGTATGTCTTTGTTACTTGGTGTCAGTGGATGTCAAAATACTTGGTGTAAGTGTATGTCTTTGTTACTTGGTGTAATTGTCTGTCTTTGTTACTTGGTGTCAGTGTATGTCTGTGTTACTTGGTGTAAGTGTGTGTCTTTGTTACTGGGCATCAGTGTCTGTCTTTGTGACTTGGTATTAGTAAATGTCTTTGTGACTTGGTGTCAGTGTATGTCTTTTTTACTGGTTGTCACTGTGTGTCTGTGTTACTTGGTGTCAGTGCATGTCTTTGTTACTTGGTGTAATTGTCTGTCTTTGTTACTTGGTGTCAGTGTATGTCTGTGTTACTTGGTGTAAGTGTGTGTCTTTGTTACTGGGCATCAGCGTCTGTCGTTGTGACTTGGTATTAGTGTATGTCTTTGTGACTTGGTGTCAGTGTATGTCTTTTTTACTGGGTGTCAGTGTGTGTCTGTGTTACTTGGTGTGAGTGTATGTCTTTGTTACTGTGTATCAATGTTTCTCTGTGTTACTGGGTGTCAGTGTATGTCTTTGTTACTTGGTGTCAGTGTGTGTCTGTGTTTCTGGACATCAGTGTATGTCTTTGTGACTTGGTATCAGTGCATGTCTTTGTGACTTGGTGTCAGTGTATGTCTTTTTTCTGGGTGTAAGTGTGTGTCTGCGTTACTGGGTATCACAGTATGTCTTTGTTACTTGGTGTCAGTGGATGTCAAAATACTTGGTGTAAGTGTATGTCTTTGTTACTTGGTGTAATTGTCTGTCTTTGTTACTTCGTGTCAGTGTATGTCTGTGTTACTTGGTGTGAGTGTGTGTCTTTGTTACCTGATGTAAGTGTATGTCTTTGTTACTTGGTGTCAGTGTATGTCTTTGTTACTTGGTGTCAGTGTGTGTCTGTGTTACTGGGCATCAGTGTATGTCTTTGTGACTTGGTATCAGTGCATGACTTTGTGACTTAGTGTCAGTGTATGTCTTTTTTTTGGGTGTAAGTGTGTGTCTGCGTTAATGGGTATCACAGGATGTCTTTGTTACTTGGTGTCAGTGGATGTCAAAATACTCGGTGTAAGTGTATGTCTTTGTTACTTGGTGTAATTGCCTGTCTTTGTTACTTGTTGTCAGTGTATGTCTGTGTTACTTGGTGTAAGTGTGTGTCGTTGTTACTGGGCATCAGTGTATGTCTTTGTGACTTGGTAGCAGTGTATGTCTTTGTAACTTGGTGTCAGTGTATGTCTTTTTTACTGGGTGTCAGTGTGTGTCTGTGTTACTTGGTGTCAGTGCATGTCTTTGTTACTTGGTGTCAGTGGATGTCAAAATACTTGGTGTAAGTGTATGTCTTTGTTACTTGGTGTAATTGTCTGTCTTTGTGACTTTGTATTAGTGTATGTCTTTGTGACTTGGTGTCAGTGTATGTCTTTTTTACTGGGTGTCAGTGTGTGTCTGTGCTACTTGGTGTCAGTGCATGTCTTTGTTACTTGGTGTAATTGTCTGTCTTTGTTACTAGGTGTCAGTGTATGTCTTTGTTACTTGGTGTAAGTGTGTGTCTTTGTTACTGGGCATCAGTGTCTGTCTTTGTGACTTGGTATTAGTGTATGTCTTTGTGACTTGGTGTCAGTGTATGTCTTTTTTACTGAGTGTCAGTGTGTGTCTGTGTTACTTGGTGTCAGTGTATGTCTTTGTTACTGTGTATCAGTGTTTCTCTGTGTTACTGGGTGTCAGTGTATGTCTTTGTTACTTGGTGTCAGTGTGTGTCTGTGTTACTGGGCATCAGTGTATGTCTTTGTGACTTGGTATCAGTGCATGTCTTTGTGACTTGGTGTCAGTGTATGTCTTTTTTCTGGGTGTAAGTGTGTGTCTGCGTTACTGGGTATCACAGTATGTCTTTGTTACTTGGTGTCAGTGGATGTCAAAATACTTGGTATAAGTGTATGTCTTTGTTACTTGGTGTAATTGTCTGTCTTTGTTACTTGGTGTAAGTGTGTGTCTTTGTTACTGGGCATCAGTGTATGTCTTTGTGACTTGGTAGCAGTGTATGTCTTTGTAACTTGGTGTCAGTGTATGTCTTTTTTACTGGGTGTCAGTGTGTGTCTGTGTTACTTGGTGTCAGTGCATGTCTTTGTTACTTGGTGTCAGTGTATGTCAAAATACTTGGTGTAAGTGTATGTCTTTGTTACTTGGTGTAATTGTCTGTCTTTGTTACTTGGTGTCAGTGTATGTCTGTGTTACTTGGTGTAAGTGTGTGTCTTTGTTACTGGGCATCAGTGTTTGTCTTTGTGACTTGGTATTAGTGTATGTCTTTGTGACTTGGTGTCAGAGTATGTCTTTTTTACTGGGTGTCAGAGGGTGTCTGTGTTACTTGGTGTCAGTGCATGTCTTTGTTACTTGGTGTAATTGACTGTCTTTGTTACTTGGTGTCAGTGTATGTGTTACTTGGTGTAAGTGTGTGTCTTTGTTACTGGGCATCAGTGTCTGTCTTTGTGACTTGGTATTAGTGTATGTGTTTGTGACTTGGTGTCAGTGTATGTCTTTTTTACTGGGTGTCAGTGTGTGTCTGTGTTACTTGGTGTCAGTGTATGTCTTTGTTACTGTGTATCAGTGTTTCTCTTTGTTACTGGGTGTCAGTGTGTGTTTGTTTGTGTTACTGAGTGTCAGTGTGTGTCTGTGACACTAGGTGTCAGTATGTAGTTTAGTTTCGAGATACAGCACTGAAACAGGCCCTTCGGCCCTCCGAGTCTGTGCCGACCATCAACCACCCATTTATACTAATCCTACACTAATCCCGTATTCCTATCACATCCCCACCTATCCCTATATATTTCCCTACCACCTACCGAAACGAGGGGCAATTTATGATGACCAATTAACCTATCAACCTGCAAGTCTTTGGCATGTGGGAGGAAACCCACGCAGACACAGGTAGAACTTGCAAACTCCGCACAGGCAGTGCCCAGATTCCAACCCGGGTCCCTGGAGCTGTGAGGCTGCGGTGCAAACCACTGCGCCAATGTGCCCCACCGCCCCCCCCCCCCCCCCGCACCCCCCCCCCCAGTGTGTGCCTGTGTTACTGGGTATCAGTGTATGTCTTTTTTACTTGGTGTCAGTGGATGTCAAAATACTTGGTGTAAGTGTATGTCTTTGTTACTTGGTGTAATTGTCTGTCTTTGTTACTTGGTGTCAGTGTTTGTCTGTGTTACTTGGTGTAAGTGTGTGTCTTTGTTACTTGGTGTAAGGGTATGTCTTTGTTACTTGGTGTCAGTGTATGTCTTTGTTACTTGGTGTCAGTGTGTGTCTGTGTTACTGAGCATCAGTGTATGTCTTTGTGACTTGGTATCAGTGTATGTCTTTGTGACTTGGTGTCATTGTATGTCTTTTTTACTGGGTGTCAGTGTGTGTCTGTGCTACTGGTTGCCTGTGCATGTCTTTGTTACTGTGTATCAGTGTTTCTCTGTGTTGCTGGGTGTCAGTGTGTGTTTGTTTGTGTTACTGGGTGTCAGTGTGTGTCTGTGACACTAGGTGTCAGTATTTAGTTTAGATTAGAGATCCAGCACTGAAACAGGCCCTTCGGCCCACCGAGTCTGTGCCGACCATCAACCACCCATTTATACTAATCCTACACGAACCCCGTATTCCGATCAAATCCCCACCTATCCCTATATATTTCCCTACCACCTACCTATACTAGGGGCAATTTATGATGGCCAATTAACCTATCAACCTGCAAGTCTTTGGCATGTGGGAGGAAACCGGAGCACCGGGAGGAAACCCACGCAGACACAGGGAGAACTTGCAAACTCCGCACAGGCAGTACCCAGAACCGAACCCGGTTCCCTGGAGCTGTGAGGCTGTGGTGCTAACCACTGCGCCAATGTGCCACCCCCCACCCCCCCAGTGTTTGCCTGTCTTCCTGGGTATCAGTGTATGTCTTTGTTACTTGGTGTCAGTGTATGTCTGTGTTACTTGGTGTCAGTGTATTTGTTTGTGTTACTGGGTGTCAGTGTGTGTCTGTGTTACTTGGTGTAAGTGTGTGTCTTTGTTCCTTGGTGTCAGTGCATGTCTGTGTTACTTGGTGTAAGTGTGTTTCTGTGTTACTGGGTGTCAGTGTGTGTCTGTGTTACTTGGTGTAAGTCTGAGTCTTTGTTACTTTGTGTACGTGTGTGTCTGTGTCACCTGGTATCAGTGTATGTCTTTGTTACCTGGTGTCAGTGGATGTCAAAATACTTGGTGTAAGTGTATGTCTTTGTTACTTGGTGTAATTGTCTGTCTTTGTTACTTGGTGTCAGTGTATGTCTTTGTTACTTGGTGTCAGTGTGTGTCTGTGTTACTGGGCATCAGTGTATGTCTTTGTAACTTGGTATCAGTGTATGTCTTTGTGACTTGGTCTCAGTGTAAGTCTTTTTTACTGGGTGTAAGTGTGTGTCTGCGTTACTGGGTATCAGTGTATGTCTTTGTTACTTGGTGTCAGTGTATGTCAAAATACTTGGTATCAGTGTTTGTCTTTGTGACTTGGTGTCAGTGTCTGTCTTTTTTATTGCGTGTCAATGTGTGTTTGTGTTACTTGGTGTCAGTGCATGTCTTAGTTACTGTGTACCAGTGTTTCTCTGTGTTACTGGGTGTCAGTGTGTGTTTCTTTGTGTTACTAGGTGTCAGTATTTAGTTTAGTTTAGAGATCCAGCACTTAAACAGGCCCTACGGCCCACCGAGTCTGTGCCGACCATCAACCATCCATTTATACTAATCCTACACTAATCCCGTATTCCTATCACATCCCCACCTATCCCTATATATTTCCCTACCGCCTACCTATACTAGGGGCAATTTATGATGGCCAATTAACCTATCAACCTGCAAGTCTTTGTCATGTGGGAGGAAACCGGAGCACCGGGAGGAAACCCACGCAGACAAAGGGAGAACTTGCAAACTCCGCACAGGCAGTACCCAGAATCGAACCCGGGTCCCTGGAGCTGTGAGGCTGCGGTGCTAACCACTGCTAAAATGTGCCCCCCCCACCCCCAGTGTGTGCCTGTGTTACTGGGTATCAGTGTATGTCTTTGTTTCATGGTGTAATTGTGTTTCTGTGTCACTGGGTATCAGTGTATGTCTTTGTTACTTGGTTTCAGTGTATGTCAAAATACTTGGTGTAAGTGAATGTCTTTGTTACTTGGTGTAATTGTCTGTCTTTGTTACTTGGTGTAAGTGTATGTCTTTGTTACTTGGTGTCAGTGTATGTCTGTGTTCCTTGGTGTAAGTGAGTGTCTTTGTTACTTGGTGTAAGTGTATGTCTTTGTTACTTGGTGTCAGTGTGTGTCTTTGTTACTTGGTGTCAGTGTATGTCTTTGTTACTTGGTGTCAGTGTATGTCTGTGTTACTGGGCATCAGTGTATGTCTTTGTGACTTGGTATCAGTGTATGTCTTTGTTACTTGGTGTCAGTGGATGTCAAAATACTTGTTGTAAGTGTGTGTCTTTGTTACTTGGTGTAATTGTCTGTCTTTGTTACTTGGTGTCAGTGTATGTCTGTGTTACTTGGTGTAAAAGTGTGTCTCTGTTACTTAGTGTAAGTGTATGTCTTTGTTACTTGGTGTCAGTGTATGTCTTTGTTACTTGGTGTCAGTGTATGTCTGTGTTACTGGGCATCAGTGTATGTCTTTGTGACTTGGTATCAGTGTATGTCTTTGTGACTTGGTCTCAGTGTAAGTCTTTTTGACTGGGTGTAAGTGTGTGTCTGCGTTACTGGGTATCAGCGTATGTCTTTGTTACTTGGTGTCAGTGTATGTCAAAATACTTGGTGTAAGTGTATGTCTTTGTTACTTGGTGTAATTGTCTGTCTTTGTTACTTGGTGTCAGTGTATGTCTGTGTTACTTGCTGTAAGTGTGTGTCTTTGTTACTGGGCATCATTGTCTGTCTTTGTGACTTGGTATCAGTGTAAGTCTTTGTGACTTGGTGTCAGTGTCTGTCTTTTTTACTGGGTGTCAGTGTGTGTCTGTGTTACTTGGTGTCTGTGCATGTCTTTGTTACTGTGTATCAGTGTTTCTCTTTGTTGCTGGGTGTCAGTGTGTGTTTGTTTGTGTTACTGGGTGTCAGTGTGTGTCTGTGACACTAGGTGTCAGTATTTAGTTTAGTTTAGAGATCCAGCACATAAACAGGCCCTTCGGCCCACCGAGTCTGTGCCGACCATCAACCACCCATTTATACTAATCCTACACTAATCCCGTATTCCGATCACATCCCCACCTATCCCTATATATTTCCCTACCACATACCTATACTAGGTGCAATTTATGATGGCCAATTAACCTATCAACCTGCAAGTCTTTGGCATGTGGGAGGAAACCGGAGCACCGGGAGGAAACCCACGCAGACACAGGGAGAACTTGCAAACTCCGCACAGGCAGTACCCAGAATCGAACCCGGTTCCCTGGAGCTGTGAGGCTGCGGTGCTAACCACTGCGCCAATGTGCCACCCCCCCCCCACCCCCCCCCCCAGTGTTTGCCTGTCTTCCTGGGTATCAGTGCATGTCTTTGTTACTTGGTGTCAGTGTATGTCTGTGTTACTTGGTGTCAGTGTATTTGCTTGTGTTCCTGGGTGTCAGTGTGTGTCTGTGTTACTTGGTGTAAGTGTGTGTCTTTGTTACTTGGTGTCCGTGTGTGTCTGTGTTACTGGGTATCAGTGTATGTCTCTGTTACTTGGTGTCAGTGCATGTCTGTGTTACTTGGTGTGAGTGTGTGTCTGTGTTACTGGGTGTCAGTGTGTGTCTGTGTTACTTGGTGTAAGTCTGTGTCTTTGTTACTTGGTGTACGTGTGTGTTTGTGTCACCTGGTATCAGTGTATGTCTTTGTTACTTGGTGTCAGTGGATGTCAAAACACTTCGTGTCAGTGTATGTCTGTGTTACTTGGTGTGAGTGTGTGTCTTTGTTACCTGATGTAAGTGTATGTCTTTGTTACTTGGTGTCAGTGTATGTCTTTGTTACTTGGTGTCAGTGTGTGTCTGTGTTACTGGGCATCAGTGTATGTCTTTGTGACTTGGTATCAGTGCATGTCTTTGTGACTTGGTGTCAGTGTATGTCTTTTTTCTGGGTGTAAGTGTGTGTCTGCGTTACTGGGTATCACAGTATGTCTTTGTTACTTGGTGTCAGTGGATGTCAAAATACTTGGTGTAAGCGTATGACTTTGTTACTTGGTGTAATTGTCTGTCTTTGTTACTTGGTGTCAGTGTAAGTCTGTGTTACTTGGTGTCAGTGTGTGTCGTTGTTACTGGGCATCAGTGTATGTCTTTGTGACTTGGTAGCAGTGTATGTCTTTGTAACTTGGTGTCAGTGTAAGTCTTTTTTACTGGGTGTCAGTGTGTGTCTGTGTTACTTGGTGTCAGTGCATGTCTTTGTTACTTGGTGTCAGTGGATGTCCAAATACTTGGTGTAAGTGTATGTCTTTGTTACTTGGTGTAATTGTCAGTCTTTGTTACTTGGTGTCAGTGTATGTTTGTGTTACTTGGTGTAAGTGTGTGTCTTTGTTACTGGGCATCAGTGTCTGTCTTTGTGACTTGGTATTAGTGTATGTCTTTGTGACTTGGTGTCAATGTATGTCTTTTTTACTGGTTGTCAGTGTGTGTCTGTGTTACTTGGTGTCAGTGCATGTCTTTGTTACTTGGTGTAATTGTCTGTCTTTGTTACTTGGTGTCAGTGTATGTCTGTGTTACTTGGTGTAAGTGTGTGTCTTTGTTACTGGGCATCAGTGTCTGTCTTTGTGACTTGGTATTAGTGTATGTCTTTGTGACTTGGTGTCAGTGTATGTCTTTTTTACTGGGTGTCAGTGTGTGTCTGTGTTACTTGGTGTCAGTGTATGTCTTTGTTACTGTGTATCAGTGTTTCTCTGTGTTACTGGGTGTCAGTGTATGTCTTTGTTACTTGGTGTCAGTGTGTGTCTCTGTTACTGGGCATCAGTGTATGTCTTTGTGACTTGGTATCAGTGCATGTCTTTGTGACTTGGTGTCAGTGTATGTCTTTTTTCTGGGTGTAAGTGTGTGTCTGCGTTACTGGGTATCACAGTATGTCTTTGTTACTTGGTGTCAGTGGATGTCAAAATACTTGGTGTAAGTGTATGTCTTTGTTACTTGGTGTAATTGTCTGTCTTTGTTACTTCGTGTCAGTGTATGTCTGTGTTACTTGGTGTGAGTGTGTGTCTTTGGTACCTGATGTAAGTGTATGTCTTTGTTACTTGGTGTCAGTGTATGTCTTTGTTACTTGGTGTCAGTGTGTGTCTGTGTTACTGGGCATCAGTGAATGTCTTTGTGACTTTGTATCAGTGCATGTCTTTGTGACTTGGTGTCAGTGTATGTCTTTTTTCTGGGTGTAAGTGTGTGTCTGCGTCACTGGGTATCACAGTATGTCTTTGTTACTTGGTGTCAGTGGATGTCAAAATACTTGGTGTAAGTGTATGTCTTGGTTACTTGGTGTAATTGTCTGTCTTTGTTACTTGGTGTCAGTGAATGTCTGTGTTACTTGGTGTAAGTGTGTGTCGTTGTTACTGGGCATCAGTGTATGTCTTTGTGACTTGGTAGCAGTGTATGTCTTTGTAACTTGGTGTCAATGTATGTCTTTTTTACTCGGTGTCAGTGGATGTCAAAATACTTGGTGTAAGTGTATGTCTTTGTTACTTGGTGTAATTGTCAGTCTTTGTTACTTGGTGTCAGTGTATGTCTGTGTTACTTGGTGTAAGTGTGTGTCTTTGTTACTGGGCATCAGTGTCTGTCTTTGTGACTTGGTATTAGTGTATGTCTTTGTGACTTGGTGTCAGTGTATGTCTTTTTTACTGGGTGTCAGTGTGTGTCTGTGTTACTTGGTGTCAGTGCATGTCTTTGTTACTTGGTGTAATTGTCAGTCTTTGTTACTTGGTGTCAGTGTATGTCTGTGTTACTTGGTGTAAGTGTGTGTCTTTGTTACTGGGCATCAGTGTCTGTCTTTGTGACTTGGTATTAGTGTATGTCTTTGTGACTTGGTGTCAGTGTATGTCTTTTTTACTTGGTGTCAGTGTATGTCTTTGTTACTGTGTATCAGTGTTTCTCTGTGTTACTGGGTGTCAGTGTATCTCTTTGTTACTTGGTGTCAGTGTGTGTCTGTGTTACTGGGCCTCAGTGTATGTCTTTGTGACTTGGTATCATTGCATGTCTTTGTGACTTGGTGTCAGTGTATGTCTTTTTTCTGGGTGAAAGTGTGTGTCTGCGTTACTGGGTATCACAGTATGTCTTTGTTACTTGGTGTCAGTGGATGTCAAAATACTTGGTGTAAGTGTATGTCTTTGTTACTTGGTGTAATTGTCTGTCTTTGTTACTTCGTGTCAGTGTATGTCTGTGTTACTTGGTGTGAGTGTGTGTCTTTGTTACCTGATGTAAGTGTATGTCTTTGTAACTTGTTGTCAGTGTATGTCTTTGTTACTTGGTGTCAGTGTGTGTCTGTGTTACTGGGCATCAGTGTATGTCTTTGTGACTTGGTGTCAGTGTATGTCTTTTTTCTGGGTGTAAGTGTGTGTCTGCGTTAGGGTATCACAGTATGTCTTTGTTACTTGGTGTCAGTGGATGTCAAAATACTTGGTGTAAGTGTATGTCTTTGTTACTTGGTGTAATTGTCTGTCTTTGTTACTTGGTGTCAGTGTATGTCTGTGTTACTTGGTGTAAGTGTGTGTCGTTGTTACTGTCATCAGTGTATGTCTTTGTGACTTGGTGTCAGTGTATGTTTTTTTAATGGGTGTCAGTGTGTGTCTGTGTTACTTGGTGTCACTGCATGTCTTTGTTACTTGGTGTCAGTGGATGTCAAAATACTTCGTGTAATTGTATGTCTTTGTTACTTGGTGTAATTGTCAGTCTTTGTTACTTGGTGTCAGTGTATGTCTGTGTTACTTGGTGTAAGTGTGTGTCTTTGTTACTGGGCATCAGTGTCTGTCTTTGTGACTTGGTATTAGTGTATGTCTTTGTGACTTGGTGTCAGTGTATGTCTTTTTTACTGGGTGTCAGTGTGTGTCTGTGTTACTTGGTGTCAGTGCATGTCTTTGTTACTTGGTGTAATTGTCTGTCTTTGTTACTTGGTGTCAGTGTATGTCTGGGTTACTTGGTGTAAGTGTGTCTCTTTGTTACTGGGCATCAGTGTCTGTCTTTGTGACTTGGTATTAGTGTATGTCTTTGTTACTTGGTGTCAGTGTGTGTCTGTGTTACTGGGCAACAGTGTATGTCTTTGTGACTTGGTATCAGTGTATGTCTTTGTGACTTGGTGTCAGTGTATGTCTTTTTTACTGGGTGTCAGTGTGTGTCTGTGTTACTTGGTGTCAGTGTATGTCTTTGTTACTGTGTATCAGTGTTTCTCTGTGTTACTGGGTGTCAGTGTGTGTTTGTTTGTGTTACTGGGTGTCAGTGTGTGTCTGTGACACTAGGTGTCAGTATGTAGTTTAGTTGAGAGATACAGCACTGAAACAGGCCCTTCGGCCCACCGAGTCTGTGCCGACCATCAACCACCCATTTATACGAATCCTACACTAATCCCGTATTCCGATCACATCCCCACCTATCCCTATATATTTTCCTACCACCTACCTATACTAGGGGCAATTTATGATGGCCAATTAACCTATCAACCTGCAAGACTTTGGCATGTGGGAGGAAACCGGAGCGCCGGGTGGAAACCCACGCAGACACAGGGAGAACTTGCAAACTCCGCACAGGCAGTACCCAGAATCGAACCCGGTTCCCGGGAGCTGTGAGGCTGCGGTGCTAACCACTGCGCCAATGTGCCACCCCCCCCCCACCCACCCCCAGTGTGTGCCTGTGTTACTGGGTATCAGTGTATGTCTTTGTTACTTGGTGTCAGTGTATGTCTATGTTACTTGGTGTCAGTGTATTTGTTTGTGTTACTGGGTGTCAGTGTGTGTCTGTGTTATTTGGTGTAAGTGTGTGTCTTTGTTACTTGGTGTCCGTGTGTGTCTGTGTTACTGGGTATCAGTGTATGTCTCTGTTACTTGGTGTCAGTGCATGTCTGTGTTGCTTGGTGTAAGTGTGTGTCTGTGTTACTGGGTGTCAGTGTGTGTCTGTGTTACTTGGTGTAAGTCTGTGTCTTTGTTACTTGGTGTACGTGTGTGTCTGTGTCACCGGGTATCAGTGTATGTCTTTGTTACTTGGTGTCAGTGGATGTCAAAATACTTGTTGTAAGTGTATGTCTTTGTTACTTGGTGTAATTGTCTGTCTTTGTTACTTGGTGTCAGTGTATGTCTGTGTTACTTGGTGTGAGTGTGTGTCTTTGTTACCTGATGTAAGTGTATGTCTTTGTTACTTGGTGTCAGTGTATGTCTTTGTTACTTGGTGTCGGTGTGTGTCTGTGTTACTGGGCATCAGTGTATGTCTTTGTGACTTGGTATCAGTGCATGTCTTTGTGACTTGGTGTCAGTGCATGTCTTTTTTACTGGGTGTCAGTGTGTGTCTGTGACACTAGGTGTCAGTATGTAGTTTAGTTTAGAGATACCGCACTGAAACAGGCCCTTCGGCCCACCGAGTCTGTGCCGACCATCAACAACCCATGTATACTAATCCTACACTAATCCCGTATTCCTATCACATCCCCACCTATCCCTATATATTTCCCTCCCACCTACCTATACTAGGGGCAATTTATGATGGCCAATTAACCTATCAACCTGCAAGTCTTTGGCATGTGGGAGGAAACCGGAGCACCGGGAGGAAACCCACGCAGACAAAGGGAGAACTTGCAAACTCCGCACAGGCAGTACCCAGAATCGAACCCGGTTCCCTGGAGCTGTGAGGCTGCGGTGCTAACCACTGCGCCAATGTGCCCCCCCCCCCCCCCAGTGTTTGCCTGTCTTCCTGGGTATCAGTGTATGTCTTTGTTACTTGGTGTCAGTGTATGTCTGTGTTACTTGGTGTCAGTGTATTTGTTTGTGTTACTGGGTGTCAGTGTGTGTCTGTGTTACTTGGTGTAAGTGTGTGTCTTTGTTACTTGGTGTCCGTGTGTGTCTGTGTTACTGGGTATCAGTGTATGTCTCTGTTACTTGGTGTCAGTGCAAATCTGTGTTACTTGGTCTAAGTGTGTGTCTGTGTTACTGGGTGTCAGTGTGTGTCTGTGTTACTTGGTGTAAGTCTGTGTCTTTGTTACTTGGTGTACGTGTGTGTCTGTGTCACCTGGTATCAGTGTATGTCTTTGTTACTTGGTGTCAGTGGATGTCAAAATACTTGGTGTAAGTGTATGTCTTTGTTACTTGGTGTAATTGTCTGTCTTTGTCACTTCGTGTCAGTGTATGTCTATGTTACTTGGTGTGAGTGTGTGTTTTTGTTACCTGATGTAGGTGTATGTCTTTGTTACTTGGTGTCAGTGTATGTCTTTGTTACTTGGTGTCAGTGTGTGTCTGTGTTACTGGGCATCAGTGTATGTCTTTGTGACTTGGTATCAGTGCATGTCTTTGTGACTTGGTGTCAGTGTATGTCTTTTTTACTGGGTGTAAGTGTGTGTCTGCTTTACTGGGGATCAGTGTATGTCTTTGTTACTTGGTGTAAGTGTATGTCTTTGTTACTTGGTGTCAGTGTTTGTCTTTGTTACTTGGTGTCAGTGTGTGTCTGTGTTACTGGGCATCAGTGTATGTCTTTGTGACTTGGTATCAGTGTATGTCTTTGTGACTTGGTCTCAGTGTAAGTCTTTTTTACTGGGTGTAAGTGTATGTCTTTGTTACTTGGTGTAAATGTCTGTCTTTGTTACTTGGTGTCAGTGTATGTCTGTGTTACTTGGTGTAAGTGTGTGTCTTTGTTACTGGGCATCATTGTCTGTCTTTGTGACTTGGTATCAGTGTATGTCTTTTTTACTGGGTGTCAGTGTCTGTCTGTGTAACTTGGTGTCTGTGCATGTCTTTGTTACTGTGTATCAGTGTTTCTCTGTGTTACTGGGTGTCAGTGTGTGTTTGTTTGTGTTACTGGGTGTCAGTGTGTGTCTGTGACACGAGGTGTCAATATTTAGTTTAGTTTAGAGATCCAGGCCCTTCGGGCCACCGAATCTGTGCCGACCATCAACCACCCATTTATACTAATCCTACACTACTCCCGTATTCCTATCACATCCCCACCTATCCCTATATATTTCCCTACCACCTACTTATACTAGGGGCAATTTATGATGGCCAATTAACCTATCAACCTGCAAGTCTTAGGCATGTGGGAGGATACCGGAGCACCGGGAGGAAACCCACGCAGACACAGGGAGAACTGGCAAACTCCGCACAGGCAGTACCCAGAATCGAACCCGGGTCCCTGGAGCTGTGAGGCTGCGGTGCTAACCAATGCGCCAATGTGCCCCCCCGGCAACCCCCAGTGTGTGCCTGTGTTACTGGGTATCAGTGTATGTCTTTGTTACTTGGTGTCAGTGGATGTCAAAATACTTGGTGGAAGTGTATGTCTTTGTTACTTGGCGTAATTGTCTGTCTTTGTTACTTGGTGTAAGTGTACGTCTTTGTTACTTGGTGTAATTGTATGTCTTTGTTACTTGGTGTCAGTGTGTGTCGGTGTTACTGGGTATCAGTATATGTCTTTGTGACTTGGTATCAGTGTATGTCTTTGTGACTTGGTGTCAGTGTATGTCTTTGTTACTGGGTGTCAGTGTGTGCTGTGTTACTGGGCATCAGTGTATGTCTTTGTGACTTGGTGTCATTGTATGTCTTCTTCACTGGGTGTCAGTGTGTCTCTGTGTTACTGGGTGTCAGTGTGTGTTTGTTTGTGTTAGTGGGTATCAGTGTATTTCTTTGTGACTTGGTATCAGTGTATGTCTTTGTTACTGGGTGTCAGTGTGTGTCTGTGTTACTTGGTGTAAGTGTATGTCTTTGTTACTTGGTGTCCGTGTGTGTCTGTGTTACTGGGTATCAGTGCATGTCTTTGTTACTTGGTGTCAGTGCATGTCTTTGTTACTTGGTGTAAGTGTGTGTCTGTGTTACTGGGTATCAGTGTCTGTCTTTGTTACTTGGTGTAAGTGTGTGCCTGTGTTACAGGGTATCAGTGCATGTCTTTGTTACTTGGTGTCAGTGTATGTCTGTGTTACTTGGTGTAAGTGTGTGTCGGTGTTAATGGGTATCATGTATGCCTTTGTTACTTGGTGTCAGTGTATGTCAAAATACTTGGTGTAAGTGGGTATCTTTGTTACTTGGTGCAATTGTCTGTCTTTGTTACTTGGTGTAAGTGGACGTCTTTGTTACTTGGTGTAATTGTATGTCTTTGTTACTTGGTGTCAGTGTGTGTCTGAGTTACTGGGTATCAGTATATGTCTTTGTGACTTGGTATCAGTGTATGTCTTTGTGACTTGGTGTCAGTGCATGTCTTTGTTACTGGGTGTCAGTGTGCGACTGTGTTAGTTGGTGTCAGTGTATGTCTTTGTTACTTGGTGTAAGTGTGTGTCTGTGTTACTGGGTATCAGTGTCTGTTTTTGTTACTTGGTGTAAGTGTGAGTCTTTGTTACTTGGTGTAATTGTATGTCTTTATTACTTGGTGTCAGGGTATGTCTGTGTTACTTGGTGTTAGTGTATGTCTTTGTTACTTGGTGTAAGTGTTTGTCTGTGTTACTTGTTGTAAGTGTGTTTCTGTGTTAATGGGTATCAGTGTATGTCTTTGTTACTTGGTGTCAGTGTATGTCTGTGTTACTTGGTGTAAGTGTGTGTCTGTGTCACTGGGTGACAGTGTGTGTCTATGTTACTTGGTGTAAGTGTGTGTCTTTGTTACTTGGTGTCAGTGTATGCCTGTGTTACCTGGTGTCAGTGTGTTTGTTTGTGTTACTGGGTGTCAGTGTGTGTCTGTGTTACTTGGTGTAAGTCAGTGTCTTTGTTACTTGGCGTCCGTGTGTGTCTGTGTTACTGGGTGTCAGTGTATGTCTGTGTTACTTGGTGTAAGTGTGTGTCTGTGTTACTGGGTATCAGTGTATGTCTTTGTGACTTGGTGTCAGTGTATGTCTTTGTTACTTGGTGTAAGTGTGTGTCTGCGTTACTGGGTATCATTGTATGTCTTTGTTACTTGGTGTCAGTGTATGTCAAAATACTTGGTGTCAGTGTATGTCTTTTTTGCTTGCAGTCAGTGTATGTCTTTGTTACTTGGTGTCAGTGTGTGTCTGTGTTACTGGGTATCAGTGTATGTCTTTGTGACTTGATATCAGTGTATGTCTTTGTGACTTGGTGTCAGTGTATGTCTTTTTTACTGGGTGTCAGTGTGTGTCTGTGTTACTTGGTGTCAGTGTATGTCATTGTTACTGTGTATCAGTGTTTCTCTGTGCTACTGGGTGTCAGTGTGTGTTTGTTTCTGTTACTGGGTATCAGTGTATGTCTTTGTGACTTGGTATCAGTGTATGTCTTTGTTACTGGGTGTCAGTGTGTGTCTGTGTTACTTGGTGTCAGTGTATCAGTGTTTCTCTGTGTGACTGGGTGTCAGTGTGTGTTTGTTTGTGCTACTGCGTGTCAGTGACACTAGGTGTCAGTATTTAGTTTAGTTTAGAGATACAGCACTTAAACAGGCCCTTCGGCCCGCCGAGTCTGTGCCGACCATCAACCACCCATTTATACTAATCCTACACTTATCCCGTATTCCTATCACATCCCCACCTATCAACTATATATTTCCCGACCACCTACCTATACTCGGGGCAATTTATGATGGCCAATTAACATATCAACCTGCAAGTCTTTCACATGTGGGTGGAAACCGGAGCACCCGGAGGAAACCCACGCAAGACACAGGGAGAACTTGCAAACTCCTCACAGTCAGTACCCAGAATCGAACCCGGGTCCCTGGAGCTGTGAGGCTCCGGTGCTAACCAATGCGCCAATGTGCCCCACCCCCCCCCCCCCCCCACAGTATGTGCCTTTGTTACTTGGTGTCAGTGTGTGCCTGTGTTGCTGGGCATCAGTGTATGTCTTTGTGACTTGGTGTCAGTGTATGTCTTCTTTACTGGGTGTCAGTGTGTCTCTGTGTTACTGGGTGTCAGTGTGTGTTTTTTTGTGTTAGTGGGTATCAGTATATGTCTTTGTTACTTGGTATCAGTGTATGTCTTTGTTACTGGGTGTCAGTTTGTGTCTGTGTTACTTGGTGTAAGTGTATGTCTTTGTTACTTGGTGTAAGTGTGTGTCTGTGTTACTGGGTATCAGTGTCTGTCTTTGTTACTTGGTGTAAGTGTGTGCCTGTGTTACAGGGAATCAGTGCATGTCTTTGTCACTTGGTGTCAGTGTATGTCTGTGTTACTTGGTGTAAGTGTGTGTCTGTGTGAATGGGTATCATGTATGCCTTTGTTACTTGGTGTCAGTGTATGTCAAAATACTTGGTGTAAGTGGGTGTCTTTGTTACTTGTTGTAATTGTCTGTCTTTGTTACTTGGTGTAAGTGTACGTCTTTGTTACTTGGTGTAATTGTATATCTTTGTTACTTGGTGTCAGTGTGTGTCTGTGTTACTGGGTATCAGTATATGTCTTTGTGACTTGGTATCAGTGTATGTCTTTGTGACTTGGTGTCAGTATATGTCTTTGTTACTGGGTGTCAGTGTGTGACTGTGTTAGTTGGTGTCAGTGTATGTCTTTGTTACTTGATGTAAGTGTGTGCCTGTGTTACTGGGTATCAGTGTCTGTCTTTGTTACTTGGTGTCAGTGTGTGTCTTTGTTACTTGGTGTAATTGTATGTCTTTGTTACTTGGTGTCAGTGTATGTCTGTGTTACTTGGTGTTAGTGTATGTCTTTGTTACTTGGTGTAAGTGTGTGTCTGTGTTACTTGTTTTAAGTATGTGTCTGTGTTCCTGGGTATCTGTGTATGTCTTTGTTACTTGGTGTCAGTATATGTCTGTGTTACTTGGTGTAAGTGTGTGTCTGTGTTACTGGGTATCAGTGTATGCCTTTGTTACTTGGTGTCAGTGTATGTCTGTGTTACTTGGTGTAAGTGTGTGTCTGTGTTACTGGGTGACAGTGTGTGTCAGTGTTACTTGGTGTAAGTGTGTGTCTTTGTCACTTGGTGTCCGTGTGTGTCTGTGTGACTTGGTGTCAGTGTGTGTCTGTGTTACTTCGTGTAATTGTATGTCTTTGTTACTTGGAGTCCGTGTATGTCTGTGTTACTTGGTGTAAGTGTGTGTCTTTGTTACTTGGTGTAATTGTATGTCTTTGTTACTTGGTGTCAGTGTATGTCTGTGTTACTTGGTGTAAGTGTATGTCTTTGTTACTTGGTGTCAGTGTATGTCTGTGTTACTTGGTGTAAGTGTGTGTCTGTGTTACTGGGTATCGGTATATGTCTTTGTTACTTGGTGTCAGTGTATGTCTGTGTTGCTTGTTGCAAGTGTGTGTCTGTGTTACCGGGTGTCAGTGTCTGTCTTTGTTACTTGATGTAAGTGTGTGCCTGTGTTACTGGGTATCAGTGTCTGTCTTTGTTACTTGGTGTAAGTGTGTGTCTTTGTTACTTGGTGTAATTGTATGTCTTTGTTACTTGGTGTCAGTGTATGTCTGTGTTACTTGGTGTTAGTGTATGTCTTTGTTACTTGTTGTAAGTGTGTGTCTGTGTTACTTGTTTTAAGTGTGTGTCTGTGTTCCTGGGTATCTGTGTATGTCTTTGTTACTTGGTGTCAGTATATGTCTGTGTTACTTGGTGTAAATGTGTGTCTGTGTTACTGGGTATCAGTGTATGTCTTTGTTACTTCTTCTTTCTTTTGGGCCTCCTTATCTCGAGAGACAATGGATACGCGCCTGGAGGTGGTCAGTGGTTTGTGAAGCAGCGCCTGGAGTGGCTATAAAGGCCAATTCTGGAGTGACAGGCTCTTCCACAGGTGCTGCAGAGAAATTTGTTTGTTGGGGCTGTTGCACAGTTGGCTCTCCCCTTGCGCCTCTGTCTTTTTCCTGCCAACTACTAAGTCTCTTCGACTCGCCACAATTTAGCCCTGTCTTTATGGCTGCCCGCCAGCTCTGGCGAATGCTGGCAACTGACTCCCACGACTTGTGATCAATGTCACACGATTTCATGTCGCGTTTGCAGACGTCTTTATAACGGAGACATGGACGGCCGGTGGGTCTGATACCAGTGGCGAGCTCGCTGTACAATGTGTCTTTGGGGATCCTGCCATCTTCCATGCGGCTCACATGGCCAAGCCATCTCAAGCGCCGCTGACTCAGTAGTGTGTATAAGCTGGGGATGTTGGCCGCTTCAAGGACTTCTGTGTTGGAGATATAGTCCTGCCACCTGATGCCAAGTATTCTCCGAAGGCAGCGAAGATGGAATGAATTGAGACGTCGCTCTTGGCTGGCATACGTTGTCCAGGCCTCGCTGCCGTAGAGCAAGGTACTGAGGACACAGGCCTGATACACTCGGACTTTTGTGTTCCGTGTCAGTGCGCCATTTTCCCACACTCTCTTGGCCAGTCTGAACATAGCAGTGGAAGCCTTACCCATGCGCTTGTTGATTTCTGCATCTAGAGACAGGTTACTGGTGATAGTTGAGCCTAGGTAGGTGAACTCTTGAACCACTTCCAGAGCGTGGTCGCCAATATTGATGGATGGAGCATTTCTGACATCCTGCCCCATGATGTTCGTTTTCCTGAGGCTGATGGTTAGGCCAAATTCATTGCAGGCAGACGCAAACCTGTCGATGAGACTCTGCAGGCATTCTTCAGTGTGAGATGTTAAAGCAGCATCGTCAGCAAAGAGGAGTTCTCTGATGAGGACTTTCCATACTTTGGACTTCGCTCTTAGACGGGCAAGGTTGAACAACCTGCCCCCTGATCTTGTGTGGAGGAAAATTCCTTCTTCAGAGGATTTGAACGCATGTGAAAGCAGCAGGGAGAAGAAAATCCCAAAAAGTGTGGGTGCGAGAACACAGCCCTGTTTCACACCACTCAGGATAGGAAAGGGCTCTGATGAGGAGCCACCATGTTGAATTGTGCCTTTCATATTGTCATGGAATGAGGTGATGATACTTAGTAGCTTTGGTGGACATCCGATCTTTTCTAGTAGTCTGAAGAGACCACGTCTGCTGACGAGGTCAAAGGCTTTGGTGAGATCAATGAAAGCAATGTAGAGGGGCATCTGTTGTTCACGGCATTTCTCCTGTATCTGACGAAGGGAGAACAGCATGTCAATAGTCGATCTCTCTGCACGAAAGCCACACTGTGCCTCAGGGTAGACGCGCTCGGCCAGCTTCTGGAGCCTGTTCAGAGCGACTCGAGCAAAGACTTTCCCCACTATGCTGAGCAGGGAGATTCCACGGTAGTTGTTGCAGTCACCGCGGTCACCTTTGTTTTTATAGAGGGTGATGATGTTGGCATCGCGCATGTCCTGGGGTACTGCTCCCTCGTCCCAGCACAGGCATTGCAGTTCATGTAGTGCTGAGAGTATAGCAGGCTTGGCACTCTTGATTATTTCAGGGGTAATGCTGTCCTTCCCAGGGGCTTTTCCGCTGGCTAGGGAATCAATGGCATCACTGAGTTCCGATTTGGTTGGCTGTATGTCCAGCTCATCCATGACTGGTAGAGGCTGGGCTGCATTGAGGGCAGTCTCAGTGACAGCATTCTCCCTGGAGTACAGTTCTAGGTAGTGCTCAACCCAGCGGTCCATCTGTTTGCGTTGGTCAGTGATTATGTCCCCCGATTTAGATTTGAGGGGGGTGATCTTCTTGATGGTTGGCCCAAGAGCTCTCTTCATGCCATCATACATTCCTCTGATGTTTCCGGTGTCTGAGGCCAGCTGAATATGAATGCATAGGTGTTGCCAGTAGTCGTTTGCGCAACGCCTAGCTGTTCTTTGTGCAGTACTTCTGGCTGCTTTAAGTGCTGCGGATGTTAAATCGCTGGGAGCTTTCTTGTAGTTCAAAAGTGCAATGCGCTTAGCGGCTATGACAGGTTCCAGCTCTTCATTATGAGATTGAAACCAGTCTGCATTTCTCTTCGCACTTTTGCCGTAGGTGGTCAAAGCTGACTCATAGATGGCGTCTCTGATGTGGGCCCACTTGGTCTCAGCATCCCCTGTGGGAGTGTTTTGAAGGGCTGTTACAAGTGAATTTAGAAATTTTTGTAACAGCTGTGGGTGAGAAATTCTGCTCGTGTTGATGCGCGGGTGGCCCTTCTGCTTGGAATGATGCAACTTCTTTGGTCTGAGTCTAACCTTGCTGCACACCAGGGAGTGGTCGGTGTCGCAGTCCGCACTGTGGAAGCTGCGTGTGATTTGAACACTGTTTAAGGCGGCTCGCCTTGTGACAATGAGGTCCAGCTGGTGCCAACGACGTGATCTTGGGTGCCTCCATGAAACCTGGTGACAGGGTTTAGTGTGAAAGAACGAGTTGGTGATGCAGTGGTTATGATAGGTACACAACTCAAGCAGTCTCTGCCCGTTCTCATTCATCCTTCCAACGCCATAGCGCCCAAGGCAGGAGGGCCATGAGTCTTTGTTACTTGGTGTCAGTGTATGTCTGTATTACTTGGTGTAAGTGTGTGTCTGTGTTACTGGGTGACAGTGTGTGTCAGTGTTACTTGGTGTAAGTGTGTGTCTTTGTTACTTGGTGTCCGTGTGTGTCTGTGTGACTTGGTGTCAGTGTGTGTCTGTGTTACTTCGTGTAATTGTATGTCTTTCTTACTTGGAGTCCGTGTATGTCTGTGTTACTTGGTGTAAGTGTGTGTCTTTGTTACTTGGTGTACTTGTATGTCTTTGTTACTTGGTGTCAGTGTATGTCGGTGTTACTTGGTGTAAGTGTATGTCTTTGTTACTTGGTGTCAGTGTATGTCTGTGTTACTTGGTGTAAGTGTGTGTCTGTGTTACTGGGTATCAGTGTATGTCTTTGTTACTTGGTGTCAGTGTATGTCTGTGTTGCTTGTTGCAAGTGTGTGTCTGTGTTACCGGGTGTCAGTGTCTGTCTTTGTTACTTGGTGTAAGTGTGTATCTGTGTTACTGGGTATCAGTGTATGTCTTTTTTACTTGGTGTCAGTGTATGTCTGTGTTACTTGGTGTAATTGTGTGTCTGTGTTACTGGGTGGCAGTGTGTGTCTGTGTTACTTGGTGTAAGTGTGTGTCTTTGTTGCTTGGTGTCCGTGTGTGTCTGTGTGACTTGGTGTAAGTGTGTGTCTTTGTTACTTGGTGTAATTGTATGTCTTTGTTACTTGGTGTCAGTGTATGTCTGTGTTACTTGGTGTAAGTGTATGTCTTTGTTACTTGGTGTAAGTGTGTGTCTGTGTTACTTGGTGTAAGTGTGTGTCTGTGTTCCTGGGTATCAGTGTATGTATTTGTTGCTTGGTGTCAGTGTATGTCTGTGTTACTTGGTGTAAGTGTGTGTCTGTGTTACTGGGTATCAGTGTATGTATTTGTTGCTTGGTGTCAGTGTATGTCTATGTTACTTGGTGTCAGTGTATGTCATTGTTACTGTGTATCAGTGTTTCTCTGTGCTACTGGGTGTCAGTGTGTGTTTGTTTGTGTTACTGGGTATCAGTGTATGTCTTTGTGACTTGGTATCAGTGTATGTCTTTGTTACTGGGTGTCAGTGTGTGTCTGAGTTAATTGGTGTCAGTGTATCAGTGTTTCTCTGTGTGACTGGGTGTCAGTGTGTGTTTGTTTGTGTTACTGGGTGTCAGTGACACTCGGTGTCAGTATTTAGTTTAGTTTAGAGATACAGCACGAAAACAGGCCCTTCTGCCCACCGAGTCTGTGCCGACCATCAACCACCCATTTATACTAATCCTACACTAATCCCGTATTCCTATCACATCCCCACCTATCCCTATATATTTCCCGACCACCTACCTATACTAGGGGCAATTCATGATGGCCAATTAACATATCAACCTGCAAGTCTTTCGCATGTGGGAGGAAACCGGAGCACCCGGAGGAAACCCACGCAAGACACAGGGAGAACTTGCAAACTCCTCACAGTCAGTACCCAGAATCGAACCCGGGTCCCTGGAGCTGTGAGGCTGCGGTGCTAACCAATGCGCCAATGTGCCCCCCCCCCCCCACCCCCCGCAGTGTGTGCCTTTGTTACTTGGTGTCAGTGTGTGCCTGTGTTGCTGGGCATCAGTGTATGTCTTTGTGACTTGGTGTCAGTGTATGTCTTCTTTACTGGGTGTCAGTGTGTCTCTGTGTTACTGGGTGTCAGTGTGTGTTTGTCTGTGTTAGTGGGTATCAGTGTATGTCTTTGTGACTTGGTATCAGTGTATGTCTTTGTTACTGGGTGTCAGTGTGTGTCTGTGTTACTTGGTGTAAGTGTATGTCTTTGTTACTTGGTGTCCGTGTGTGTCTGTGTTACTGGGTGTCAGTGTATGTCTTTGTTACTTGGTGTCACTGTATGTCTTTGTTACTTGGTGTAAGTGTGTGTCTGTGTTATTGGGTATCAGTGTCTGTCTTTGTTACTTGGTGTAAGTGTGTGCCTGTGTTACAGGGAATCAGTGCATGTCTTTGTTACTTGGTGTCAGTGTATGTCTGTGTTACTTGGTGTAAGTGTGTGTCTGTGTGAATGGGTATCATGTATGCCTTTGTTACTTGGTGTCAGTGTATGTTAAAATACTTGGTGTAAGTGGGTGTCTTTGTTACTTGCTGTAATTGTCTGTCTTTGTTACTTGGTGTAAGTGCACGTCTTTGTTACTTGGTTTAATTGTATGTCTTTGTTGCTTGGTGTCAGTGTGTGTCTGTGTTACTGGGTATCAGTATATGTCTTTGTGACTTGGTATCAGTGTATGTCTTTGTGACTTGGTGTCAGTGTATGTCTTTGTTACTGGGTGTCAGTGTCTGACTGTGTTAGTTGGTGTCAGTGTATGTATTTGTTACTTGATGTAAGTGTGTGCCTGTGTTACTGGGTATCAGTGTCTGTCTTTGTTACTTGGTGTAAGTGTGTGTCTTTGTTACTTGCTGTTATTGTATGTCTTTGTTACTTGGTGCCAGTGTATGTCTTTTTACTTGGTGTCAGTGTATGTCTTTGTTAATTGATGTCAGTGTGTGACTCTGTTACTTGGTGTCAGTGTGTGTCTGTGTTACTGGGTATCAGTGTATGTCTTTGTGACTTGGTATCAGTGTATGTCTTTGTTACTTGGTGTAAGTGTGTGTCTGTGTTACTTGGTGTAAGTGTGTGTCTGTGTTCCTGGGTATCAGTGTATGTATTTGTTGCTTGGTGTCAGTGTATGTCTGTGTTACTTGGTGTAAGTGTGTGTCTGTGTTACTGGGTATCAGTGTATGTCTTTGTTACTTGGTGTCAGTGTATGTCTGTGTTGCTTGGTGTAAGTGTGTGTCTGTGTTACTGGGTATCAGTGTCTGTCTTTGTTACTTGGTGCGAGTGTGTGTCTGTGTTACTGGGTGTCAGTGCATGTCTGTGTTACTGGGTGTCAGTGTGTGTCTGTGCTACTTGGTGTAAGTGTGCGTCTTTGTTACTTGGTGTCCGTGTATGTCTCTGTTACTGGGTGTCAGTGTATGTCTTTGTTACTGGGTGTCAGTGTATGTCTTTGTTACTTGGTGTAAGTGTGTGTCTGTGTTAATGGGTATCATGTATGTCTTTGTTACTTGGTGTCAGTGTATGTCAAGATGCTTGGTGTAAGTGGGTGTCTTTGTTACTTGGTGTAATTTTCTGTCTTTGTTACTTGGTGTACGTGTATGTCTTTGTTACTTGGTGTCAGTGTGTGTCTGCGTTACTGGGTATCAGTGTGTCTCTGTGTTACTGGGTGTCAGTGTGTGTTTGTTTGTGTTAGTGGATATCAGTGTATGTCTTTGTGACTTGGTATCAGTGTATGTCTTTGTTACTGGGTGTCAGTGTGTGTCTGTGTTACTTGGTGTAAGTGTATGTCTTTGTTACTTGGTGTCCGTGTGTGTCTGTGTTACTGGGTGTCAGTGTATGTCTTTGTTACTTGGTGTCACTGTATGTCTTTGTTACTTGGTGTAAGTGTGTGTCTGTGTTATTGGGTATCAGTGTCTGTCTTTGTTACTTGGTGTAAGTGTGTGCCTGTGTTACAGGGAATCAGTGCATGTCTTTGTTACTTGGTGTCAGTGTATGTCTGTGTTACTTGGTGTAAGTGTGTGTATGTGTGAATGGGTATCATGTATGCCTCTGTTACTTGGTGTCAGTGTATGTTAAAATACTTGGTGTAAGTGGGTGTCTTTGTTACTTGCTGTAATTGTCTGTCTTTGTTACTTGGTGTAAGTGCACGTCTTTGTTACTTGGTTTAATTGTATGTCTTTGTTACTTGGTGTCAGTGTGTGTCTGTGTTACTGGGTATCAGTATATGTCTTTGTGACTTGGTATCAGTGTATGTCTTTGTGACTTGGTGTCAGTGTATGTCTTTGTTACTGGGTGTCAGTGTGTGACTGTGTTAGTTGGTGTCAGTGTATGTCTTTGTTACTTGATGTAAGTGTGTGCCTGTGTTACTGGGTATCAGTGTCTGTCTTTGTTACTTGGTGTAAGTGTGTGTCTTTGTTACTTGCTGTTATTGTATGTCTTTGTTACTTGGTGTCAGTGTATGTCTTTTTACTTGGTGTCAGTGTATGTCTTTGTTAATTGATGTCAGTGTGTGACTCTGTTACTTGGTGTCAGTGTGTGTCTGTGTTACTGGGTATCAGTGCATGTCTTTGTGACTTGGTATCAGTGTATGTCTTTGTTACTTGGTGTAAGTGTGTGTCTGTGTTACTTGGTGTAAGTGTGTGTCTGTGTTCCTGGGTATCAGTGTATGTATTTGTTGCTTGGTGTCAGTGTATGTCTGTGTTACTTGGTGTAAGTGTGTGTCTGTGTTACTGGGTATCAGTGTATGTCTTTGTTACTTGGTGTCAGTGTATGTCTGTGTTGCTTGGTGTAAGTGTGTGTCTGTGTTACTGGGTATCAGTGTCTGTCTTTGTTACTTGGTGCGAGTGTGTGTCTGTGTTACTGGGTGTCAGTGCATGTCTGTGTTACTGGGTGTCAGTGTGTGTCTGTGCTACTTGGTGTAAGTGTGCGTCTTTGTTACTTGGTGTCCGTGTATGTCTCTGTTACTGGGTGTCAGTGTATGTCTTTGTTACTGGGTGTCAGTGTATGTCTTTGTTACTTGGTGTAAGTGTGTGTCTGTGTTAATGGGTATCATGTATGTCTTTGTTACTTGGTGTCAGTGTATGTCAAGATGCTTGGTGTAAGTGGTTGTCTTTGTTACTTGGTGTAATTGTCTGTCTTTGTTACTTGGTGTACGTGTATGTCTTTGTTACTTGGTGTCAGTGTGTGTCTGCGTTACTGGGTATCAGTGTATGTCTTTGTGACTTGGTATCAGTGTATGTCTTTGTGACTTGGTGTCAGTGTATGTCTTTTTTACTGGGTGTCAGTGTGTGTCTGTGTTACTTGGTGTCAGTGCATGTCATTGTTACTGTGTATCAGTGTTTCTCTGTGCTACTGGGTGCCAGTGTGTGTTTGTTGGTGTTACTGGGTATCAGTGTATGTCTTTGTGACTTGGTATCAGTGTATGTCTTTGTGACTTGGTGTCAGTGTATGTCTTTTTTACTGGGTGTCAGTGTGTGTCTGTGTTACTTGGTGTCAGTGCATGTCATTGTTACTGTGTATCAGTGTTTCTCTGTGCTACTGGGTGTCAGTGTGTGTTTGTTTGTGTTACTGGGTATCAGTGTATGTCTTTGTGACTTGGTATCAGTGTATGTCTTTGTTACTGGGTGTCAGTGTGTGTCTGTGTTACTTGGTGTCAGTGTATCAGTGTTTCTCTGTGTGACTGGGTGTCAGTGTGTGTTTGTTTGTGCTACTGGGTATCAGTGTATGCCTTTGTGACTTGGTATCAGTGTATGTCTTTGTTACTGGGTATCAGTGTGTGTCTGTGTTACTTGGTGTAAGTGTATGTCTTTGCTACTTGGTGTCAGTGTATGTCTTTGTTACTTGGTGTCAGTGCATGTCTTTGCTACTTGGTGTCAGTGTATGTCTGTGTTACTTGGTGTAAGTGTGTGTCTTTGTTACTTGGTGTCAGTGTATGTCTTTGTTACTTGGTGTCAGTGTATGTCTGTGTTACTGGGTATCAGTGTATGTCTTTGTGACTTGGTATCAGTGTATGTCTTTGTTACTGGGTGTCAGTGTGTGTCTGTGTTACTGGGTATCAGTGTATGTCTTTGTGACTTGGTATCAGTGTATGTCTTTGTTACTTGGTGTCAGTGTGTGTCTGTGTTACTGGGTATCAGTGTATGTCTTTGTGACTTGGTATCAGTGTATGTCTTTGTTACTGTGTATCAGTGTTTCCCTTTGTTACTGGGTGTCAGTGTGTGTTTGTTTGTGTTACTGGGTGTCAGTGTGTGTCTTTGTGACTTGGTGTCAGTATATGTCTTTGTTACTTGGTGTCAGTGTGTGTCTATGTTACTGGGTATCAGTGTATGTCTTTGTTACTTGGTGCCAGTGTATGTCAAAATACTTGGTGTAAGTGTATGTTTTTGTTACTTGGTGTAATTGTCTGTCTTTGTTACTTGGTGTCAGTGTATGTCTGTGTTACTTGGTGTAAGTGTGTGTCTTTGTTACTTGGTGTCAGTGTATGTCTTTGTTACTGGGCGTCAGTGTGTGTCTTTGTGACTTGGTGTCATTGTATGTCTTTGTTACTTGGTGTAAGTGTGTGTCTGCGTTACTGGCTATCAGTGTATGTCTTTGTTACCTGGTGTCAGTGTATGTCAAAATACTTGGTGGAAGTGTATGTCTTTGTTACTTGTTGTAATTGTCTGTCTTTTTACTTGGTGTCAGTGTATGTCTTTGTTACTTGGTGTCAGTGTGTGTCTGTGTTACTGGGTATCAGTGTATGTCTTTGTGACTTGGTATCAGAGTATGTCTTTGTGACTTGGTGTCATTGTATGTCTTTTTTGCTGGGTGTCAGTGTGTGTCTATGTTACTTGGTGTCAGTGTATGTCATTGTTACTGTGTATCAGTGTTTCTCTGTGCTACTGGGTGTCAGTGTGTGTTTGTTTGTGTTACTGGGTATCAGTGTATGTCTTTGTGACTTGGTATCAGTGTATGTCTTTGTTACTGGGTGTCAGTGTGTGTCTGTGTTACTTGGTGTCAGTGTATCAGTGTTTCTCTGTGTGACTGGGTGTCAGTGTGTGTTTGTTTGTGCTACTGGGTATCAGTGTATGCCTTTGTGACTTGGTATCAGTGTATGTCTTTGTTACTGGGTATCAGTGTGTGTCTGTGTTACTTGGTGTAAGTGTATGTCTTTGTTACTTGGTGTCCGTGTGTGTCTGTGTTACTGGGTGTCAGTGTAGGGCTTTGTTACTTGGTGTCAGTGTATGTCTTTGTTACTTGGTGTAAGTGTGTGTCTGTGTTACTGGGTATCAGTGCATGTCTTTGTTACTTGGTGTCAGTGTATGTCTGTGTTACTTGGTGTAAGTGTGTGTCGGTGTTAATGGGTATCATGTATGTCTTTGTTACTTGGTGTCAGTGTATTTCAAAATTACTTGGTGTAAGTGTATGTCTTTGTTACTTGGTGTAATTGTCTGTCTTTGTTACTTGGTGACAGTGTGTGTCTGTGTTACTGGGTATCAGTGTATGTCTTTGTGACTTGGTATCAGTGTATGTCTTTGTAACTTGGTGTCAGTGTATGTCTTTGTTACTGGGTGTCAGTGTGTGAATGTGTTAGTTGGTGTCAGTGTATGTCTTTGTTACTGTTTATTAGTGTTTCTCTGTGTTACTGGGTGTCAGTGTGCGTTTGTTTGTGTTACTGGGTGTCAGTGTATGTCTTTGTGACTTGGTGTCAGTGTATGTCTTTGTTACTGGGTGTCAGTGTGTGTCTTTGTGACTTGGTGTCAGTGTATGTCTTTGCTACTTGGTGTAAGTGTGTGACTGCGTTACTGGGTATCAGTGTATGTCTTTGTTACTTGGTGTCAGTGTATGTCAAAGTACTTGGTGTAAGTGTATGTCTTTGTTACTTGGTGTAATTGTCTGTCTTTTTACTTGGTGTCAGTGTATGTCTTTGTTACTTGGTGTCAGTGTATGTCTTAGTTACTTGGTGTCAGTGTGTGTCTGTGTTACTGGGTATCAGTGTATGTCTTTGTGACTTGGTATCAGTGCATGTCTTTGTTACTTGGTGTCAGTATGTGTCTATGTTACTGGGTATCAGTATATGTCTTTGTGACTTGGTATCAGTGTATGTCTTTGTGACTTGGTGTCAGTGTATGTCGTTGTTACTGGGTGTCAGTGTGTGAATGTGTTAGTTGGTGTCAGTGTATGTCTTTGTTACTGTTTATTAGTGTTTCTCTGTGCTACTGGGTGGCAGTGTGTGTTTGTTTGTGTGACTGGGTATCAGTGTATGTCTTTGTGACTTGGTATCAGTGTATGTCTTTGTTACTTGTTGTCAGTCTGTGTCTGTGTTACTTGGTGTCAGTGTATCAGTATTTCTCTGTGTGACTGGGTGTCAGTGTGTGTTTGTTTGTGTTACTGGGTGTCAGTGACACTAGGTGTCAGTATTTAGTTTAGTTTAGAGATACAGCACTTAAAAATGCCCTTCGGCCCACCGAGTCTGTGCCTACCATCAACCACCCATTTATACTAATCCTACACTAATCCCGTATTCCTATCACATCCCCACCTAGCCCTATATATTTCCCGACCACCTACCAATACTCGGGGCAATTTATGATGGCCAATTAACATATCAACCTGCAAGTCTTTGGCATGTGGTAGGAAACAGCAGCTTCCGGAGGAAACCAACGCAGCACAGGGAGAACTTGCAAACTCCGCACAGGCATTACCCAGAATCGAACGCGGTTCCCTGGAGCTGTGAGGCTGCGGTGCTAACCAATGCGCCAATGTGCCCCCCGCAGTGTGTGCCTTTGTTACTTGGTGTCAGT
Organism: Heterodontus francisci; assembly: GCF_036365525.1. Taxonomy (NCBI): domain Eukaryota; kingdom Metazoa; phylum Chordata; class Chondrichthyes; order Heterodontiformes; family Heterodontidae; genus Heterodontus; species Heterodontus francisci. The sequence continues at coordinate 93,504 of NW_027142246.1, forward strand.
GTGTGCCTGCGTTACTGGGCATCAGTGTATGTCTTTGTGAATTGGTGTCAGTGTATGCCTTTTTTACTGGGTGTCAGTGCGTCTCTGTGATACTGGGTGTCAGTGTGTGTTTGTTTGTGCTACTGGCTATCAGTGTATGTCTTTGTGACTTGGTATCAGTGTATGTCTTTGTTACTGGGTGTCAGTGTTTGTCTCTGTTACTTGGTGTAAGTGTATGTCTTTGTTACTTGGTGTCCGTGTGTGTCTGTGTTACTGGGTGTCAGTGTATGTCTTTGTTTCTTGCTGTCAGTGTATGTCTTTGTTACTTGGTGTAAGTGTGTGTCTGTGTTACTGGGTATCAGTGTCTGTCTTTGTTACTTGGTGTAAGTGTGTGTCTGTGTTACAGGGTATCAGAGCATGTCTTTGTTACTTGGTGTCAGGGTATGTCAAGATGCTTGGTGTAAGTGGGTGTCTTTTTTACTTGGTGTAATTGTCTGTCTTTGTTACTTGGTGTACGTGTATGTCTTTGTTACTTGGTGTCAGTGTATGTCTTTGTTACTTGTTGTCAGTGTATGTCTTTGTGACTTGGTATCTGTGTATGTCTTTGTGACTTGGTGTCAGTGTATGTCTTTGTTACTGGGTGTCAGTGTGTGAATGTGTTAGTTGGTGTCAGTGTCTGTCTTTCTTACTGTTTATTAGTGTTTCTCTGTGTTACTGGGTGTCAGTGTATGTCTTTGTGACTTGGTGACTGTGTATGTCTTTGTTACTTGGTGTAAGTGTGTGTCTGCGTTACTGGGTATCAGTGTATGTCTTTGTTACTTGGTGTCAGTGTATGTCAAAATACTTGGTGTAAGTGTATGTATTTGTTACTTGGTGTCATTGTCTGACTTTTTACTTGGTGTCAGTGTATGTCTTTGTTACTTGGTGTCAGTGAATGTCTTTGTTACTTGGTGTCAGTGTGTGTCTGTGTTACTGGGTATCAGTGTATGTCTTTGTGACTTGGTATCAGTGTATGTCTTTGTGACTTGGTGTCAGTGTATGTCTTTGTTACTGGGTGTCAGTGTGTGAATGTGTTAGTTGGTGTCAGTGCATGTCATTGTTACTGTGTATCAGTGTTTCTCTGTGCTACTGGGTGTCAGTATGTGTTTGTTTGTGTTACTGGGTATCAGTGTATGTCTTTGTGACTTGGTATCAGTGCATTTCTTTGTTACAGGGTGTCAGTGTGTGTCTGTGTTACTTGGTGTCAGTGTATCAGTGTTTCTCTGTGTGACTGGGTGTCTGTGTGTGTTTGTTTGTGTTACTGTGTGTCAGTGACACTAGGTGTCAGTATTTAGTTTAGTTTAGAGATACAGCACTTAAACAGGCCCTTCGGCCCACCGAGTCTGTGCCGACCATCAACCACCCATTTATACTAATCCTGCACTAATCCCGTATTCCTATCACATCCCCACCTATCCCTATATATTTCCCTACCACCTACAAATACTAGGGGCAATTTATGATGGCCAATTAACATATCAACCTGCAAGTCTTTGGCATGTGGGAGGAAACCGGAGCACCCGGAGGAAACCCACGCAGACACAGGGAGAACTTGCAAACTCCGGACAGGCAGTACCCAGAATCGAACCCGGGTCCCTGGAGCTGTGAGGCAGCGGTGCTAACCAATGCGCCAATGTGCTCCCCCGCAGTGCGTGCCTTTGTAACTTGGTGTCAGTGTGTGTCTCTGTTAATGGGCATCAGTGTATGTCTTTGTGACTTGGTGTCATTGTATGTCTTTTTTACTGAGTGTCAGTGTGTCTCTGTGTTACTGGGTGTCAGCGTGTGTTTGTTTGTGTTACTGGGTATCAGTGTATGTCTTTGTTACTGGGTGTCAGTGTGTGTCTGTGTTACTTGGTGTATGTGTATGTCTTTGTTACTTGGTGTAATTGTCTGTCTTTGTTACTTGGTGTCTGTGTATGTCTGTGTTACTTGGTGTAAGTGTGTGTCTTTGTTACTTGGTGTCAGTGTATGTCTGTGTTACCTGGTGTTAGTGTGTGTCTGTCTTACTTGGTGTAAGTGTATGTCTTCGTTACTTGGTGTAATTGTCTGTCTTTGTAACTTGTTGTCAGTGTGTGTCTGTGTTACTGGGCATCAGTGTATGTCTTTGTGACCTGGTGTCAGTGTATGACTTTTTTACTGGGTGTCAGTGTGTCTCTGTGTTACTGGGTGTCAGTGTGTGTTTGTTTGTGTTACTGGGTATCAGTGTATGTCTTTGTGACTTGGTATCAGTGTATGTTTTTGTTACTGGGTGTCAGTGTGTGTCTGTGTTACTGGGTGTAAGTGTATGTCTTTGTGACTTGGTGTCAGTGTATGCCTTTTTTACTGGGTGTCAGTGCGTCTCTGTGTTACTGGGTGTCAGTGTGTGTTTGTTTGTGCTACTGGGTATCAGTGTATGTCTTTGTGACTTGGTATCAGTGTACGTCTTTGTTACTGGGTGTCAGTGTGTGTCTGTGTTATTTGGTGTAAGTGTATGTCTTTGTTACTTGGTGTCCGTGTGTGTCTGTGTTACTGGGTGTCAGTGTATGTCTTTGTTACTTGGTGTCAGTGTATGTCTTTGTTACTTGGTGTAAGTGTGTGTCTGTGTTACTGGGTATCAGTGTCTGTCTTTGTTACTTGGTGTAAGTGTGTGTCTGTGTTACAGGGTATCAGTGCATGTCTTTGTTACTTGGTGTCAGTGTATGTCTGTGTTACTTGGTGTAAGTGTGTGTCTGTGTTAATGGGTATCATGTATGTCTTTGTTACTTGGTGTCAGTGTATGTCAAGATGCTTGGTGTAAGTGGGTGTCTTTATTACTTGGTGTAATTGTCTGTCTTTATTAGTTGGTGTACGTGTATGTCTTTGTTACTTGGTGTCAGTGTATGTCTTTGTGACTTGGTATCTGTGTATGTCTTTGTGACTTGGTGTCAGTGTATGTCTTTGTTACTGGGTGTCAGTGTGTGAATGTGTTAGTTGGTGTCAGTGTATGTCTTTGTTACTGTTTATTAGTGTTTCTCTGTGTTACTGGGTGTCAGTGTATGTCTTTGTGACTTGGTGTCTGTGTATGTCTTTGTTACTTGGTGTAAGTGTGTGTCTGCGTTACTGGGTATCAGTGTATGTCTTTGTTACTTGGTGTCAGTGTATGTCAAAATACTTGGTGTAAGTGTATGTCTTTGTTACTTGGTGTCAGTGTATGTCTTTGTTACTTGGTGTCAGTGTATGTCTTTGTTACTTGGTGTCAGTGTGTGTCTGTGTTACTGGGTATCAGTGTATGTCTTTGTGACTTGGTATCAGTGTATGTCTTTGTGACTTGGTATCAGTGCATGTCTTTGTTACAGGTTGTCAGTGTGTGTCTGTGTTACTTGGTGTCAGTGTATCAGTGTTTCTCTGTGTGACTGGGTGTCAGTGTGTGTTTGTTTGTGTTACTGTGTGTCAGTGACACTAGGTGTCAGTATTTAGTTTAGTTTAGAGATGCAGCACTGAAACAGGCCCTTCGGCCCACCGTGTCTGTGCCGACCATCAACCACCCATTTATACGAATCCTGCACTAATCCCGTATTCCTATCACTTCCCCACCTATCCCTATATATTTCCCTACCACCTACCAATACTAGGGGCAATTTATGATGGCCAATTAACATATCAACCTGCAAGTCTTTGGCATGTGGGAGGAAACCGGAGCACCCGGAGGAAACCCAGGCAGACACAGGGAGAACTTGCAAACTCCGCACAGGCAGTACCCAGAATCGAACCCGGGTCCCTGGAGCTGTGAGGCTGCGGTGCTAACCAATGCGCCAATGTGCCCACCCCCTCCCCCCCCCCCCCCCCCCCCCCCCGCAGTGCGTGCCTTTGTAACTTGGTGTCATTGTATGTCTTTTTTACTGAGTGTCAGTGTGTCTCTGTGTTACTGGGCATCAGTGGATGTCTTTGTGACTTGGTGTCATTGTATGTCTTTTTTACTGAGTGTCAGTGTGTCTCTGTGTTACTGGGTGTCAGTGTATGTCTTTGTGACTTGGTATCAGTGTATGTCTTTGTTACTGGGTGTCAGTGTGTGTCTGTGTTACTTGGTGTAAGTGTATGTCTTTGTTACTTGGTGTAATTGTCTGCCTTTGTTACTTGGTGTCTGTGTATGTCTGTGTTACTTGGTGTAAGTGTGTGTCTTTGTTACTTGGTGTCACTGTATGTATGTGTTACCTGGTGTTAGTGTGTGTTTGTCTTACATGGTGTAAGTGTATGTCTTCGTTACTTGGTGTAATTGTCTGTCTTTGTAACTTGTTGTCAGTGTGTGTCTGTGTTACTGGGCATCAGTGTATGTCTTTGTGACTTGGTGTCAGTGTATGACTTTTTTACTGGGTGTCAGTGTGTCTCTGTGTTACTGGGTGTCAGTGTGTGTTTGTTTGTGTTACTGGGTATCAGTGTATGTCTTTGTGACTTGGTATCAGTGTATGTCTTTGTTACTGGGTGTCAGTGTGTGTCTGTGTTACTGGGTGTAAGTGTATGTCTTTGTTACTTGGTGTAATTGTCTGTCTTTGTTACTTGGTGTCAGTGTATGTCTGTGTTACTTGGTGTACGTGTGTGTCTTTGTTACTTGGTGTCAGTGTATGTCTTTGTTACCTGGTGTCAGTGTGTTTGTTTGTGTTACTGGGTGTCAGTGTGTGTCTGTGTTATTTGGTGTAAGTCTGTGTCTTTGTTACTTGGTGTCCGTGTGTGTCTGCGTTACTGGGTGTCAGTGTATGTCTTTGTTACTGGGTGTCAGTGTATGTCTTTGTTACTTGGTGTAAGTGTGTGTCTGTGTTACTGGGTGTCAGTGTATGTCTGTGTTACTTGGTGTAAGTGTGTGTCTGTGTTACTGGGTATCAGTGTATGTCTTTGTGACTAGGTGTCTGTGTATGTCTTTGTTACTGGGTGTCAGTGTGTGTCTTTGTGACTTTGTGTATGTGTATGTCTTTGTTACTTGGTGTAATTGTCTGTCTTTTTACTTGTTGTCAGTGTATGTCTTTGTTACTTGCTGCCAGTGTATGTCTTTGTTACTTGGTGTCAGTGTGGGTCTGTGTTACTGGGTATCAGTGTATGTCTTTGTGACTTGGTATCAGTGTATGTCTTTGTGACTTGGTGTCAGTGTATGTCTTTTTTACTGGGTGTCAGTGTGTGTCTGTGTTACTTGGTGTCAGTGTATGTCATTGTTACTGTGTATCAGTGTTTCACTGTGCTACTGGGTGTCAGTGTGTGTTTGTTTGTGTTACTGGGTATCAGTGTATGTCTTTGTGACTTGGTGTCAGTGTATGTCTTTGTTACTGTGTGTCAGTGTGTGTCTGTGTTACTTGGTGTCAGTGTATCAGTGTTTCTCTGTGTGACTGGGTGTCAGTGTGTGTTTGTTTGTGTTACTGGGTGTCAGTGGCATTAGGTGTCAGTATTTAGTTTAGTTTAGAGATACTGCACTTAAACAGGACCTTCGGCCAACCGGGTCTGTGCCGGCCATCAACCACCCATTTATAGTAATCCTACACTAATCCCGTATTCCTATCACATCCCCATCTATCAACTATATATTTCCCTACCACCTACCTATACTAGGGGCAATTTATGATGGTCAATTAACATATCAACCTGCAAGTCTTTCGCATGTGGGAGGTAACCGGAGCACCCGGAGGAAACCCACGCAGACACAGGGAGAACTTGCAAACTCCGCACAGGCACTACCCAGAATCGAACCCGGGTCCCTGGAGCTGTGAGGCTGCGGTGCTAACCAATGCGCCAATGTGCCCCCAGCAGTGTGTGCCTTTGTTACTTGGTGTCAGTGTGTGCCTGTGTTACTGGGCATCAGTGTATGTCTTTGGGACTTGGTATCAGTGTATGTCTTTGTTACTGGGTGTCAGTGTGTGTCTGTGTTACTTGGTGTAAGTGTATGTCTTTGTTACTTGTTGTCCGTGTGTGTCTGTGTTACTGGGTGTCAGTGTATGTCTTTGTTACTTGGTGTCATTGTATGTCTTTGTTACTTGGTGTAAGTGTGTGTCTGTGTTACTGGGTATCAGTGTCTGTCTTTGTTACTTGGTGTAAGTGTGTGCCTGTTTTACAGGGTATCAGTGCACGTCTTTGCTACTTGGTGTCTGTGTGTGTCTGTGTTACTTGTTGTAAGTGTGTGTCTGTGTTAAAGGGTATCATGTATGCCTTTGTTACTTGGTGTCAGTATATGTCAAAATACTTGGAGTAAGTGGGTGTCTTTGTTACTTGGTGTAATTGTCTGTCTTTGTTACTTGGTTTAAGTGTATGTCTTTGTTACTTGGTGTCAGTGAATGTCTTTGTTACTTGGTGTCAGTGTGTGTCTGTGTTACTGGGTATCAGTATATGTCTTTGTGACTTGGTATCAGTGTGTGTCTGTGTTAGTTGGTGTCAGTGTATGTCTTTGTTACTTGGTGTAAGTGTGTGTCTGTGTTACTGGGTATCAGCGTCTGTCTTTGTTACTTTGTGTAAGTGTGTGTCTTTGTTACTTGGTGTAATTGTATGTCTTTGTTTCTTGGTGTCAGTGTATGTCTGTGTTAATTGGTGTTACTGTATGTCTTTGTTACTTGGTGTAAGTGTGTGTCTGTGTTACTTGGTGTAAGTGTGTGTCTGTGTTCCTGGGTATCAGTGTATGTGTTTGTTACTTTAGTGTAAGTGTGTGTCTGTGTTACTGGGTATCAGTGTAAGTCTCTGTTACTTGGTGTCAGCGTATGTCTGTGTTACTTGGTGTAAGTGTGTGTCTGTGTTACTGGGTGTCAGTGTGTGTCTGTGTTACTTGGTGTAAGTGTGTGTCTTTGTTACTTGGTTTCCGTGTGTGTCTGTGTGACTTGGTGTAAGTTTGTGTCTGTGTTACTTGGTGTAATTGTATGTCTTTGTTACTTGGTGTCAGTGTATGTCTGTGTTACTTGGTGTAAGTGTGTGTCTTTGTTACTTGATGTAATTGTATGTCTTTGTTACTTGGTGTCAGTGTATGTCTGTGTTACTTGGTGTAGGTGTATGTCTTTGTTACTTGGTGTCAGTGTATGTCTGTGTTGCTTGGTGTAAGTGTGTGTCTGTGTTACTGGGTATCAGTGTCTGTCTTTGTTACTTGGTGTCAGTGTATGTCTGTCTCACTTGGTGTAAGTGTGTGTCTGTGTTACTGGGTGTCAGTGTGTGTCTGTGTTACTTGGTGTAAGTGTGTGTCTTTGTTACTTGGTGTCAGTGTGTGTCTGTGTGACTTGGTGTAAGTGTGTGTCTGTGTTACTTGGTGTAATTGTATGTCTTTGTTACTTGGTGTAAGTGTGCGTCTGTGTTACTTGGTGTAAGTGTGTGTCTGTGTTCCTGGGTATCAGTGTATGTCTTTGTTACTTGGTGACAGTGCATGTCTGTGTTACTTGGTGTAAGTGTGTGTCTGTGTTACTGGGTATCAGTGCATGTCTTTGTTACTTGGTGTCAGTGTATGTCTGTACTGCTTGGTGTAAGTGTGTGTCTGTGTTACTGGGTATCAGTGTCTGTCTTTGTTACTTGGTGTAAGTGTGTGTCTGTGTTACTGGGTATCAGTGTATGTCTTTGTTACTTGTTGTCAGTGTATATCTGTGTTACTTGGTGTAAGTGTGTGTCTTTGTTACTTGGTGTCAGTGTGTGTCTGTGTGACTTGGTGTAAGTGTGTGTCTGTGTTACTTGGTGTAATTGTATGTCTTTGTTACTTGGTGTAAGTGTGTGTCTGTGTTACTTGGTGTAAGTGTGTGTCTGTGTTCCTGGGTATCAGTGTATGTCTTTGTTACTTGGTGTCAGTGCATGTCTGTGTTACTTGGTGTAAGTGTGTGTCTGTGTTACTGGGTATCAGTGTATGTCTTTGTTACTTGGTGTCAGTGTATTTCTGTGTTGCTTGTTGTAAGTGTGTGTCTGTGTTACTTGGTGTCATTGTATGTCTGTGTTACTTGGTGTAAGTGTGTGTCTTTGTTACTTGGTGTCAGTGTATGACTGCGTTACCTGGTGTCAGTGTGTTTGTTTGTGTTACTGGGTGTCAGTTTGTGTCTGTGTTCCTTGGTGTAAGTTTGTGTCTTTGTCACTTGGTGTCCGTGTGTGTCTGTGTTACTGGGTGTCAGTGTATGTCTTTGTTACTGGATGTCAGAGTATGTCTGTGTTACTTGGTGTAAGTGTATGTCTGTGTTACTGGGTATCAGTGTATGTCTTTGTGACTTGGTGTCAGTGTGTGTCTGTGTTACTGGGCATCAGTGTATGTCTTTGTGACTTGGTGTCTGTATCTGTCTTTTTTACTGGGTGTCAGTTTGTCTCTGTGTTACTGGGTGTCAGTGTGTGTTTGTCTGTGTTACTGGGTATCAGTGTATGTCTTTGTGACTTGGTATCAGTGTATGTCTTTGTTACTGGGTGTCAGTGTGTGTCTGTGTTACTTGGTGTAAGTGTATTCCTTTGTTACTTGGTGTCCGTGTGTGTCTGTGTCACTGGGTGTAGGTGTCTGTCTGTGTTACTGGGTATCAATGTCTGTCTTTGTGACTTGGTATCAGTGTATGTCTTTGTTACTGGGTGTCAGCGTGTGTCTGTGTTACTGGGTATCGGTGTATGTCTTTGTGACTTGGTATCAGTGTATGTCTGTGTTACTTGGTGTAAGTGTCTGTCTGTGTTACTGGGTGTCAGTGTGTGTCTGTGTTACTTTGTGTCAGTGCATATCTGTGTTACTTGGTGTAAGTGTGTGTCTTTGTTACTTGGTGTGATTGTATGTCTTTGTTACTTGGTGTCAGTGTATGTCTGTGTTACTTGGTGTAATTGTATGTCTTTGTTACTTGGTGTAAGTGTGTGTCTGTGTTACTTGGTGTAAGTGTGTGTCTGTGTTCCTGGGTATCAGTGTATGTCTTTGTTACTTTGTGTCAGTGTATGTCTGTGTTACTTGGTGTAAGTGTGTGTCTGTGTTACTGGGTATCAGTGTATGTCTTGGTTACTTTGTGTCATTGCATGTCTGCGTTGCTTGGTGTAAGTATGTGTCTGTGTTACTGGGTGTCAGTGTGTGTCTGTGTTCCTTGGTGCTAGTGTGTGTCGTTGTTGCTTGGTGTCCGTGTGTGTCTGTGTTACTGGGTGTCTGTGTATGTCTTTGTTACTGGGTGTCAGTGCATGTTTTTGTTACTTGGTGGAAGTCTGTGTCTGTGTTACTGGGTATCAGTGTCTGTCTTTGTTACTTGGTGTCAGTGTATGTCTTTGTTACTGGGTGTCAGTGTGTGTCTTTGTGACTTGGTGTCAGTGTATGTCTTTGTTACTTGTTGTAAGTGTGTGTCTGTGTTACTGGGTATCAGTGTATGTCTTTGTTACTTGGTGTCAGTGCATGTCAAAATACTTGGTGTAAGTGTATGTCTTTGTTCGTTGGTGTAATTCCCTGTCTTTGTTACTTGGTGGAATTGTATCAATGTGTTACTGGGTATCAGTGTTTGTCTGTGTTACTGGGTATCAGTGTATGTCTTTGTGACTTGGTGTCATTGCATGTCTGTGTTGCTTGGTGTAAGTGTGTGTCTCTGTTACTGGGTGTCAGTGTGTGTCTGTGTTACTTGGTGTAAGTGTGTGTCTTTGTTACTTGATGTCCATGTGTGTCTGTGTTACTGGGTGTCAGTGTATGTCTTTGTTACTGGGTGTCAGTGTATGTCTTTGTTACTTGGTCTAAGTGTGTGTCTGTGTTACTGGGTATCAGTGTCTGTCTTTGTTACTTGGTGTAAGTGTGTGTCTGTGTTACACGGTATCAGTGTATGTCTTTGTTACTTGGTGTCAGTGTATGTCTTTGTTACATGGTGTAAGTGTGTGTCTGTGCTACTGGGTGTCAGTGTATGTCTTTGTGACTTGGTGTCAGTGTATGTCTTTGTTACTGTGTGTCAGTGTGTGTCTTTGTGACTTGGTGTCAGTGTATGTCTTTGAAACTTGTTGTAAGTGTGCGGCTGTGTTACTGGGTATCAGTGTATGTCTTTGTTACATGGTGTCAGTGTATGTCAAAATACTTGGTGTAAGTGTGTGTCTTTGTGACTTGGTGTAATTGTCTGTCTTTGTTACTTGGTGTAAGTGTATCACTGTGTTACTGAGTATCAGTGTATGTCTTTGTTACTTGGTGTAAGTGTATCACTGTGTTACTGGGTATCAGTGTATGTCTTTGTGACTTGGTGTCAGTGTGTGTCTGTGTTACTGGGTGTCAGTGTGTGTCTGTGACACTAGGTGTCATTATTTAGTTTTGTTTAGAGATGCAGCACTCTGTGCCGACCATCAACCACCCATTTATACTAATCCTACACTAATCCCGTATTCCTATCACATCCCCACCTATCCCTATATATTTCCCTACCACCTACCTATACTAGGGGCAATTTATGATGGCCAATTAACCTATCAACCTGCAAGTCTTTGGCATGTGGGAGGAAACCGGAGCAACCGGAGGAAACCCACGCAGACACAGGGAGAACTTGCAAACTCCGCACAGGCAGTACCCAGAATCGAACCCTGGTCCCTGGATCTGTGAGGCTGCGGTGCTAACCAATGCGCCAATGTGCCCCCCCCCCCCCCCCCCCCCCCGCAGTGTCTGCCTTTGTTACTTGGTGTCAGTGTGTGTCTGTGTTACTGGGCATCAGTGTATGTCTTTGTGACTTGGTGTCAGTGTATGTCTTTTTTACTGGGTGTCAGTGTGTTTCTGTGTTACTTGCTGTCCGTGTGTGTCCGTGTTACTGGGTGTCAGTGTATGTCTTTGTTACTTGGTGTCAGTGTATGTCTGTGTTACAGGGTATCAGTGCATGTCTTTGTTACTTGGTGTAAGTGCCTGTCTTTGTTACTTGGTGTAAGTGTATGTCTTTGTTACTTGGTGTCAGTGTATGTCTGTGTTACTGGGTGTCAGTGTATGTCTTTGTTACTTGGTGTCAGTGTATGTCTGTGTTACAGGGTATTAGTGCATGTCTTTGTTACTTGGTGTAAGTGCCTGTCTTTGTTACTTGGTGTAAGTGTATGTCTTTGTTACTTGGTGTCAGTGTATGTCTGTGTTACTGGGTATCAGTGTCTATCTTTGTTACTTGGTGTAAGTGTGTGTCTGTGTTACAGGGTATCAGTGCATGTCTTTGTTACTTGGTGTAAGTGTGTGTCTGTGTTACTGGGTATCAGTGTATGTCTTTGTGACTTGATGTCAGTGTATGTCTTTGTTACTGGGTGTCAGTGTGTGTCTTTGTGACTTGGTGTCAGTGTATGTCATTGTTACTTGGTGTAAGTGTGAGCCTGTGTTACTGGGTATCAGTGTATGTCTTTGTCACTTGGTGTAAGTGTGTGCCTGTGTTACTGGGTGTCGGTGTATGTCTTTGCTACCTGGCGTGAGTGTGTGTCTGTGTTACTGGGTATCAGTGTATGTCTTTGTTACTTGGTGTAAGTGTGTGTCTGTGTTAATGGGTGTCAGTTTGTGTCTGTGTTACTTGGTGTAAGTCTGTGTCTTTGTTACTTGGTGTCCGTGTGTGTCTGTGTTACTGGGTGTCAGTGTATGTCTTTGTTACTGCGTGTCAGTGTGTGTCTTTGTGACTTGGTGTCAGTGTATGTCTTTGTTACAAGGTGTGTGGGTGTATCTGTGTTACTGGGTATCAGTGTATGTCTTTGTTACTTGGTGTCAGTGTATGTCAAAATACTTGGTGTAAGTGTATGTCTTTGTTACTTGGTGTAATTGTCTGTCTTTGTTACTTGGTGTAAGTGTATGTCTTTGTTACTTGGTGTCAGTGCATGTCTTTGTTACTTAGTGTAAGTGTGTGTCTGTGTTACTGGATATCAGTGTGTGTCTGTGTTACTGGGTGTCAGTGTATGTCTTTGTTACTGTTTATTAGTGTTTCTCTGTGTTGATGGGTGTCAGTGTGTGCTTGTTTGTGTTACTGGGTATCAGTGTATGTCTTTGTTACTTGGTGTAAGTGTGTGTCTGTGTTACTGGGTATCAGTGTCTGTCTTTGTTACTTGGTGTAAGTGTGTGTCTTTGTTACTTGGTGGAAGTGTATGTCTTTGTTACTTGGAATAAGTCTGTGTCTGTGTTACTTGGTGTAAGTGTGTGTCTGTGTTCCTGGGTATCAGTGTATGTCTTTGTTACTTGGTGTCAGTGTATGTCTGTGTTCCTTGGTGTAAGTGTGTGTCTGTGTTACTGGGTATCAGTGTATGTCTTTGTTACTTGGTGTCAGTGTCTGACTTTGTTACTTGGTGTAAGTGTGTGTCTTTGATAATGGGTGTCAGTGTGTGTCTGCGTTACTTGGTGTAAGTGTGTGTCTTTGTTACTTGGTGTACGTGTGTGTCTGTGTTACTGGGTGTCAGTGCATGTCTTTGTTACTTGTTGTCAGTGTATGTCAAAATACTTGGTGTAAGTGTATGTCTTTGTTACTTGGTGTAATTGTCTGTCTTTGTTACTTGGTGTAAGTGTACGTCTTTGTTACTTGGCGTCAGTGTATGTCTTTGTTACTTGGTGTAAGTGTGTGTCTTTGTTACTTGGTGTAAGTGTATGTCTTTGTTACTTGGTGTAAGTGTGTGTCTGTGTTACTTGGTGTAAGTGTGTGTCTGTGTTCCTGGGTTTCAGTGTATGTCTTTGTTACTTGGTGTCAGTGTATGTCTGTGTTACTTGGTGTAAGTGTGTGTCTGTGTTACTGGATATCAGTGTATGTCTTTGTTACTTGGTGTCAGTGCATGACTTTGTTACTTGGTGTAAGTGTGTGTCTTTGTTACTGGGTGTCAGTGTGTGTCTGTGTTACTTGGTGTAAGTATGTGTCTTTGTTACTTGGTGTCCGTGTGTGTCTGTGTTACTGGGTGTCAGTGCATGTCTTTGTTACTTGGTGTCAGTGTATATCTGTGTTACTTGTTGTAAGTTTGTGTCTTTGTTACTTGGTGTAATTGAATGTCTTTGTTACTTGGTGTCAGTGTATGTCTGTGTTACTTGGTATAAGTGTATTGCTTTGTTTCTTGGTGGAAGTGTGTGTCTGTGTTACTGGGTATCAGTGTATGTCTTTGTGACTTGGTGTCAGTGTATGTCTTTGTTACTTGGTGTAAGTGTGTGTCTGTGTTACTGGGTATCAGTGTCTGTCTTTGTTACTTGGTGTAAGTGTGTGTCTTTGTTACTTGGTGGAAGTGTATGTCTTTGTTACTTGGAATAAGTGTGTGTCTGTGTTACTTGGTGTAAGTGTGTGTCTGTGTTCCTGGGTATCAGTGTATGTCTTTGTTACTTGGTGTCAGTGTATGTCTGTGTTCCTTGGTGTAAGTGTGTGTCTGTGTTACTGGGTATCAGTGTATGTCTTTGTTACTTGGTGTCAGTGTCTGACTTTGTTACTTGGTGTAAGTGTGTGTCTTTGATAATGGGTGTCAGTGTGTGTCTGCGTTACTTGGTGTAAGTGTGTGTCTTTGTTACTTGGTGTCCGTGTGTGTCTGTGTTACTGGGTGTCAGTGCATGTCTTTGTTACTTGTTGTCAGTGTATGTCAAAATACTTGGTGTAAGTGTATGTCTTTGTTACTTGGTGTAATTGTCTGTCTTTGTTACTTGGTGTAAGTGTACGTCTTTGTTACTTGGCGTCAGTGTATGTCTTTGTTACTTGGTGTAAGTGTGTGTCTTTGTTACTTGGTGTAAGTGTATGTCTTTGTTACTTGGTGTAAGTGTGTGTCTGTGTTACTTGGTGTAAGTGTGTGTCTGTGTTCCTGGGTATCAGTGTATGTCTTTGTTACTTGGTGTCAGTGTATGTCTGTGTTACTTGGTGTAAGTGTGTGTCTGTGTTACTGGATATCAGTGTATGTCTTTGTTACTTGGTGTCAGTGCATGACTTTGTTACTTGGTGTAAGTGTGTGTCTTTGTTACTGGGTGTCAGTGTGTGTCTGTGTTACTTGGTGTAAGTATGTGTCTTTGTTACTTGGTGTCCGTGTGTGTCTGTGTTACTGGGTGTCAGTGCATGTCTTTGTTACTTGGTGTCAGTGTATATCTGTGTTACTTGTTGTAAGTGTGTGTCTTTGTTACTTGGTGTAATTGAATGTCTTTGTTACTTGGTGTCAGTGTATGTCTGTGTTACTTGGTATAAGTGTATTGCTTTGTTTCTTGGTGGAAGTGTGTGTCTGTGTTACTGGGTGTCAGTGTCTGTCTGTGTTACTTGGTGTACGTGTGTGTCTGTGTTACTGGGTATCAGTGTATGTCTTTGTGACTTGGTGTCAGTGTATGTCTTTGTTACTGGGTGTCAGTGTGTGTCTTTGTGACTTGGTGTCAGTGTATGTCTGTGTTACTTGGTATAATGTGTATTGCTTTGTTTCTTGGTGGAAGTGTGTGTCTGTGTTACTGGGTGTCAGTGTCTGTCTGTGTTACTTGGTGTAAGTGTGTGTCTGTGTTACTGGGTATCAGTGTATGTCTTTGTTACTTGGTGTCAGTGTATGTCAAAGTATTTGGTGCAAGTGGATGTCTTTGTTACTTGCTGTAATTGTCTGTCTTTGTTAGTTGGTGTAAGTGTATGTCTTTGTTACTTGGTGTACGTGTATGTCTTTGTTACTTGGTGTCAGTGTGTGTCTGTGTTGCTGGGTATCAGTGTATGTCTTTGTGACTTGGTATCATTATATGTCTTTGTGACTTGGTGTCAGTGTATGTCTTTGTTACTGGGTGTCAGTGTGTGACTGTGTTACTTGGTGTCAGTGTATGTCTTTGTTACTGTTTATTAGTGTTTCTCTGTGTTACTGGGTGACCGTGTGTGCTTTTTTGTGTTACTGGGTGTCAGTGTATGTCTTTGTTACTTGGTGTAAGTGTGTGTCTGTGTTACTGGGTATCAGTGTCTGTCTTTGTTACTTGGTGTAAGTGTGTGTCTTTGTTACTTGGTGTAATTGTATGTCTTTGATACTTGGTGTCAGTGTATGTCTGTGTTACTTGGTGTTAGTGTATGTCTTTGTTACTTGGTGCAAGTGTGTGTCTGTGTTAATTGGTGTAAGTGTGTGTCTGTGTTCCTGGGTATCAGTGTATGTCTTTGTTACTTGGTGTCAGTGTATGTCTGTGTTACTTGTTGTAAGTGTGTGTCTGTGTTACTGGGTGTCAGTGTGTCTCTGTGTTACTTGGTGTAAGTGTGTGTCTTTGTTACTTGGTGTCCGTGTGTGTCTGTGTTACTGGGTGTCAGTGCATGTCTTTGTTACTTGGTGTCAGTGTATATCTGTGTTACTTGGTGTAAGTGAGTGTCTTTGTTACTTGGTGTAATTGTATGTCTTTGTTACTTTGTGTAAGTGTGTGTCTGTGTTACTTGGTGTAAGTGTGTGTCTGTGTTACTGGGTGTCAGTGTATGTCTTTGTTACCGGGTGTCAGTGTATGTCTTTGTTACTTGGTGTCAGTGTGTGTCTGTGTTACTGGGTATCATTTTATGTCTTTGTTACTTGGTGTCAGTGTATGTCAAAATACTTGGTGTAAGTGTATGTCTTTGTTACTTGGTGTAATTGTCTGTCTTTGTTACTTGGTGTAAGTGTATGTATTTGTGACTTGTTGTCAGTGTATGTCTTTGTTACATGGTGTCAGTGTCTGTCTGTGTTACTTGGTGTAAGTGTGTGTCTTTGTTACTTGTTGTAAGTGTATGTCTTTGTAACTTGGTGTCAGTGGATGTCTTTGTGACTTGGTGTCAGTGTGTGTCTGTGTTACTGGGTATCAGTGTATGTCTTTGTGACTTGGTATCAGTGTATGTCTTTGTTACTGGGTGTCAGTGTGTGTCTGTGTTACTTGGTGTAAGTATGTGTCTTTGTTACTTGGTGTCCGTGTGTGTCTGTGTTACTGGGTGTCAGTGCATGTCTTTGTTACTTGGTGTCAGTGTATATCTGTGTTACTTGTTGTAAGTGTGTGTCTTTGTTACTTGGTGTAATTGAATGTCTTTGTTACTTGGTGTCAGTGTATGTCTGTGTTACTTGGTATAAGTGTATTGCTTTGTTTCTTGGTGGAAGTGTGTGTCTGTGTTACTGGGTGTCAGTGTCTGTCTGTGTTACTTGGTGTACGTGTGTGTCTGTGTTACTGGGTATCAGTGTATGTCTTTGTGACTTGGTGTCAGTGTATGTCTTTGTTACTGGGTGTCAGTGTGTGTCTTTGTGACTTGGTGTCAGTGTATGTCTGTGTTACTTGGTATAATGTGTATTGCTTTGTTTCTTGGTGGAAGTGTGTGTCTGTGTTACTGGGTGTCAGTGTCTGTCTGTGTTACTTGGTGTAAGTGTGTGTCTGTGTTACTGGGTATCAGTGTATGTCTTTGTTACTTGGTGTCAGTGTATGTCAAAGTATTTGGTGCAAGTGGATGTCTTTGTTACTTGCTGTAATTGTCTGTCTTTGTTAGTTGGTGTAAGTGTATGTCTTTGTTACTTGGTGTACGTGTATGTCTTTGTTACTTGGTGTCAGTGTGTGTCTGTGTTGCTGGGTATCAGTGTATGTCTTTGTGACTTGGTATCATTATATGTCTTTGTGACTTGGTGTCAGTGTATGTCTTTGTTACTGGGTGTCAGTGTGTGACTGTGTTACTTGGTGTCAGTGTATGTCTTTGTTACTGTTTATTAGTGTTTCTCTGTGTTACTGGGTGACCGTGTGTGCTTTTTTGTGTTACTGGGTGTCAGTGTATGTCTTTGTTACTTGGTGTAAGTGTGTGTCTGTGTTACTGGGTATCAGTGTCTGTCTTTGTTACTTGGTGTAAGTGTGTGTCTTTGTTACTTGGTGTAATTGTATGTCTTTGATACTTGGTGTCAGTGTATGTCTGTGTTACTTGGTGTTAGTGTATGTCTTTGTTACTTGGTGCAAGTGTGTGTCTGTGTTAATTGGTGTAAGTGTGTGTCTGTGTTCCTGGGTATCAGTGTATGTCTTTGTTACTTGGTGTCAGTGTATGTCTGTGTTACTTGTTGTAAGTGTGTGTCTGTGTTACTGGGTGTCAGTGTGTCTCTGTGTTACTTGGTGTAAGTGTGTGTCTTTGTTACTTGGTGTCCGTGTGTGTCTGTGTTACTGGGTGTCAGTGCATGTCTTTGTTACTTGGTGTCAGTGTATATCTGTGTTACTTGGTGTAAGTGAGTGTCTTTGTTACTTGGTGTAATTGTATGTCTTTGTTACTTTGTGTAAGTGTGTGTCTGAGTTACTTGGTGTAAGTGTGTGTCTGTGTTACTGGGTGTCAGTGTATGTCTTTGTTACCGGGTGTCAGTGTATGTCTTTGTTACTTGGTGTCAGTGTGTGTCTGTGTTACTGGGTATCATTGTATGTCTTTGTTACTTGGTGTCAGTGTATGTCAAAATACTTGGTGTAAGTGTATGTCTTTGTTACTTGGTGTAATTGTCTGTCTTTGTTACTTGGTGTAAGTGTATGTATTTGTGACTTGTTGTCAGTGTATGTCTTTGTGATTGGTGTCAGTGTGTGTCTGTGTTACTGGGTATCAGTGTATGTCTTTGTGACTTGGTATCAGTGTATGTCTTTGTTACTGGGTGTCAGTGTGTGTCTGTGTTACTTGGTGTAAGTATGTGTCTTTGTTACTTGGTGTCCGTGTGTGTCTGTGTTACTGGGTGTCAGTGCATGTCTTTGTTACTTGGTGTCAGTGTATATCTGTGTTACTTGTTGTAAGTGTGTGTCTTTGTTACTTGGTGTAATTGAATGTCTTTGTTGCTTGGTGTCAGTGTATGTCTGTGTTACTTGGTATAAGTGTATTGCTTTGTTTCTTGGTGGGAGTGTGTGTCTGTGTTACTGGGTGTCAGTGTCTGTCTGTGTTACTTGGTGTACGTGTGTGTCTGTGTTACTGGGTATCAGTGTATGTCTTTGTGACTTGGTGTCAGTGTATGTCTTTGTTACTGGGTGTCAGTGTGTGTCTTTGTGACCTGGTGTCAGTGTATGTCTGTGTTACTTGGTATAATGTGTATTGCTTTGTTTCTTGGTGGAAGTGTGTGTCTGTGTTACTGGGTGTCAGTGTCTGTCTGTGTTACTTGGTGTAAGTGTGTGTCTGTGTTACTGGGTATCAGTGTATGTCTTTGTTACTTGGTGTCAGTGTATGTCAAAGTATTTGGTGCAAGTGGATGTCTTTGTTACTTGGTGTAATTGTCTGTCTTTGTTAGTTGGTGTAAGTGTATGTCTTTGTTACTTGGTGTACGTGTATGTCTTTGTTACTTGGTGTCAGTGTGTGTCTGTGTTACTGGGTATCAGTGTATGTCTTTGTGACTTGGTATCATTATATGTCTTTGTGACTTGGTGTCAGTGTATGTCTTTGTTACTGGGTGTCAGTGTGTGACTGTGTTACTTGGTGTCAGTGTATGTCTTTGTTACTGTTTATTAGTGTTTCTCTGTGTTACTGGGTGACCGTGTGTGCTTTTTTGTGTTACTGGGTGTCAGTGTATGTCTTTGTTACTTGGTGTAAGTGTGTGTCTGTGTTACTGGGTATCAGTGTCTGTCTTTGTTACTTGGTGTAAGTGTGTGTCTTTGTTACTTGGTGTAATTGTATGTCTTTGATACTTGGTGTCAGTGTATGTCTGTGTTACTTGGTGTTAGTGTATGTCTTTGTTACTTGGTGCAAGTGTGTGTCTGCGTTAATTGGTGTAAGTGTGTGTCTGTGTTCCTGGGTATCAGTGTATGTCTTTGTTACTTGGTGTCAGTGTATGTCTGTGTTACTTGTTGTAAGTGTGTGTCTGTGTTACTGGGTGTCAGTGTGTCTCTGTGTTACTTGGTGTAAGTGTGTGTCTTTGTTACTTGGTGTCCGTGTGTGTCTGTGTTACTGGGTGTCAGTGCATGTCTTTGTTACTTGGTGTCAGTGTATATCTGTGTTACTTGGTGTAAGTGAGTGTCTTTGTTACTTGGTGTAATTGTATGTCTTTGTTACTTGCTGTCAGTGTATGTCTGTGTTACTTGGTGTAAGTGTATGTCTTTGTTACTTTGTGTAAGTGTGTGTCTGTGTTACTTGGTGTAAGTGTGTGTCTGTGTTACTGGGTGTCAGTGTATGTCTTTGTTACCGGGTGTCAGTGTATGTCTTTGTTACTTGGTGTCAGTGTGTGTCTGTGTTACTGGGTATCATTGTATGTCTTTGTTACTTGGTGTCAGTGTATGTCAAAATACTTGGTGTAAGTGTATGTCTTTGTTACTTGGTGTAATTGTCTGTCTTTGTTACTTGGTGTAAGTGTATGTATTTGTGACTTGTTGTCAGTGTATGTCTTTGTTACATGGTGTCAGTGTATGTCTGTGTTACTTGGTGTAAGTGTGTGTCTTTGTTACTTGTTGTAAGTGTATGTCTTTGTAACTTGGTGTCAGTGGATGTCTTTGTGACTTGGTGTCAGTGTGTGTCTGTGTTACTGGGTATCAGTGTATGTCTTTGTGACTTGGTATCAGTGTATGTCTTTGTTACTGGGTGTCAGTGTGTGTCTGTGTTACTGGGTATCAGTGTATGTCTTTGTGACTTGGTATCAGTGTATATCTTTGTTACTGGGTGTCAGTGTGTGTCTTTGTGACTTGGTGTCAGTGTATGTCTGTGTTACTGTTTATTAGTGTTTCTCTGTGTTACTGAGTGTCAGTGTGTGTTTGTTGGTGTTACTGGGTGTCAGTGTATGTCTTTGTTACTTGGTGTAAGTGTGTGTCTTTGTTACTTGGTGTAATTGTATGTCTTTGTTACTTGGTGTCAGTTTATGTCTGTGTTAGTTGGTGTAAGTGTATGTCTTTGTTACTTGGTGTAAGTTTATGCCTGTGTTACTTGGTGTAAGTGTGTGTCTGTGTTCCTGGGTATCATTGTATGACTTTGTTACTTGATGTCAGTGTATGTCTGTGTTACTTGATGTAAGTGTGTGTCTGTGTTACTGGGTTTCAGTGTGTGTCTGTGTTACTTGGTGTAAGTGTGTGCCTTTGTTACTTGGTATTCGTCTGTCTCTTTATTACTGGGTGTCAGCGCATGTCTTTGTTACTTGGTGTCAGTGTATATCTGTGTTACTTGGTGTAAGTGTGTGTCTTTGTTACTTGGTGTAATTGTATGTCTTTGTTACTTGGTGTCAGTGTATGTCTGTGTTACTTGGTGTAAGTGTATGTCTTTGTTACTTGGTGTAAGTGTGTGTCTGTGTTCCTGGGTATCAGTGTATCTCTTTGTTACTTGGTGTCAGTGTATGTCTTTGTGACTTGGTATCAGTGTATGTCATTGTTACCGGGAGTCAGTGTGTGTCTGTGTTACTTGGTGTAAGTGTATGTCTTTGTTACTTGGTGTCCGTGTGTGTCTGTGTTACTGGGTGTCAGTGTATGTCTTTGTTACTTGGTGTCTGTGTATGTCTTTGTTACTTGGTGTAAGTGTGTGTCTGTGTTCCTGGGTGTCAGTGTCTGTCTTTGTTACTTGGTGTAAGTGTGTTTCAGTGTTACAGAGTATCAGTGCATGTCTTTGTTACTTGGTGTCAGTGTATGTCTGTGTTACTTGGTGTAAGTGTGTGTCTGTGTTAATGGGTATCATGTATGTCTTTGTTACTTGGTGTCAGTGTATGTCGAATTACTTGGTGTAATTGTCTGTCTTTGTTACTTGGTGTAAGTGTATGTCTTTGTTACTTGGTGTCAGTGGATGTCTTTGTTACTTGGTGTCAGTGTGTGTCTGTGTTACTGGGTATCAGTGTCTGTCTTTGTGACTTGGTATCAGTGTATGTCTTTGTGACTTGGTGTCAGTGTATGTCTTTGTTACTGGGTGTCAGTGTGTGAATGTGTTAGTTGGTGTCAGTGTATGTCTTTGTTACTGTTTATTAGTGTTTCTCTGTGTTACTGGATGTCAGTGTGTGTTTGTTTGTTTCCCTGGTGTCAGTGTATGTCTTTGTGACTTGGTGTCAGTGTATGTCTCTGTTACTGGGTGTCAGTGTGTGTCTGCGTTACTGGGTATCAGTGTATGTCTTTGTTACTTGGTGTCAGTGTATGTCAAAATACTTCGTGTAAGTGTATGGCTTTGTTACTTGGTGTAATTGTCTGTCTTTTTACTTGGTGTCAGTGTATGTCTTTGTTACTTGGTGTCAGTGTATGTCTTTGTTACTTGGTGTCAGTGTGTGTCTGTGTTACTGGGTATCAGTGTATGTCTTTGTGACTTGGTATCAGTGTATGTCTTTGTGACTTGGTGTCAGTGTAGGTCTTTTTTACTGGGTGTCAGTGTGTGTCTGTGTTACTTGGTGTCAGTGTATGTCATTGTTACTGTGTATCAGTGTTTCTTTGTGCTACTGGTTGTCAGTGTCTGTTTGTTTGTGTTACTGGGTATCAGTGTATGTCTTTGTGACTTGTTATCAGTGTTTGTCTTTGCTCCTGGGTGTCAGTGTGTGTCTGTGTTACTTGGTGTCAGTGTATCAATGTTTCTCTGTGCGACTGGGTGTCAGTGTGTGTTTGTTTGTGTCACTGGGTGTCAGTGACACTAGGTGTCAGTATTTTGTTTAGCTTAGAGATACAGCACTTAAACAGGCCCTTCGGCCCACCGAGTCTGTGCCGACCATCAACCAAACATTTATACTAATCCTGCGCTAATCCCGTATTCCTATCACATCCCCACCTATCCCTATATATTTCCGTACCACCTACCTATACTAGGGGCAATTTATGATGGCCAATTAACATATCAACCTGCAAGTCTTTGGCATGTGGGAGGAAACCGGAGCACCCTGTGTATGGGGTTTTCACAATGTATCAGGATCCTGCCAGGTGTGTATGGGTTTTTCACAGTGGATCAGGATCCTGCCAGGTGTGTATGGGGTTTTCGTTGTGTATCAGGATCCTGCCTGGTGTGTATGGGGTTTCACAGTGTATCAGGATCCTGCCAGGTGTATGGGGTTTTCACAATGTATCAGGATCCTGCCGGGTGTGTATGGTTTTTCACAGTGTATCAGGATCCTGCCGGGTGTGTATGGGGTTTTCACAGTGTCTCAGGATCCTGCCAGATGTGTATGGGGTTTTCACAGTGTCTCAGGATCCTGCCGGGTGTGTATGGGTTTTCACAGTGTATCAGGATCCTGCCAAGTGTGTATGGGGGTTTCACAGTGTATCTGGATCAGCCAGGTGTGTATGGGGTTTCACAGTGGATCAGGATCCTGCCAGATGTGTTTGGGGGTTTAACAGTGTATCAGGATCCTGCCAGATGTGAGTGGGGTTTCACAGTGTATCAGGATCCTGCCAGGTGTTTGTGGGTGTTTCACAGTGTATCAGGATCCTGCCAGGTGTGTATGGGGGTTTCGCAGTGTATCAGGATCCTGCCAGGTGTTTTTGGGGTTTTCACAGTGTTACAGGATCTGCCAGTTGTGAATGGGGTTTTCACAGTGTATCAGTATCCTGCCAGGTGTGTATGGGGTTTTCACAGTGTATCAGTATCCTGCCAGGTGTGTATAGGTTTTTCACAGTGTATCAGGATCCTGCCAGGTGTGTCTGGGGTTTTCACAGTGTAACAGGATCCTGCCAGGTGTGTCGGGGGTTTTCACAGTGTAACAGGATCTGCCAGGTGTGTCTGGGGTTTTCACAGTGTATCAGGATCCTGCCAGGTGTTTATGGGGTTTCGCAGTGGATTATGTTCCTGCCAGGTGTGTCTGGGGGTTTAACAGTGTATCAGGATCTGCCAGGTGTGTATGGGGTTTCACAGTGGATCATGATCCTGCCAGGTGTGTATGGGGGTTTAACAGTGTGTCAGGATCTGCCAGGTGTATTTGGGGGTTTCACAGTGTATCAGGATCTGCCAGGTGTGTATGGGGTTTCACAGTGGATCAGGATCCTGCCAGGTGTGTATGGGGGTTTCACAGTGTATCAGGATCCTGCCAGGTGTGTATGGGGTTTCACAGTGGATCAGGATCCTGCCAGGTGTGTATGGGCTTTCACAGTGTATCAGGATCCTCCCAGGAGTGTATGGGGTTTCAGAGTGGATCTGAACATTGATCTTACTGACTGTTACTTTCATCAACAGCCTCTTCCCTCTGGCACCAGCAACTCAGCATCCCATTCAGGGCCTGCTCAGGGCAACAGAGGATATTTTCTGTTCCACCGAATACACAATATCTCACCATGATCTCTCACCTATTCCTGTGCCTCACCTGTTTCTCATCCTGTCCAGCGTTGGGTGGCTTCCTGCTCTTTGCGGTCACACTTTTGCTCAGAAACATATTCTTCACTGAATGACTGTCTCTACCCAGTTTACAGTCCCCAATACCAGATATCTATTGCTCTGTTCTGGTGCTCAGGGGTTCCCTCCAGCTGTGTGATGCCCCTCTTCCTATTAAACCCCTGTACTGTGTGCTCTGCTTGTATGAGCTGAAGATTCTTCAAGGAGCGTAGGACCATTTGTCAGGGCAGAGTTTGTATTTGAAGAGATTTGTGAACTTACCTGTGCTCAATCTCATTCTTGAAGGTGTTAGATCTGCTCCTCCGCTTGGACCTTCGGCCATGGTGGTGACAGACGTTCCCAGATCCTGACGTTCTGTAATAAATACAATATTATTAAGAGGGTGGAACGGCAATATTGGAAGGAGACCGTTGCCTTGTTAAATATGGTATCAGTCCTTCGCCCTCCATCAGTACAGCAGCTGTTAGTTCTGAGGCCAAGCCTTTCCCAGGTGTTATGATCAACTCTCCACATCAGAGGCTGCTCAGTGAAATCTAGTGAACCTGCTGATCTCTGGAACCCATTTGCAGACAGGATCCCATTGGCCGAGACTCCGCACTGGGAGCATTCATTGATGAGATTTATTAACACAATGCAGCCTGAGGTAGAGAATATTCTGCAGGGAAATATGGACCTGGTCATGATAAAGATTGAGACTGGGGAATAAGTAATGGGAAGAAGGAAATGGCAGAGACTTTGAACAAATACTTTGTATCTGTCTTCACAGTGGAACACACTAAAAGCATCCCCTAATAATAGAAAGCACATACCTTCCAGGAGAGCACGAGGAGGGAGCCGATAAATACAGCCTGAGGATCGTGGCCTCGAGCACTTACCTTCCGGGAGAGCAGCGGGTCTGCGGGAAGAGCACGGAATGGGGAGCCAATAAATAGAGTCGGAGGATTGCGGCCGAGAGAACTTACCTTCCGGGAGAGCAGTGGAGAGGAGTCCAGGCACATCAGAGTTTGAAAACAAAGTGAGCAGTGACGTTGCAGGAAAGCTGCAAGGTGAGCAACTGCTGTGGGAATAACTCGAACTAGTTGGGTTAGGACACTACTGTTCAGGTGTGTGTGTGTAAATAACTTAATAATAAGGAACATGTGAGTAGCTGCTTATTTTTTTGAGTTAGGTTTATTTTAACTAGTGAATTGCATTGATTTTTAGTAGGATTTATCAGTTCTCGTAAGGTTTATTAATAATTCTAAGCTGCTCTAGTATTAGTAAGGTTTTTTTTTAAGCAATAGTAAAGGGTCAACTTATAAATAAAAGGTATGGCAGGGTTGCTACAACCTCAAGAGTGCACCTCCTGTGCTATGTGGGAGCTCCAGGACGGTTCCCATATCCTGGAGAAACATTTGTGCAGGAAGTGTCGTCAATTGAAGCAGCTTGAGCTCCGGGTTTTGGAACTTGAGCAGCAGCTAGCGACACCGCAGTGTATTCATGAGGATGAGATCTACGTGGATCGCACTTTTATAGATGTGGTCACCCCACAGCTAAGAGTTTGCAGGGAGCGAGGGAATGGGTGACCACCAGACAGTCAAAAGGAATCAGGCAGGTTGTGCAGGAAACCCCTGAGTTCATCTCGCTCTCCAACAGGTATTCAGTTCTGAAAACTGAGGAAAGTGATGCTTCACCTGGGGAGTGCAGCCAGAATCAAGTCCATGGCACCATGGGTGGCTCAGCTGCACAGGGGGTACAGGGAAGACTAGAAGAGCCATAGTGATAGGTGATTCAATAGTCAGGGGAACAGACCAGCGTTTCTGTGGCCGCAAACATGAATCCAGGATGGTGTGTTGCTTCCCTGGTGCTAGGGTCACTGAGAATTCTGAAGGGGGAGGGTGAACAGCCAGCAGTCATGGCCCACATCGGAACCAACGACACAGGTAGAAAGAGGGATGTGGTCCTGCAGTCAGAATTTAGGGAGCTTGGTAAGAAATTAGCAAGCAGGACCTCAAAAGTAGTAAACCCCAGATTACTCCCAGTGCCACGTGCTCGTGAGTATAGAAATAGAAGGATAAGACAGATGAATGCGTAGCTGGAAAGATGGTGCATAAGGGAGGGCTTCAGATTCCTGGGACAATAGGACCGGCTGTGGGGGGAGATGAGACCTGTACAGGCTGGACGGGTTGCACCTGAACAGAGCCGGGACTGAGTTCCTTACGGGACGTTTTGCCAGTGCTGTTGGGGAGGGCTTAAACTAGTTTGGCAGGGGGATGGGGACCTGAGGGTGGACTCAATTGGGACAAAATCAGAAATGAAAATGGAAGGTGGAAAATTAATGGATGGGTCTGGAAGACAGAGGAAATGAGGGTTAGAAAATAAATAAATTTGGCAGTGCTCAGGGTATCTACTTCAATGCAAGAAGTATAGCAAATAAAGCAGATGAGCTGAGGGCAGAAATAGACAAGTGGCAGTATGATATCATATATATTACAGAAACATGGCTTAAGGAGGGACAGGAATGGCAGCTGATCGTTACAGGCTTTTCAGATGCGATAGGGAGGGGGATAAGAAAGGAGGAGGAGTGGCATTTTAGGTCAAATAAACTATTGTGAGGAGGGATAATATGTTGGAAGGTTCATCAAATGAGACCATATGGATTGAGCGAAAGAACAAAAAAGGGGCAATGACACTGCTAGGAGTGTACTATAGACCCCCAGTCAGAGGGAGATAGAAGAGCAGATATGTAGGCAAATCTCTGAGAAGTTCAAGATCAATAGGGCAGTAATAGTAGGCGATTTTAACTCCCCCAATATTAACCGGGATAGTTTTAATGTGAAAGGAATTGAGGGAGCAGAATTCTTTCAGGAGAACTTTTTTGCCCAGTATGTAGTAAGTCCAACAAGAGAGGGCGCAGTTTGAGACTTAGTTTTAGGAAATGAAGATGGGCAGATGGAAGGATTGGCAGTGGGAGAGAGAGCATTTTGGTGATAGTGATCATAATTCAGTCAGTTTTAACATAATTGTGGAAAAGGACATAGATAGAACAGGAGTTAGAGTTCTCAATTGGGCAAATCCAATTTGACTAAACTGAGGAGTGATTTAGTGAAAGTGGACCGAATCAGATACTTGAAGGTAAATCAGTGTCAGAACAGTGGGAGGCATTCAAAGGGGAGATTCAAGGGGTTCAGGGTAAACATGTTCCTACAAAGAAAAAGGGTGAGGCGGCCAAATCTAGAGCCCTATGGATGGCAAGGAGCCTACAGGGTAAGATAAGGCAGAAAAGGAAAGCTTATGTCCAACACCGAGAACTCAATACTACAGAAAGCCGGCAGGAGGATAGAAAGTGGAGGGGTGAAATCAAAAAGGAAATTAGAAAAGCAAACAGAGGGCATGAAAGAATATTGGCAAGCAAAATCAGGATGAACCCAAAGATGTTTTATCAATACATTAAGAGTAACTAAGGAGAGAGTAGGGCCCATAAAAGACCAAAAAGGTAACCTATGTGTAGGAGTGGAAGATATTGGTATGGTTCATAATGAATACTTTGCGTCTGTCTTCACAAAACAGGGGGGCGTTGCAGATATTATAGTTAAGGAGGAAGAGTGTGAAGCATTGGATGAGATAAACATAGGGAGAGGGGAAGTATTAATAGGAGTAGCATCCTTGAAAGTTGATAAACCACCAGAGCCAGATGAAATGTATCCTAGACTGTTAAAAGCAGCAAGAGAGGAAATAGCAGAGGGTCTGACCATCATGTTCCAGTCCTCACTGGATACAGGTGTGGTGTCGGAGAATTGCTAACGTTGTACCTCTGTTAAAAAAGGGATCGAAGGATAGACCGAATAATTACAGGCCAGTCAGTCTACCCTCAGTAGTGGGCAAATTATTGGAATCTATTCTGAGAGACAGGGTAAACTGTCACTTAGAAAGGCGCAGATGAATCATGGATAGTCAGCATGGATTTGTTAAGGGAAGATTTTGTTTGACCAACTTGATCAAATGTTTTGAAGAAGTAACAAGGAAGATAGATGGGGGTTATGCAGTTGATGTGGTATACACGGATTTTAGCAAGGCTTTTGACAAGGTCCCACATGGCAGACTGGTTAAAAAAATAAAATCCCATGGGATCTAGGGAAATGCAGCAAGGTGGATACAAAATTGGCTCAATGGCAGGAAACAAAATGTAATTGTTGATGGGTTTGTTTGTAACTGGACGGCTGTTTCCAGTGACGTTCCACAGGGCTCAGTACTGGGTCCCTTGCTTTTTGTGGTATATATTATCGATTTGGACGTAAATGTAGGGGGCATGATTAAGAAGTT
Organism: Heterodontus francisci; assembly: GCF_036365525.1. Taxonomy (NCBI): domain Eukaryota; kingdom Metazoa; phylum Chordata; class Chondrichthyes; order Heterodontiformes; family Heterodontidae; genus Heterodontus; species Heterodontus francisci. The sequence continues at coordinate 120,803 of NW_027142246.1, forward strand.
TGCAGATGACGCAAAGATTGGCTGTGTGGTAGATAGCGAGGAGGATAGCTGCAGGCTACAGGAAGATACTGATGGTGTGGTCAGATGTGCAGAAAAGTGGTAAATGGAATTCAACCTGGAGAAGTGTGAGGTGATGCATTTGGGGAGGTCAAACAAGGCAACGGAATACACGATTAATGGGAAAATACTGAAGTGTAGAGGAGGTGAGGGACCTTGGAGTGAATGTCCACAGATCCCTGAAGGTAGCAGGACAGGTCGGTAAGGTGGTTAAGAAGGCATATAGAATCCTTTCCTTTATTAACTGAGGTCTCAAATACAAGAGCAGGGAGGTTCTGTTGGAACTGTATAACTCATTGGTTGGGCCACAACTTGAGTACTGTGTGTAGTTCTGGTCACCTCATTACAGAAATGATGGAATTGCACCAGAGAGGGTGCAGAGGATATTTACCAGGATGTTGTCTGGACTGGAAAATGCAGCTATGAGGAAAGATTGGATAGGCTGGGGTTGTACTTCTTGGAACAGAGAAGGCTGAGGAGAGATCAGATTGAAATGTACAAAATTGTGAGGGACCTGGATAGAGTGGAGGTGAAGGGTCTATTCACCTTAGCAGAGAGGTCAGTGATGGGGCGGGGGGGGGGGGGGGGCATAGATTTAAAGTAATCGGTAGAAAGATTAGAGGTGAGATGAGGAAAAACCTTTTCACCCAGAGGATGGTGATGGTCTGAAAGTCACTGCCTGAAAAGGGGAGTTGACTGAACTGGGTCAGAATACAGGAACTGTTCCGGGATAGAAACCCCAGGGAATGGACTGAACTGGGTCAGAATACAGGGGATTGTCCGGGATAGAAACCCCAGGGAATGGACCAAACCGGGTCAGAATACAGGGGGTGGTCCGGGATAGAAACCACAGGGAATGGACCAAAAAGGGTCAGAATACAGGGGCTGCTCCAGGAGAGTAACCCCAGGGAATGGACCGAACTGGGTCAGAATACAGGGGCTGCTCCAGGATAGTAACCCCAGGGAATGGACCGAACTGGGTCAGAATACAGGGGCTGGTCCAGGATAGTAACCCCAGGGAATGGACCGAACTGGGTCAGAATACAGGGGCTGGTCCTGGATAGTAACCCCAGGGAATGGACCGAACTGGGTCAGAATACAGGGGCTGGTCCAGGATAGTAACCCCAGGGAACGGACTGAACTGGATCAGAAAACAGGGGCTGGTCCAGGATAGTAACCCCAGGGAATGGACTGAACTGGATCAGAACACAGGGGCTGGTCCAGGATAGTAACACCAGGGAATGGACTGAAATGGGTCAGAATACAGGGGCTGGTCCAGGATAGTAACCCCAGGGAATGGACTGACCTGGATCAGAACACAGGGGCTGGTCCAGGATAGTAACCCCAGGGAATGGACTGAACTGGATCAGAATACAGGGGCGGGACCAGGATAGTAACCCCAGGGAATGGACTGAACTGGGTCAGAATACAGGGGCGGGTCCAGGATAGTAACCCCAGGGAATGGACTGTACTGGGTCAGAATACAGGGGCTGTTCCAGGATAGTAAACCCAGGGAATGGACCGAACTGGGTCAGAATACAGGGGCTGGTCCAGGATAGTAACCCCAGGGAATGGACCGAACTGGGTCAGAATACAGGGGCTGCTCCAGGATAGTAACCCCAGGGAATGGACCGAACTGGGTCAGAATACAGTGGCTGGTCCTGGATAGTAACCCCAGGGAATGGACCGAACTGGGTCAGAATACAGGGGCTGGTCCTGGATAGCAACCCCAGGGAATGGACCGAACTGGGTCAGAATACAGGGGCTGCTCCAGGATAGTAACCCCAGGGAATGGACCGAACTGGGTCAGAATACAGGGGCTGGTCCTGGATAGTAACCTCAGGGAATGGACCGAACTGGTTCAGAATACAGGGGCTGCTCCGGGAGAGTAACCCCAGGGAATGGACCGAACTGGATCAGAATACAGGGGCTGGTCCGGGATAGTAATCCCAGGGAATGGACCGAACTGGGTCAGAATACAGGGACTGGTCCAGGATAGTAACCCCAGGGAATGGACCGAACTGGGTCAGAATACAGGGGCTGGTCCAGGATAATAACCCCAGGGAATGGACTGAACTGGGTCAGAATACTGGGGCTGGTCCAGGGTAGTAACCCCAGGGAATGGACTGAACTGGTTCAGAATACGGGGACTGGTCCAGGATTGTAACCCCAGGGAATGGACTGAACTGAACTGCGTCAGAATACAGAGGCTGGTCCAGGATAGTAACCCCAGGGAATGGACTGAACTGGGTCAGAATACAGGGGCTGGTCCAGGATAGTAACCCCAGGGAATGGACCGAACTGGGTCAGAATACATGGGCTGGTCCTGGATAGTAACCCCAGGGAATGGACCGAACTGGGTCAGAATACAGGGGCTGCTCCAGGATAGTAACCCCAGGGAATGGACCGAACTGGGTCAGAATACAGGGGCTGGTCCTGGATAGTAACCCCAGGGAATGGACCGAACTGGGTCAGAATACAGGGGCTGCTCCGGGAGAGTAACCCCAGAGAATGGACTGAACTGGATCAGAATACAGGGGCTGGTCCGGGATAGTAATCCCAGGGAATGGACCGAACTGGGTCAGAATACAGGGACTGGTCCAGAAAGTAACCCCAGGGAATGGACTGTACAGGGTCAGAATACAGAGGCTGGTCCAGGATAATAACCCCAGGGAATGAACTGAACTGGGTCAGAATACTGGGGCTGGTCCAGGATCGTAACCCCAGGGAATGGACTGAACTGGTTCAGAATCCGGGGACTGGTCCAGGATAGTAACCCCAGGGAATGGACTGAACTGAACTGCGTCGGAATACAGAGGCTGGTCCAGGATAGTAACCCCAGGGAATGGACTGAACTGAACTGGGTCAGAATACAGGGGATGGTCCAGGATAGTAACCCCAGGGAATGGACTGAACTGGGTCAGAATACAGGGGCGTGTCCAGAACAGTAACCCCAGGGAATGGACTGTACTGGGTCAGAATACAGGGGCTGGTCCAGGATAGTAACCCCAGGGAATGGACCGAACTGGGTCAGAATACAGGGGCTGGTCCAGGATAGTAACCCCAGGGAATGTACCGAACTGGGTCAGAATACAGGGGCTGGTCCAGGATAGTAACCCCAGGGAATGGACCGAACTGGGTCAGAATACATGGGCTGGTCCTGGATAGTAACCCCAGGGAATGGACCGAACTGAGTCAGAATACAGGGGCTGCTCCAGGATAGTAACCCCAGGGAATGGACCGAACTGGGTCAGAATACAGGGGCTGGTCCTGGATAGTAACCCCAGGGAATGGACCGAACTGGGTCAGAATACAGGGGCTGCTCCGGGAGAGTAACCCCAGGGAATGGACCGAACTGGATCAGAATACAGGGGCTGGTCCGGGATAGTAATCCCAGGGAATGGACCGAACTGGGTCAGAATATAGGGACTGGTCCAGGATAGTAACCCCAGGGAATGGACCAAACTGGGTCAGAATACAGGGGCTGGTCCAGGATAATAACCCCAGGGAATGGACTGAACTTGGTCAGAATACTGGGGCTGATCCAGGATAGTAACCCCAGGGAATGGACTGAACTGGTTCAGAATACGGGGACTGGTCCAGGATAGTAACCCCAGGGAATGGACTGAACTGAACTGCGTCAGAATACAGAGGCTGGTCCAGGATAGTAACCCCAGGGAACGGACTGAACTGAACTGGGTCAGAATACAGGGGATGGTCCAGGATAGTAACCCCAGGGAATGGACTGAACTGGGTCAGAATACAGGGGCGGGTCCAGGATAGTAACCCCAGGGAATGGACTGTACTGGGTCAGAATACAGGGGCTGGTCCAGGATAGTAAACCCAGGGAATGGACCGAACTGGGTCAGAATACAGGGGCTGGTCCAGGATAGTAACCCCAGGGAATGGACCGAACTGGGTCAGAATACAGGGGCTGCTCCAGGATAGTAACCGCAGGGAATGGACCGAACTGGGTCAGAATACAGGGGCTGGTCCTGGATAGTAACCCCAGGGAATGGACCGAACTGGGTCAGAATACAGGGGCTGCTCCGGGATAGTAACCCCAGGGAAGGACCGAACTGGATCAGAATACAGGGGCTGGTCCGGGATAGTAATCCCAGGGAATGGACCGAACTGGGTCAGAATACAGGGACTGGTCCATTATAGTAACCCCAGGGAATGGACCAAACTGGGTCAGAATACCGGGGCTGGTCCAGGATAGTAACCCCAGGGAATGGACTGAACTGGGTCAGAATACTGGGGCTGGGCCAGGATAGTAACCCCAGGGAATGGACTGAACTGGTTCAGAATACGGGGACTGGTCCAGGATAGTAACCCCAGGGAATGGACTGAACTGAACTGCGTCAGAATACAGAGGCTGGTCCAGGATAGTAACCCCAGGGAATGGACTGAACTGAACTGGGTCAGAATACAGGGGATGGACCAGGATAGTAACCCCAGGGAATGAACTGAACTGAACTGTGTCAGAATACAGGGGATGGTCCAGGATAGTAACCCCAGGGAATGGACTGAACTGGGTCAGAATACAGGGGCTGGTCCAGGATAGTAACCACATGGAATGGACTGAACTTGATCAGAATACAGGGGCTGGTCCAGGTTAGTAAGCCCAGGGAATGGACCGAACTGGGTCAGAATATAGGGACTGGTCCAGGATAGTAACCCCAGGGAATGGACCAAACTGGGTCAGAATACAGGGGCTGGTCCAGGATAATAACCCCAGGGAATGGACTGAACTTGGTCAGAATACTGGGGCTGATCCAGGATAGTAACCCCAGGGAATGGACTGAACTGGTTCAGAATACGGGGACTGGTCCAGGATAGTAACCCCAGGGAATGGACTGAACTGAACTGCGTCAGAATACAGAGGCTGGTCCAGGATAGTAACCCCAGGGAACGGACTGAACTGAACTGGGTCAGAATACAGGGGATGTTCCAGGATAGTAACCCCAGGGAATGGACTGAACTGGGTCAGAATACAGGGGCGGGTCCAGGATAGTAACCCCAGGGAATGGACTGTACTGGGTCAGAATACAGGGGCTGGTCCAGGATAGTAAACCCAGGGAATGGACCGAACTGGGTCAGAATACAGGGGCTGGTCCAGGATAGTAACCCCAGGGAATGGACCGAACTGGGTCAGAATACAGGGGCTGCTCCAGGATAGTAACCGCAGGGAATGGACCGAACTGGGTCAGAATACAGGGGCTGGTCCTGGATAGTAACCCCAGGGAATGGACCGAACTGGGTCAGAATACAGGGGCTGCTCCGGGATAGTAACCCCAGGGAAGGACCGAACTGGATCAGAATACAGGGGCTGGTCCGGGATAGTAATCCCAGGGAATGGACCGAACTGGGTCAGAATACAGGGACTGGTCCATTATAGTAACCCCAGGGAATGGACCAAACTGGGTCAGAATACCGGGGCTGGTCCAGGATAGTAACCCCAGGGAATGGACTGAACTGGGTCAGAATACTGGGGCTGGGCCAGGATAGTAACCCCAGGGAATGGACTGAACTGGTTCAGAATACGGGGACTGGTCCAGGATAGTAACCCCAGGGAATGGACTGAACTGAACTGCGTCAGAATACAGAGGCTGGTCCAGGATAGTAACCCCAGGGAATGGACTGAACTGAACTGGGTCAGAATACAGGGGATGGACCAGGATAGTAACCCCAGGGAATGAACTGAACTGAACTGTGTCAGAATACAGGGGATGGTCCAGGATAGTAACCCCAGGGAATGGACTGAACTGGGTCAGAATACAGGGGCTGGTCCAGGATAGTAACCACATGGAATGGACTGAACTTGATCAGAATACAGGGGCTGGTCCAGGTTAGTAAGCCCAGGGAATGGACTGAACTGAACTGGGTCAGAATACAGGGGCTGGTCCAAGATAGTAACCCCAGGGAATGGACTGAACTGGGTCAGAAGACAGGGGCTGGTCCAGGATAGTAACCCAAGGGAATGGACAGAACTGGGTCAAAATACAGGGGCTGGTCCAGAATAGCAATCCTTTGCAATGGACCGAACCGGGTCAGAATACTGGGGCTGGTCCAGAATAGCAACCCCAGGCAATGGACCGAACCGGGTCAGATTACAGGGTCCGGTCCAGTATAGAAATCCCAGGAAATGGACTGAACTGGGTCAGAATACAGGAACTGCTCCGGGATAGAAACCCCAGGGAATGGACTGAACTGGGTCAGAATACAGGGGATTGTCCGGGTTAGAAACCTCAGGGAATGGACCAAACTGGGTTAGAATACAGGGGATGGTCCGGGATAGAAACCCCAGGGAATGGACCAAACCGGGTCAGAATACAGGAACTGCTCCGGGATAGAAACCCCAGGGAATGGACTGAACCGGATCAGAATACATGGGATGATCCGGGATAGAAACCCCAGGGAATGGACTGAACTGGATCAGAATACAGGGGATGGTCCGGGATAGAAACCCCAGGGAATAGACTGAACTGGGTCAGAATACAGGGGCTGGTACGGGATAGAAACCCCAGGGAATGGACTGAACCGGATCAGAATACAGGGGATGGTCCGGAATAGAAACCCCAGGGAATGGACTGAACCGGATCAGAATACAGGGGCTGGTACGGGATAGAAACCCCAGGGAATGGATTGAACCGGATCAGAATACGGGGGATGGTCCCGGATAGAAACCCCAGGGAATGGACTGAACCGGGTCATAATACAAGGGCTGATCCGGGATAGAAACCCCAGGGAATGGTCCGAACCGGGTCAGAATACAGGGGCTGCACCAGGATAGAAACCCCAGGGAACGGACCGAACTGGGTAAGAATACAGTGGATGGTCCGGGATAGAAACTCCAGGGAATGGACCGAACCGGGTCAGAATACAGGGGCTGCACCAGGATAGAAACCCCAGGGAACGGACCGAACCGCGTAAGAATACAGTGGATGGTCCGGGATAGAAACTCCAGCCAATGGACTGAACTGGGTCAGAATACAGGGGCTGCACCAGGATAGAAACCCCAGGGAATGGACCGAACCGGGTCAGAATACAGGGGCTGGTCTGGGATCGAAACTCCAGCGAACGGACCAAACCGGGTAAGAATACAGTCTGGGGTACTAATGGAAGCTGACACATGCCCTGGACCAGAGGGCCTGTCCCCTGCTGGATTCAAGGAGCTTGCTGCAGTGATCTTGGACACACAGGTTTTGATCTTCCAGACTTCCAACAACAACTTGTATTTTCCAGCGCCTTTAATTTCATAAAACATCCCAAGGTGTTTCACCGGAGCATTATAAAACAAAGGATAACACCAAGCCACAAAAGGAGGGTTAAATGACAAAAAGCTTGGTCAAGGAGGTAGGTTTTTTAAAAAGTGTCTTAAAAGAGCAAAACAGAGAGTTGAAGAGATGCAGGGAGGGGCTTCCAGAGCTTGGGTCTGAGGCAACTGAAAACATAGCCAGCAATGGTGGAGCGATTAAAATCAGGGATGCATAAGAGGCCAGAATTTGGGCAGCACAGATATGTTGGAGGTTTCTGGAGCACTTGCCTTCCGGGAGAGGAGTCCAAGCACGCCAGAGTTGGAAAACAAAGTGAGTAGTGATGCAACAGGAAAGATGCAGGGTGATTGCTGAGTAAATGCTGTGGGAATAACTCCTAAATAGCCGGGTTAGTGCAGTAAAAAGTTTAATAATAAGGAACAAGTGGGTAACGTTTTTTGAGTGAGATTTATGTTAACTAGTGAACTATATTAATTTTTGGTAGGATTTATCAGCAACTTCAAAAGTAAAGGTAAGGACTTTAGATTGTAGTGGGTCGTGTTTGGAGTAGAACAAGGCCCCTAGTGTGATTAGTATTTTTTAATTCAGGGATTAACTAATCAATCTGAGGGTAAGTCATGACAGGAGAGCTCAGCCCCGTGATCTGCTCCTCCTCCGCTATGTGGGAAATCAGGGACGCTTCCAGTGTCCCTGATGTCCGTGTGTGCAGGATGTGTATCCATCTGCAGCTACTGGCTACCAGCATTACGGAGCTGGAGCTCTGGGTGGTTTTACTGTGGAGCATCCGCGATGCTTAAAACGTCATGGATAGCACGTTTAGCGAGGTGGTCACTGCAGGAAAAGGCTGCAAAAGCAGAAAGGAAGTGGGTGACCAGCAGGCGGAGTAGAGGAAGGCAGTTAGTGGAGGAGTCCCCTGTGGCCAACCTTTTCTCTCTAACAGATATACCGCTTTGAATACTGTTGGGGGAGATGGCTCAGGGGATAGCAGCAACGGACAAGTTCATGGCACCATGTGTGGCTCTGTCGCACAAGAGGGAAGGAAGAAGAGTGGCAGGGATTTAGTGATTGGGGATTCAATCGTAAGGGAAACAGTCAGGCGTTTCTGTGATCACAAAAGAGACTCCAGGATGGTATGTTGTCTCCCTGGTGCTAGGGTCAAGGATGTCTCGACTGCAGGGAATGCTGAGGGGGGAGCGCAAGCAGCCAGTTGTCTTGGTACATATTGGTATCAACGACATAGGTTTTTTAAAAAAGGGAATGAGGTCCTACGAGCTGAATATAGGGAGTTCGGACATAAATTTAAGAAGTCGGACCTCAAAGGTAGTAATCTCAGGTTTACAGAGTGGAATGTGGGAAACCATCCAGGAGTGTGTTGGAATAATCAAGTCGAGAGGGAACGAAGATAAGAATGAGGGTTTCAGCAGCAGATGTGCTGAGACGGGGGCAAAGTTGGGTGATGCTCTCGAAATGGAAATAGGTGGTCTTAGTGGTGGCGTGATGGGACACCAACGGTGTGAATAGACTGGCATAATCTTGGACTGTGACCAGGGGGAGGGTCAGTAGCTAATGAACAGAGTTTGCAACAACGGTTTCAGTGTTCCTGATATTTGATTGGAGGACATTTCTCTCATTCTGGATGTCTGAGAATGAGTTTGATAATTTCGCAACAGTGGCGGACTGGAGGGAACTGGCGAGGTAGAGCTCGGTGTCATCAGCATACGTTATGAAAACTAAAGCTATGCTTTTCGATGTCGCCGAGGGGCAGCATGCAGATTAGCATTAGGAGGGGGGCCAAGGATAGATCGGATAGACACCAGAGATAACAGTGCAGGAGCAGGAAGAGAGCCATTATAAGTGATTCTCTGGTTGCAATGAGATAAATAAGAGTGAGAGCAGTCCCACCCAGCTGGACGACAGTGGAGAGGTGTTAGAGGAGGATGGGTGCAGTCAGATCGAGATGGAGGAGGAGGGAACGTGTACCACAGTCACAGTCACAGTGGATGTCATTGTGACTTGATAGGAAGTGTTTCAGTACTATGGCGGTTGTGGAAACCTGATTGTAGGGAATAGGATCGAGGGGACAGGAGGTGGGTCTTGTGGACAAGATGAGTTTAGACAGGGCATGAGGGGAGATGGGTGTGAGTTCAGGGCGAGGGAAGGAGGCAGCGTTATAGGAAGTTTGGCCATTGGGCTAATGAGAAGAAGGAAATGGCAGGGGCAGCTGATAGGCAGGTCTTGATCTTAGTGACAAAGAAGTCTGTGAGTTGCTCACATTTATTGTCAGAGGTGAGGTTAGAGGGGTTTAAGAAGACAGTTTGTAATAGAGAAAGGAAGCCAGGGGTTATCCTTGCAATCCAGGATGAACAGTTTTTGTCGATGAGAGCAGGACCTGATGGTGTTTTAGGTTGTCCAGCTGGATAGCTAAACCAGTTGTTTGCCATGTCCATTCACTTCTGCATCCCTTAGACATAAGGCAGTGGATATTAGGGCTGTACCAGGGGGCAGGGCCAGGGTGAGAGATTGATCTGTTTACTGGGGACAAAGGTGGAGGTGAGTTGTGCAAATCAGTAGCTACCGAAAATGTCTGAGGGCCAAAGGGTAGATCGTTGAGAATTTGAAAGTGTAGTTGTAAGTAAATAGGGGGATTGTATTTATCCAGGGATGGATACGGAAGGAGGTGAAGTTGGAGTGTGGGAAAGGGATGTGGGTGCAGAGTGAGACAAGGAAGTGATCATGAGATGGCCTTTTCTGTAACTTGTGCAGTGGGAGTAGCAAGGTCACGTGAGTCGGCAAGGTCGAGGGGGTGGCCGTGAAAATGGCCGGGTTTGGCTATTTCCGTGAAGAGCGAGATTGAGAGAGGATAAGAGGGCCATGAACTCAGGAGAGAGTGAGAAAATGATGAGCTGAGATGGAGATTGAAATCACTGAGGATGAGAATTCTTTCAGCGCAGAGGCTGAGGGAGAAAAGCAGTGAAGGTATCTCCATGATAAAACTCTTTATTGGAATTGAAGGCAGTACAGAACAATGGTTTTGATCGAGAGGTGATGGGGTGGAACAAGGTGAGATGCTCAAAGGAGGAGAAAGGGCCAGAGGAGTGGGGTGGTGGTGGTGGTTGGGGGGGGGGGGGCGGGGAGTGTCCTTCCAAGGTGTGATCTGGCGATGAGAGCGACACAGCCACAGCGATGGTCTTAGCGGGGCAGGTGATGGACGATGTAACCAGGCGGGGAGGCTTCATTAAGTGGCCAGCTTTCCTTTAAGGCCATGATGTCGACGCACAGTAAGGTCACGGATGACACGTGAACGGACATTCTGGAGGAAAATGTGTAGATGGAGTGGTGAGAACGGTCAGTCCACAGGGTCAGCAGTGAGTTGAACATGGTGAAGATTGGTATGATCAGTCCCTAGTGGTCACACTGGATGGGAAGGGAGAGGAGAGTGGGATGGACACTTGGGTTGCTGCTTCTAATGAGGAAGCACCCGATGCCTCAGTGAGGTCATCAGAGGATGCCAAGAGAAGCACTGTGCTGAGCTGCCGGCTTATCGGAATGGGACTCGAGCCTGGGACGACAGGAACGTTGAGTCCTGAAGGGTTGGGGTCGGGAGTGCAGTGTGTGTGAGAGTGGGGAAGTGAAAAGAGGGATGGCAATACAAGAGCTTTTGGAGGGGTAAAGAGAAAAGAAGTTTAAGGGAAAGAGCCAAAGTGGAAATAGATTGATCGGCTTGTATTTGGATGGCAGCTAAAATGGACACCGGGAGAGCTCAAGTTAAATCAGTCTAGTTGCATGAAAACATGATAGTAACGGGGAATTAGATGGGGATATTAGGAAGGAGTTCAGAGTTAGTCTGAGAACCTGTGGTGGAATAATGATGACTTGGAATGGTTGGAATCAGCATGGAGCATCAATGAGCTGTTCTGTGAGTTTGGAGACAGATAAAGCAAGTTTGAAGATAGAGTATCAGGATGCATAGATACAGGTATTTCCTAGGAATGGAGATCCTCTGGAGGTGTACAGAGTCAGTTGCAGGATGAAAAGGTGATGGCAAAGTTGGAGGACTCCATTAAAACCCAGGTGAGTGATATTCCAGCCAACAATCCGACTGAAGCTGATAAACCAGTATAGCCAGCGACCAGCCACAGAGTCAGCAGGAGACAAGACGGACAAGAAGGAAGGACTGTGAAAGGATGGAGGGGGAGAGAGAGATTAAATGACAGATGTTATGGAACAGAATGCAAATTGAGTGCGACATAGTTGTACAAAAAGACAGCGCGAGTTCAGAGAGAGTGTTAATGGCAGAATAATGAACAGCTCTGTACAAAAGCAAAAACATGAAAAATAAGTTTGGCGAGCACATGGTTAAATATATTTATAGTTTGCATTATTTTGTTTATATATGTATATCTCAAAAAATAATGGGGCTCATGGTCTCAAATTATTGAACTCAATATTGAGTCCGGAAGGCTGTAGAGTGCCCAATCGGTAAATTAAATGCTGTTCCTCGAGCTTGCGTTGATGTCCACTGGAAAACTGCAGCAGGCTGGGGACTGAGGTCTCAATCACAGCAGTGGTGGGCGGAGGGCAGTAGACTGCGCAAAGTTACTTTAAATGTTGCAAAAGTGCGGCAAATCTGAGACAGAAGTTGGGTAAAAGTTAAAATGGTTTCCTCAGATTAGAAGGTAGCAATTGTAACTGTGCGGAGGGGGGAAAGAGAGAATCATATGATGAGGCAAAGTAAACATGGATATTTGGAACGTACGTTATGCTTGACTAAGTTTTTTTTTGAGGGTGTCACTGGTAGGGTGGATAAGGGAGATCAGTGGATGTAGTCTAATTGGATTTTCAGAAGGTATTTGACACGATACCACACAGGAGATTGTTGTACAATATTAGGGCTTCTGGGATTAGGGAGAATATATTAGCACGGATTGAATATTGCATAACAGGCTGAAGACCAAGTAAGAGTAAGTGAAACACTTCAGGGTTGGCTGTAACTCTGGGAGCACTGCAAGGATCAGTCTTTGGGCCTCAGCTACTTACAATCTATATCAATGACTTGGACAAGAGGACCAAGTTCTGCCGATAGAAAGCCCGGTGGGAATGTAAACTGAAGAGGACGCAAAGATGCTACAAAGGAATGTAGACCCCTTAAGTGTTTGGGCAAGCAATTGTTCACTATGGGCAGAAGAATTGAAAAGCAGTCTTTTTTTTAGAGGTGAAAGACTGGTAAACATTGTAGTCTAAGGGATTGGGGGATCGAGATATACTAGCCTTAGGGGGTGGATTGAAGGTTCACTGGGTTGATTCCTGTGATGGGTGCACTGTCCTATGGGGAGTGATTGAGTAGAATAGGCCTATGCTCTTTGGTGTTTAGAAGAATGAAAGGTGATCTCGTAGAAATTTATAACATTCTCCGAGGGCTTGACAGGGTAGAAGTTGAGACTGTTTCCCCCAGCTGGAGAGTTCAGAACGAGTAGTCATAGTAGCAAGGTAAGGGGTAGTCCATCAGGACTGAGATGAGCAGAAACCTCTTCGATCCGAGTGTTGTAAATCTTTGGAACTCTCTAGCCCAGATTGCTGTGGACACTCAGTAGATGAGTTTATTCAAGACTGAGACTGTGCCACGTAATAGACTTTATCAGCAAATTTGAAGCCCATGGAATGAAAAGGACGTTGGCAGCATGGATACCAAGTTGGCTGAATGACAAACAATGAGTAATGGTGAACGATTATTTTTCAGACTGGATGAAGGTATACAGTGGTGTTCCCCAGGGGTCGGCATGAGCAGAAAGACCTGGGAGTGTATGTGAACAAATTGTTGAATGTGACTGGGCAGGTTGAGAAAGTCATTGAATAAATATGTGGGGTTCTAGGCTTTATAAAGAGAGTCACAGAGTACAAACCTTCTCTAAAACATTGGTTCATAAGAACTAGGAGCAGGAGTAGGCTGTCCGGCCCCTCGAGCCTGCTCTGCCATTCAGTAAGATCATGGCTGATCTTTTCGTGGACTCAGATCCACTTACCAGCGCTCCCACCATATCCCTTACTTCCTTTATTGTTCAAAAATATATCTACCTTAGCTTTAAAGACGTTTACTGAAGTAGCGTCAACTACTTCACTGGGCAAGGAATTCCATAGATTAACAACCCTCTGGGTGAAGAAGTTCCTTCTTAATTCAGTCCTAAATCTGCTCCCTCTAATCTGGAGGCTATGCCCTCTTGTCCTAGCTTCACCTGCCAGTGGAAACATCATCTCTACTTGTGTCTTATCTATTCCCTTCATGATTTTATATGTTTCTATAAGATCCCCCCTCATTCTTCTGAATTCCAATGAATATAATCCCAATCTACTCAGTCTCTCCTCATAAGCCAACCCCCTCAACTCCGGAATCAACCTAGTGAACCTCCTCTGCACCCCCTCCAGTGCCAGTACATCCTTTCTCAAGTAAGGAGACCAAAACTGCACAGAGTACTCCAGGTGCGGCCTCACCAGTACCTTATACAGCTGCAACATAACCTCTCTGCTTTTAAACTCAATCCCTTTAGCAATGAAGGACAAAATTCCATTTGCCTTCCTAATTACTTGCTGTACTGCAGACCAACCTTCTGCGATTCATGCACAAGGACACCGAGGTCCCTCTGCATAGCAGCATGCTGCAACTTTTTACCATTCCAGTAATAATCCTTTTTCCTCTTACTCCTACCGAAATGAATGACTTCACATTTATTAACATTGCATTCCATCTGCCAGACCTTTGCCCACTCACTCAATGTATCTATGTTCCTCTGCAAAGTTTCACAGTCATCTGCACACTCATCTTAGTGTCATCTGAAAACTTTGACACCCTACACGTGGCCCCCAACTCCAAATCATCTATATAAATTGTAAATAATTGCGGTCCCAACACTGATCCCTGAGGCATACCACTAGTGACTGATTGCCAACCAGAATAGCACTCATTTATCCCCACTCTCTGCTTCCTGTTAGTCAACCAATCCTCTATCCATGCTAATAACTTTACACCTGACGCCATGCATCCTTATCTTATGCAGCAGCCTCTTGTGCAGCACCTTGTCGAAGGCCTTTTGGAAATCTAGTGTACACCACATCCACTGGGTCCCCATTGTCCACCTTGCTCGTAATGTCATCATAGAATTCCAAAAGATTTGTCAAGCATGACCTGCCCTTCATGAACCCGTGCTGCGTCTGCCAAACGGGACAATTTCTATCGAGATGCCCTGCTATTTCTTCCTTGATAATAGACTCAAGCATCTTCCCCACTACAGAAGTTAAGCTAACCGGTCTATAATTCCCCATCTTTTGTCTACCTCCCTTTTTAAACAGTGGTGTCACATCTGCTGTTTTCCAATCAGCTGGGACTACCCCAGAGTCCAGCAAATTTTGGAAAATTTCCGCCAGTGCACCTGCTATTTCTCCCACCATCTATTTTAGTACCCTGGGATGCATTCCATCAGGGCCAGGAGACTTATCAATCCTTAGCTCCATTAGCTTGCCCAACACTACTTCTTCCATAATAATGATTGTTCCCAGGTCCTCACCTACGTTCGTCTCTTTGTCAATTACTGGAATGTTATTAATGTCCTCCACTGTGAAGACTGATACAAAATACCTGTTCAATGCCTCGGCCATTTCATCATATCCCATAACTAAATTCCTCTTCTCATCCTCTAAAGGACCAACGTTTACTTTAGCCACTCTTTTTCGTTTTATTTATTTATAGAAACTTTTGCTATCTGTCTTTATATTCTGTGCTAGATTTTTCTCATGTTCCATCTTACGTTTCTTTATAGCTCTTTTTGTAGCTTTCTGTTGACCTTTAAAGTTTTCCCAATCTTCGAGTTTCATGCTGCTTTTGGCCACTTTGTATGCCTTCTTTTTCAATTTGATAGCCTCCCTTATTTCCTTAGACACCCATGGCAGATTACCCCTTTTCTTCCAGTCCTTCCTTTTCACTGGAATATACTTTTGCTGAGCACTTTGAAAAATTGCTTTGAAAATCCTCCACTGCTCGTCAACTGTCCCACCATAAAATCTTTGTTTCCAGTCTACTTTAGCCAAGTCCTCCCTCATTCTATTGTAGTCCCCCTTGTTCAAGTGCAGGACCCTGGTATTGGATTTTACCTTCACACTCTCCATCTGTATTCTAAATTCAACCATACTGTGATCACTCCTTCCAAGAGGATCCCTAACTATGAGGTCATTAATTATTCATGTCTCATTACACAGGACTAGATCTAGGATAGCTTGCTCCCATTACATACTGTTCAAGAAATCTATCAGGGATACACTCAAAGAATTCCTTCTCAAGGCTACCCTGACTGAGCTGGTTCGACCAATCGACATGTAGATTAAAATCCCTCATGATAATTGCCATACCATTTTTACAGGCATTGGTTATTTCTTTGTTTGTTGCCCGCCCCAATGTGATATTATTTGGTGGCCTATAGACTACGCCTATCAATGACTTTTTCTTTAGAGTTTCTATTTTCCACCCGAATGGATTCAACCTCATTCTCCATAGAACCTATATCATCGCTCAGCACCGCCCTGATGTCGTCCTTGAGTATCAGAACTACACCACCTCCCTTACCTTCCTGTCTGTCCTTCCGAATAGTCTGGTACCCCTGGATATTTAACTCCCAGTCGTGACCAACCTGTAACCATGTCTCCGTAATGGCTACCAAATCATATTCATTCGCGATGATTTGTGCCGTTAACTCATCAACCTTGTTACGAATGCTACGAACATTCAGGAAAAGTGCCTTTATGCTAGCTTTCTTACCCTCATGATTCCCAACATCTCTAATAATAACTCCTGAGTTATCCTTCCTTTCTGCTTCTATCATAGTCTGCCTTGAACTTAAACCCTCCTGCACACGTTAGCCTGCTGCTTACCTTTTTATTTATCATCATACACCCTGTCGTTTTCCCTTTCCCTTTCCCTTCCCCCCGAGTCGCTAGTTTAAAGTCCTAGAGACCACCCTATTTATCCGTTTCGCTAGAACACTGGTTCCAGATCTGTTCAGGTGGAGACCGTCCCGTCGGTACAGATCCCCCCGGTTCCAAAACTGATGCCAATGCCCCATGAAATGGAACCCCTCTTTCTCACACCACTCCCTTCAGCCCCAATTCAGGGCATCACACTCCCGCAAGGATGTGAAGGATTTACAGAAGGTGTTGCAAAAGATTTAAATGAATGATTCCAGGGATGGCAGACTTCAGCTGCGTGGATAGATTGGAGGAGCTGAAATTGTTCTCTTTGGTGAAGAGAAAGTTTGAGAGGAGATTTGATCGAGGTGTTCAAAATCATGAGGTGTCTGGACAATGTAGATAGAGAGAAACTGTTCCCATTGGTGGAAGATCCGAGAACTAGAGGACACATGGCCACATGAAAAACTTTGACACAGCGAGTGGTTATAATCTGGAATGCACTGTCTAAAAATGTGGAGATAGATTCAATCATAGCTTTCAAAAGAGAATTGGATAAGTACCTGAAATGGGGTTTGGGGAGGGGGGGGAGTGAGGGAGGAATTGCAGGGGTACAGGGAACATGCAGGGGAGTGGGAGGAGCTAAATTGCTCTTGCAGAGAACTGGCACATAATGGACTGGCTGAATGGCCTCATTCTGTGCTGTCACCATTCAGTGATTCTGTGCAACAATAGATTTCCTGCTGCCAACTGCAGAGAACCATGGTGTGCCATAAACTGCTTGTTCAACAGGACAGTGTGTTAAGATAAACAGGAAATATATCACTGGGATGACTGGGTGGTGTCGCTGTGAATTCAGCTCCATCTAATAAACAGCTGGCAGTTCCTGCACTGGACTTTGCAGTAAACTAACTGGTGATTTAGAGAACACAATGGGGTTTGCTGGGAACTGAGGTGCTGCTGTGGGGAGACAATGAGCACAGGACGGGCTTTGTCCTGGGGCAGAGGGAGGAAACAGCAATGTACAAATGAACAACAGGACTGTGGTGATGTGGGACACCAGTTCACAATATTTGTCAATATTTCCCTCATTTTTCACATGTCACCCTTTGTCCTTTCTTTCCTTCCCAATCTTTCCTGAATACCTTGTATCGAGGAATAGTTAGTGCCCAGTCTTGCCCTATTTTGAACCAGGTCTCCGTTATCATCTCAACGCCATATTCCCAAGTGACTGTCGACACCTGCAGCTCACTAATCATATTTACCACACTCTGTGCATTCACATCCATGCACTGTAAACCTAATTTAGATCTTACTGCATTCTCTCACACTCTGAACCCACCTAATGCCTTATTATTTCTTATGCTAGTGCTAGCTATCGCTCTCAATTCTTTGTGCACCTTGCTTTTCCTCTCTAATGTTACCTCCTGATTCCCACCACTCCCCCTCTTGTTAGTTTAAACCCTCCCGATAGCACTAGCAAACTGTCCCGCAAGGACATTGGTCCCAGCTCTGTTCTGGTACCATTAATGTGGCCTGTACAGCTCCCATCTCCCCAAGAACCTGTCCCAATGTCCCAGGAATCTAAAGCCCTCCCTCCTCTCTCTCCAGCCACACATTCATCTGCTCTATCCTCCTATTCACCAGCGCTTGGCACTGTGAGTATTCTGGAAATTTATGCATCTGAAGTCCAGCTTGTTAATTTATTTCTGAGCTCTCTCAAATCTGCCTGCAGATTTTCCTTTTTTCTTCCTGTGTTATTAGTATTTGGTCACCCCAACCCTTCTCTTTTTTTCAAAATAAGAGAACTGACATATTAATCCTTTCCTGATAGCTACAACTTCTCATTTCTGGTATTATCTTTTGTAAATCTTTCTTGCACTCTCCCTGGTGCCTCTATATCAATTTCGTAATATGGTGACCAGAACTGTGCACAGTACTCCAAGTGTGGGCAAACCAAGGTTTGATACAAGCTTCACATGACTTCTCGACTTTTCAATGATGTCTCTCTAGAAATAAACACTGGTGCATGATTTTTCTTTTTTATCTGGCCTTATTAACTTGCATCTCTACCTTTTTGTGTATTTGTACCCCATTTAGATTCTTATTTTACAAGTAATAAGTGACTTAATATTTCTTAGTGAATGTAATAACTCACTTTTATATGTGTTGAAATTGATTTGGCAATTGTATGCCCGTTCCGCAGGTTTTGGTGCCTCTTTTGCAATTTATTATAATCACAACATTACACGAGTGTTAATATTAGTGGAACAGTGGGAAATATCCTCCGCTCCTGCAGTGTTCACTAGTCAGGTGCTGGTACAGTGAGAAATATAATAAATATATTCAAATAGATGCACTAACCAGGGCACATCTGCATGAAGATGGAGAACAGAGAAATCATACCTCTCTAGATATTCTGTTCATTGATAAAGTAGCAGAATTTTATATTAAAACTCAGCAAATCGAAATTATTTAGCGAAAGATCTGCTCATATTTTTAACGAATTTTCATGCTGAATAAAACCTGAGTGAAGAATCATTTAATTCACCAATGATTGCCCTGCTTCATGTTGCCATACTGCATATTCTCTCTTTCAGGAGTAAGTCTGGATTTGCCCTGCACTGCTTGAATAACTCTTGCCAATGGGCACTGTCCGTGTAGAGACTCAGCCAATGGGAATGCGTCCAGAACTAGGTTGTCGAGATCAGCAGGACTTGTTGCATTGCCCTGGGCAGCTGTCTGTGTTAAACCTGATGTGGAGGGTTGATCGCAGCACTTGGGAATTGCTTGATCTCCGAGCCAACAACTGTTATACTGTTGAGGGAGATGGGACTGACCACGTGCCTTACAAAGCAATGCTCTCCTTATCATATTAATATTTCCATCTAATCCTCCTATTTATTACAGAGCATCAGAATCTGAGAATGCCTGTCACCACCACAACTGAAGGTTCAAACAGGGCAGAAGATGCAACATCTTGAATAAGAAAGTGAATGGACGCAGGGACGTTAACAAAATACTTCAACATTTAATTTCTGCTCTGATCAATGTCCAGCTCTGGGTCAAGGACCTGGAGCTTACACAGAAAGAAGGTGCAGGGACAGGGGCTTAGTGGAAAGAGGGAAGTGAGTGACCATCCAGAAAGGCATCACAGTCCGAAATGGAGAGTGTCCCTCCTGAGTATTGCAACTGTCCAATATAATCATCTAGAGCACAGAAGGCGGCCATTCTGCCCGTCCAACCCATACTAGCTCCCTCCTGCAAGAGCTATCTATCTAGTCCCACTACCCTGCCCTTTCCACCGCAGTCCAAATAGATGGCTAGTATTGGTGACAGTAAGGGGGATTGAGTGTGTCTGAGGAGGGTCACCTTGAGCAACAGTGTGGCGCTAGTAATCCAGAGGCCCAGACTCATCCCGAGACGCAGATGCCAACCCCACCACAGAAGCTGGGGAATTCAAATACAATTAATGAAATAAATCTGGAATTAACAGTTTCTCACAGTAATGGTGAATCTACCAAATTGTCCTTTTAAAAACCCATTTGCCTCAACTATCTCATCTGAGAGACTTCTACTTTGGGTCCCACGACCCCGCCCCCCGCAAGACTAGTTTAAACCCTCCCGAGTAGGACTAGCAAACCTCCCCACAAGGAAATTGGTCCCCTTCCAGTTTAGATGCAACCCGTCCCTCTTGTACAGGTCACCTCTGCACCAGAAGAGATCCCAATGATCAAAGCAGCTGAAGCCCTCCCGCCTACACCAGCTCTTCAGCCCCGCATTCATTTGCCTTATCCTGCTATTCCTACCCTCACTGGCACGTGGCACAGGGAGTAAATCCTGAGATTCCAACCCTAGAGGTCCTGCTTTTTAACCTTCTGCCTAACTCCCTATTTTCACTTTGAGGAACCTCATCTCTCTTCCTGACGGCAAATTCGGGCACATCAAGTTCCCAGAAACTGCAATGTGATGATGTGATCATGAGTTTACAGGTTACTGGTCGAGGGACAACTATTGATCAGGACACGGGGAAGAAACCTTCTACTGTTTGATGAAATAGTAAATCTGTTGCACAAGACCGCCAACTCCCCAACCCCCCTCCCCCCACACTCTCCCAGTTCTATGGTGCTGCCCTCTTCCACCCATAACTACCAGGGGGGTGTTCTGGCACTTTTTAACCACAGGCCCAAGTCATCTCATTGCCCCTTATCAGGATTGGTGTAGCGTTGCCAATTCTGCGGCAGTTTGACTAGGATGTGACTGCTTAACATCCCTGTCCCTTATTTCCGTCCCCCCTTGATCAGAGCACCAGCCTCCTCCAGCAATACTATCAGCACAGTCCCGGCAGCTCGCTGGCATCTCCACCAAGCTTTTGTTTTTTTTTTGTTTGCTGCTCGATTCACAATCAAAGCCTTAAAAGAAAATGTCTCTGACAGGTTTTCCAGCCTGGTTGTCCTGCGAGGGAGAGGGGGCCGCTGCTGGGCTTGTCGCCCCTCACCGTCAGAGACACCCGCTAATGATCCCTGGGGCCAGCCGCTGGCTCCGCCGGGGTGTTCGGCCCAGTCCCTCCGCGGGGGGTGGCGAAGGCAGCTCCCTCCCGCTTCTCGCCGTCAGGGTCAGCGTGCGATGCGGGAGCGATCGGGAGAGGTGCAGGTCGGGGCAACATCCGTGTCCAGTCGAGCAGCTCCGCTCTTTCCCTTCACAGACAAAGTAAAACAGAGAACAGTGAAGGAACAACACAAATGGGGATAGTATCTTTGCTCAGAGGAAGGGCTGCCAGGGGTGGACGGGAGGCGACAGAGAAACAGGTTAGCTGCGAGGGAGCGGCTTTGTAAAGTAGACAAGCAGAAAGATTAGTACTTGGTGCTTTGTGAGTGAAATGGAGCCAGTTGAAAAGGAAGGATGTAAATCAGAGGGACTGAAGCAAAGGAAGCATCACAAGAACAGAGAAAACATCAACACTTTAAACTTCCCGCTGCGTTTGCTGACAACGCAACCACTAGTTGGCACAGTACTAGCACATGCGCAAAAGCAGCTTCTTCCACTGAAACGTCGCTGTCTGAGACGTTCCAGGCAGCTGCCAGGATGAAAGATGGCTCTGCTCAATTTATCACAGGAAATGTAGCTGCTCAATTTATTTCTTTGGAGATGCAGCACTGAAACAGGCCCTTCGGCCCACCGAGTCTGTGCTGACTATTAAACCACCCATTTATACTAATCCGACATTAATCCCATATTCCATACCACATCCTTTCAGTGCAGCAGCTTTTTCGGGAGCAGCGTGTGAGCGAGTGAGCAGCTGGGAAAGTCCGTTTGAAAGTAAATTTAATTTCCTTTTGTTTTTCGGCGGAGGCCAGGGGGCTGCTGGGTAAGTAAAACACTATATATTTGGGCGGTTTAAAATAACTTTCCTTTCAGTGCAGCAGCTTTTTCGGGAGCAGCGTGTGAGCGAGTGAGCAGCTGGGAAAGTCCGTTTGAAAGTAAATTTAATTTCCTTTTGTTTTTCGGCGGAGGCCAGGGGGCTGCTGGGTAAGTAAAACACTATATATTTGGGCGGTTTAAAATAACTTTCCTTTCAGTGCAACAGCTTTTTCGGGAGCAGCGTGTGAGCGAGTGAGCAGCTGGGAAAGTCCGTTTGAAAGTAAATTTAATTTCCTTTTGTTTTTCGGCGGAGGCCAGGGGGCTGCTGGATAAGTAAAACACTATATATTTGGGCGGTTTCTGAACCCGAGACACCACACTTGTTGTGTCTCCCACCCGCCCTCCTCCTCTAACCAAAAAAAAGGACTCGGTGGGGTGTTTATAAGGTAAGGCTTTTTCGATTTCTCTGGTTTTATTGTGATTGGTAAAAACTTTTCGTTCCTTTTTCATTTAACTAAGTTTAAACTTAAGATTAAAAATGGCAGGAGATCTCAGACCCGTATCATGCTCCTCTTGCTCAATGTGGGAGATCAGGGACATGGCTGATGACCCTGACTCCTTCACGTGCAGGAAGTGTGTCCAGCTGCAGCTCTTGTTAGACCGCATGACGGCTCTCGAGCTGCGGATGGACTCACTTTGGAGCATGCGCGATGCTGAGGAGGTCGTGGATAGCACGTTTAGTGAATTGGTCACACCGCAGATTAGGATTGCTGAGGGAGAAAGGGAATGGGTGACCAAAAGGCAGAGAAAGAGCAGGAAGGCAGCGCAGGAGTCCCCTGCGGTCATCTCCCTCCAAAACAAGTATACCGTTTTGGATACTGTTGAGGGAGATGGCTCACCAGGGGAAGGCAGCAGTAGCCAGGTCCATGGCACCGTGGCTGGCTCTGCTGTTCCTAAGGGCGGGAAAAAGAGTGGAAGGGCTATAGTCGTAGGGGATTCGATTGTAAGGGGAGTAGATAGGCGGTTCTGTGGTCGAAAACGAGGCTCCCGAATGGTATGTTGCCTCCCAGGTGCACGGGTCAGGGACGTCTCAGATCGGCTGCAGAACATTCTAAAGGGGGAGGATGAACAGCCAGTTGTCATTGTGCACATAGGCACTAATGATATAGGTAAAAAACGGGATGAGGTCCTACATGCAGAGTTTAGGGAGTTAGGAGCCAAGTTAAAAAGTAGGACCTCAAAGGTAGTAATCTCAGGATTACTACCAGTGCCACGTGATAGTCAGAGTAAAAATGAAAGAATAGTCAGGATGAATGCGTGGCTTGAGAGATGGTGCAGGAAGGAGGGGTTCAGATTTTTGGGACATTGGGACCGGTTCTGGGGGAGGTGGGACGATTACAAATTGGACGGTCTACACCTGGGCCGGACTGGAACCAATGTCCTTGGAGGTGCTTTTGCTAACGCTGTTGGGGAGGGTTTAAACTAATGTGGCAGGGGGATGGGAACCAATTGAGGTCAGTTGACAGTAAGGAGGGAGTAACAAAAGCCTGTAAGGAACTAGATAATGAAGTCAGTGTGACTAAGGGGAAGAGCAGGCAAGGAGCAGATGATGAATATAAAGGGACTGGTGGTCTGAGGTGCATTTGTTTTAATGCAAGAAGTGTAGTAGGTAAGGCAGATGAACTTAGGGCTTGGATTAGTACCTGGGAGTATGATGTTATTGCTATTACTGAGACTTGGTTGAGGGAAGGGCATGATTGGCAACTAAATATCCCAGGATATCGATGCTTCAGGCGGGATAGAGAGGGAGGTAAAAGGGGTGGAGGAGTTGCATTACTGGTCAAAGAGGATATCACAGCTGTGCTGAAGGAGGGCACTATGGAGGACTCGAGCAGTGAGGCAATATGGACAGAACTCAGAAATAGGAAGGGTGCGGTAACAATGTTGGGGCTGTACTACAGGCCTCCCAACAGCGAGCGTGAGATAGAGGTACAAATATGTAAACAGATTATGGAAAGATGTAGGAGCAACAGGGTGGTGGTGATAGGAGATTTTAATTTTCCCAACATTGACTGGGATTCGCTTAGTGTTAGAGGTCCAGATGGAGCAGAATTTGTAAGGAGCATCCAGAAGGGTTTTCTAGAGCAGTATGTAAATAGTCCAACTCGGGAAGGGGCCATACTGGACCTGGTGTTGGGGAATGAGCCCGGCCAGGTTGTTGAAGTTTCAGTAGGGGACTACTTTGGGAATAGTGATCACAATTCCGTAAGCTTTAAAATACTCATGGACAAAGACGAGAGTGGTCCAAAAGGGAGAGTGCTAAATTGGGGGAAGGCCAACTACACCAAAATTCGGCAGGAGCTGGGAAATGTAGATTGGGAGCAGCTGTTTGAAGGTAAATCCACATGTGATATGTGGGAGGCTTTTAAAGAGAGGTTGATTAGCGTGCAGGAGAGACATGTTCCTGTGAAAATGAGGGTTAGAAATGGCAAGATTAGGGAACCATGGATGACAGGTGAAATTGTGAGACTAGCTAAGAGGAAAAAGGAAGCATACATAAGGTCTAGGCGGCTGATGAAAGACGAAGCTTTGAAAGAATATCGGGAATGTAGGACCAATCTGAAACGAGGAATTAAGAGGGCTAAAAGGGGTCATGAAATATCTTTAGCAAACAGGGTTAAGGAAAATCCCAAAGCCTTTTATTCATATATAAGGAGAAAGAGGGTAACTAGAGAAAGGATTGGCCCACTAAAGGACAAAGGAGGAATGTTATGCTTCGACTCAGAGAAAATGGGTGAGATTCTAAACGAGTACTTTGCATCGGTATTCACCGAGGAGAGGGACATGACGGATGTTGAGGTTAGGAACAGATGTTTGATTACTCTAGGTCAAGTCGGCATAAGGAGGGAGGAAGTGTTGGGTATTCTAAAGGGCATTAAGGTGGACAAGTCCCCAGGTCCGGATGGGATCTATCCCAGGTTACTGAGGGAAGCGAGAGAGGAAATAGCTGGGGCCTTAACAGATATCTTTGCAGCATCCTTAAACACGGGTGAGGTCCCGGAGGACTGGAGAATTGCTAATGTTGTCCCCTTGTTTAAGAAGGGTAGCAGGGATAATCCAGGTAATTATAGACCGGTGAGCCTGACGTCAGTGGTAGGGAAGCTGCTGGAGAAGATACTGAGGGATAGGATCTATTCCCATTTGGAAGAAAATGGACTCATCAGTGATAGGCAACATGGTTTTGTGCAGGGAAGGTCATGTCTTACCAACTTAATAGAATTCTTTGAGGAAGTGACCAAGTTGATTGATGAGGGAAGGGCTGTCGATGTCATATACATGGACTTCAGTAAGGCGTTTGATAAGGTTCCCCATGGCAGGCTGATGGAGAAAGTGAAGGCGCTTGGGGTCCAAGGTGTACTAGCTAGATGGATAAAGAACTGGCTGTGCAACAGGAGACAGAGAGTAGCAGTAGAAGGGAGTTTCTCAAAATGGAGACGTGTGACCAGTAGTGTTCCACAGGGATCCGTGCTGGGACCACTGTTGTTTGTGATATACATTAATGATTTGGAGGAAAGTATCGGTGGACTGATTAGCAAATTTGCAGACGACACTAAGATTGGTGGAGTAGCAGATAGTGAAGGGGACTGTCAGAGAATACAGCAGAATATAGATAGATTGGAGAGTTGGGCAGAGAAATGGCAGATGGAGTTCAATCAGGGCAAATGCGAGGTGATGCATTTTGGAAGATCCAATTCAAGAGTGAACTATACAGTAAATGGAAAAGTCCTGGGGAAAATTGATGTCCAGAGAGATTTGGGTGTTCAGGTCCACTGTTCCCTGAAGGTGGCAACGCAGGTAAATAGAGTGGTCAAGAAGGCATACGGCATGCTTTCCTTCATCGGACGGGGCATTGAGTACAAGAGTTGGCAGGTCATGTTACAGTTGTATAGGACTTTGGTTCGGCCTCATTTGGAATACTGCGTACAGTTCTGGTCGCCACATTATCAAAAGGATGTGGCTGCTTTGGAGAGGGTGCAGAGCAGGTTCACCAGGATGTTGCCTGGTATGGAGGGCGCTAGCTATGAAGAGAGGTTGAGCAGATTAGGATTATTTTCATTAGAAAGACGGAGGTTGAGGGGGGACCTGATTGAGGTGTACAAAATCATGAGAGGTATAGACAGGGTGGAGAGCAAGAGGCTTTTTCCCAGAGTGGGGGTTTCAATTACTCGAGGACACGAGTTCAAAGTGAAAGGGGAAAAGTTTAGGGGGGATATGCGTGGAAAGTTCTTTACGCAGAGGGTGGTGGGCACCTGGAACGCATTGCCAGCGGAGGTGGTAGATGCGGGCACGATGGAGCCTTTTAAGATGTATCTAGACAGATACATGAATGGGCAGGAAGAAAAGAGATACAGAACCTTAGAAAATAGGCGACATGTTTAGAGAGAGGATCTGGATCGGCGCAGGCTTGGAGTGCCGAAGGGCCTGTTCCTGTGCTGTAATTATCTTTGTTCTTTGTTCTTTATCCCCACCATTCTCCTACCACCTACCTACACTAGGGGCAATTTAGAATTAGAATTTTTTAGAATATTACAGCGCAGTACAGGCCCTTCGGCCCTCGATGTTGCGCCGATCATCTGACCTACACTATTCCATTTACATCCATATATCTATCCAATGACCACTTAAATGCCCTTAAAGTTGGCGAGTCTACTACTGTTGCAGGCAGGGCGTTCCACGCCCCTACTACTCTCTGCGTAAAGAAACTACCTCTGACATCTGTCCTAAATCTTTCACCCCTCAACTTAAAGCTATGTCCACTCGTGTTTGCCATCCTCATCCGAGGAAAAAGACTCTCACTATCCACCCTATCTAACCCTCTGATTATCTTGTATGTCTCTATTAAGTCACCTCTCCTCCTCCTTCTCTCTAACGAAAACAACCCCAAGTCCCTCAGCCTTTCCTCGTAAGACCTTCCCTCCATACCAGGCAACATCCTACTAAATCTCCTCTGCACCCTTTCCAAAGCTTCCACATCCTTCCTATAATGCGGTCACCAGAACTGCACGCAATACTCAAGGTACGGTCTCACCAGAGTTTTGTACAGCTGCATCATGACCTCGTGGCTCCGAAACTCGATCCCCCTACTAATAAAAGCTAACACACCATATGCCTTCTTAACAGCCCTACTAACCTGGGTAGCAACTTTCAGGGATTTATGTACCTGGACACCAAGATCTCTCTGCTCATCTACACTACCAAGAATTTTCCCATTAGCCCAGTACTCTGCATTGCTGTTACTCCTTCCAAAGTGAATCACCTCACACTTCTCCGCATTCAACTCCATTTGCCATCTCTCAGCCCAGCTTTGCAGCCTATCTATGTCCCTCTGTTGCCAACAACACCCTTCGACACTATCCACTATTCCACCGACCTTCGTGTCATCCGCAAATTTACTAACCCACCCTTCTACACCCTCATCCAGGTCACTTATAAAAATGACAAACAGCAGTGGCCCCAAAACAGATCCTTGCGGTACACCACTAGTAACGAAACTCCAGGATGAACATTTGCCATCAACCACCACCCTCTGTCTTCTTTCAGCTAGCAATTTCTGATCCAAAGCTCTAAATCACCTTCAACCCCATACTTCCGTATTTTCTGCAATAGCCTACCGTGGGGAACCTTATCAAACGCCTTACTGAAATACATATACACCACATCCACGGCTTTACCCTCATCCACCTGTTTGGTCACCTTGTCAAAAAACTCAATAAGGTTTGTGAGGCACGACCTACCCTTCACAAAACCGTGCTGACTATCGCTAATGAAATTATTCTTTTCAAGATGATTATAAATCCTATCTCTTACAACCTTTTCCAACATTTTACCCACAACCGAAGTAAGGCTCACAGGTCTATAATTACCATGGCTGTCTCTACTCCCCTTCTTGAACAAGGGGACAACATTTGCTATCATCCAGTCTTCTGGCACTATTCCTGTCGACAATGACGACAGAAAGATCAAGGACAAAGGCTCTGCAATCTCCTCCCTGGCTTCCCAGAGAATCCTAGGATAAATCCCATCTGGCCCAGGGGACTTATCTATTGTCACACTTACCAAAATTGATAACACCTCCTCCTTGTGAAACTCAATCCCATCTAGCCTAGTAGTCTGTATCTCAGTATTCTCCTCGACAACATTTTCTTTCTCTCTTGTAAATACTGACGAAAAATATTCATTTAACGCTTCCCCTATCTCCTCTGATTCCACACACAACTTCCCACTACTGTCCTTGATTGGCCCTAATCTAACTCTAGTCATTCTTTTATTCCTGATATACCTATAGAAAGCCTTAGGTTTTTCCTTGATCCTATCCGCCAATGACTTCTCGTGTCCTCTCCTCACTCTTCTAAGCTCTCCCTTTCGATCATTCCTAGCTAGCTTGTAACTCTCAAGCGCCCTAACTGAGCCTTCACGTCTCATCCTAATATAAGCCTTCTTCTTCCTCTTGACAGGCGCTTCAACCTCTTTAGTAAACCACGGCTCCCTCGCTCGACAACTTCCTCCCTGCCTCACAGGTACATACTTATCAAGGACTCGCAGTAGCAGCTCCTTGAATAAGCTCCACATTTCGATTATGCGCATCCCCTGCAGTTTCCTTCCCCATCCTACGCATCCTAAATCTTGCCTAATCGCATCATAATTTCCTTTCCCCCATCTATAATTCTTTCCCTGCGGTATATACCTGTCCCTGCCCATCGCTAAGGTAAACCTAACCGAATTGTGATCACTGTCACCAAAGTGCTCACCTACGTCTAAATATAAAACCTGGCCGGGTTCATTACCCAGTACCAAATCCAATGTGGCATCGCCCCTGGTTGGCTTGTCTACATACTGTGTCAGAAAACCCTCCTGCACACACTGGACAAAAACTGACCATCTAAAGTACTCGAACTATAGTATTTCCAGTCAATATTTGGAAAGTTAAAGTCCCCCATAACAACTATCCTGTTACTCTCGCTCCTGTCGAGAATCATCTTCGCTATCCTTTCCTCTACATCTCTGGAACTATTCGGAGGTCTAGAAAACTCCCAACAGGGTGACCTCTCCTCTCCTGTTTCTAACCTCGGCCCATACTACCTCAGCAGATGAGTCCTCAAACGTCCTTTCTGCCACCGTAATACTCTCCTTGATTAACAATGCCACACCCTCACCCCCCCCCCCCTCTTTTACCATCTTCTCTGTTCTTACTGAAACATCTAAATCCCGGAACCTGCAACATCCATTCCTGTCCCTGCTCTACCCATGTCTCCGAAATGGCCACAACATCGAGATCCCAGGTGCCAACCCATGCTGCAACCTCACCCACCTTATTCTGGATGCTCCTGGCGTTGAAGCAGACACACTTTCAACCAAGTTCTTGCTTGCCAGTGCCCTCTTGCGTCCCTGTAACCTTATCCCCTACCTCACTACTCTCAACATCCTGTACACTGGAACTACAATTTAGGTTCCTAACCCCCTGCTGAATTAGTTTAAACCCCCGAAGAGCACTAGCAAATCTCCCCCTCAGGATATTGGTACCCCTCTGGTTCAGGTAAAGACCACCCCGTTTGTAGAGGTCCCACCTACCCCAGAAAGAGCCCCAATTATCCAGGAAACCAAAACCCTCCCTCCTACACCATCCCTGCAGCCACGTGTTCACCTCCTCTCTCTCCCTATTCCTCGCTTCGCTAGCACGTGGCACGGGCAACAACTCAGAGATAACAACTCTATGCTAACGGTATGCCGAAGCCTAAGTGCAACCATAATGTTGAACCTCAAATCAATGCTTAACCAAACTGTCAACCTGACCATAAATCTAACTGCAAGACTAACCCCAAACTAACCCGAATGCTAAATCTAGCCCTTACTCAAATTGTATTCCTAATCTAAACCTAACGCTATAACTAACCCAACACATACTGTAAAATGAACCAGTCGCAAACCAGAACCTTAACACAAATTGCTAAACTGAACCTAACCCTAAATCGAGCTCTCTGCTAACCGCAACACTAAATGTAACACTAACTATGAAACAAAGCACAACCTTAATCCGAACAGTCACCAAACCTGAGGCATAACCTTCTGCTGAAACAATCTCAGTGCTAACCTCTACCTGTTAGTTGATGGAGTAAAGTGCAGGCCCCATTGAGATTTGCGTAGGGTTGTGGTTCGTCCGCTCACAGCAACATCCACAGACTTTGCTTCTTCTCTGCCATCGCCATCTTGCAGAACTTGTTCACTTCCTCCCACCGCCGCCGCCCCGTCCCCCCAAAAATCAGCACTAAAGTATTTCTATTGAACCCAAGTTTCAGCAATAAACCACCATCATATTTAACACTAGTGCACCTCTGCCACAGCAAATGCATCTTTTCAATTGCTTCAGCTGTTTCAGCCTGCTGCGACACTGAATAGAATGACACAGCCTGAAGAATGGGATTCGGCTGCACGAGCTGGTTTCCACTTTAAACAGTTACCACAGTAAGGAAGTGTACCAGACAGCGATGGGGAGAGGCGACAATGGCAGGTGCAAGGTGGCACTGGCAGATTCAGCTTCAATTCTGCATGCAAGTGGTTCAGCATCATGAGTTATTTGACTGTTGAGCTGAGACAACAACATCATCTGGCAACACTCTGAGTGACGAAGCAGTATTCTCTCGGAATAATACTGCTTGTTCCGAATGGGGTTGGGCCTAAAAAGATGGCCCAGACAATCCTTGTCTCAACTCTCCTTGTTGGCGAACCGTAGCCAACGGGCATCTCGTATAGCAGTGCAAAAGAATGAAGTAACACATATAAATGCAAAAAAAAAAAGCAAATGAGAAATAAAAATCTTGAAGCTTGCGGGCTGGATTATTCACACAATGTCAGATTAAGATGATTACAGACTCCATGAAAGATCTTCCACACGAATAGCCAGTGAGCATGCCCATCTGGACATTGACATCACATCATTCTGTGAAGTTTACTTTGCAGAGCAGGGATCAATAACAGAACATGGCGCAGGCTTTTCTGGGCAGAGAAAGTTAAAGTTGAGTGATCCCTCTTAAGGAATTTGTGACTAAAACATATATTGCTAGCATGTGTAAGAACCTCCCCATGGGCTTTTCTAAACGCCTCATATCCTCACGATTATCAGTCCAGGACGATCAATTCGCTACCATTATCAGCATATATTCACCTACCCTACAAGCCGATATGGTGATGAAAGAAAGCTTCTACCGTGAGCTGCATAATCTTCTACTGACGTTTGACTCGAATGATAAGTTCACCAGATTTCGAGATTTCAATGCATGAGTTGGGCCTGACCAAGAGCATTGACAAACTGTCTGGGGAAGATATGGTATTGGCAAATGTAATGAAAATATGGTCGAATTATGCTGGAATTATGTATGGAGTACGGACTCAGATTTACTAATTCTGATTCCATCAGAAAGCCGGATTTCAAATCAGCTGAAGGCATCCAGGCTCAAAGCACGAGCACTTATTGGGTTATATTCTGGTGCAGCAACGAAAAATATGGGACGTGCTACACAGTCGTGTGATGCCAAGTCCTGACTGCGATAGCAGCCACATACTGTTTCGACTCACTCTTGCCTTCACAATCAAACCATTGCCCAAATGAAAAAAAGAGCCACAAACAAGGAAAACGCAAGTCCATGAATTCTAATTACAGGAGGAAAACCGTTCCCAGAGCAAGCTTGAACAGAGCCTCTGCAGTGAAGCGACTCTGGATAGTGATATTAATCCAGCAAAGCAGTGGGGACAGTTGAACTCCGTCCTTTAAGGTTGAAAAGAAACTGCAGAGCTGGTTGGCTTCTCAACCAGAAGAAGCCAAGATTATTTTCGAGAAAAATTATATTGAAATCCAAGAGCTTCTTCAGAAGAAACACATCTGTCTCAATCGATAACTTGCATGTACTGATGAGCAGGCTACAAAAGCTGCATATAGGGAAGCCTGCATCCCTCTGCAAACCAACCTCCATGCCAACCAAAGAAATTCACGAACAGTGGTCATTGAGAAGGCACAGATGTATGCAGCTACGGGAGATATGAAATTCCACTCAGAAGCCTTGAGATCTGTATATGGACCTTCCACCATGTGCAGGCACCATTAAAGTCTTCGGATGGAACAACAATGCCCAAAGACACTGATGTTATCTTGGCAACAAGTAGTCAGATTACTATGAGAGCCTATTTGATGACGCTCAGATGGTGTAGGAGACGTCCATCGCAATGATCTCGAAGAGGGAAGTGAAATGCGAGCTGGATGGACCACCACACATGAAAAGATCAAGACCGCTGCAGCACAATTAAAATCACTAAAGCCCCTGGAATAGATGGGATTCCAGCCAAGGTTTATAAACAGGGAAGATATGTGAACCTTGATAGGCTTACAGATGGGCTTTCAGCATGCTGGAAGAAAAGTACATTGCTTCAGAACCTTCCAGGTGCAGTGACTGTCTACCTCAACAACAACAACAGAAACAAGGGAGAGAGTTCTGACTATTCAAACTACGGAAGTTTACTACACAAAAACAAGAAATGCTGGATTCACTCAGCAGGTCTGGCAGCATCTGTGGAAAGAGAAGCAGAGTTAACGTTTCGGGTCAGTGACCCTTATTCGGAACTGACAAATATTAGAAAAGTCACAGATTATAAACAAGTGAGGTGGGGGTTGGGCAAGAGATAACAAAGGAGAAGGTGCAGATTGGACCAGGCCACATAGCTGACCAAAAGGTCACGGAGCAAAGGCAAACAATATGTTAATGGTGTGTTGAAAGACAAAGCATCAGTACAGATTAGGTGTGAATATACTGAATATTGAACATCAGCAAGTGCAAACCTGAAGAAAAACAACCTGAAAAAAACAGTGGGTAAGCAAACTGAACAAACTAAGATGAAATGAAATAAATGCAATAAAAGATTGTAAAAAATGTAAAAAGGAATGCAAAAAAAAAGGAAGAAAAAATAACTAAAAATGACTAAAAATGAAAGTAAAGTGGGGGGCTGTCATGCTCTGAAATTATTGAACTCAATGTTCAGTCCGGCAGGCTGTAGTGTGCCTAATCGGTAGATGAGATGCTGTTCTTCGAGCTTGCGTTGATGTTTACTGGAACACTGCAGCAATCCCAGGACAGAGATGTGAGCATGAGAGCAGGGGGGAGTGTTGAAATGGCAAGCAACCGGAAGCTCAGGGTCCTGCTTGCGGACTGAGCGGAGATGTTCCGCAAAGTGGTCACCCAGTCTGTGCTTGGTCTCCCCAACGTAGAGGAGACCACACTGTGAGCAGCGAATACAGTATACTACATTGAAAGAAGTACAAGTAAATCGCTGCTTCACCTGAAAGGAGTGTTTGGGGCCTGGGATAGTGAGGAGAGAGGAGGTAAATGGGCAGGTATTACACCTCCTGCGATTGCAAGGGAAGGTGCCCTGGGACGGGGACGAGGTGGTGGGGGTAATGGAGGAGTGGACCAGGGTGTCGCGGAGGGAACGATCCCTTCGGAATGCTGACAGGGGAAGGGAGGGGAAGATGCGACTGGTAGTGGCATCACGCTGGAGGTGGCGAAAATGGCGGAGGATGATCCTTTGGATATGGAGGCTGGTGGGATGAAAAGTGAGGACAAGGGGAACCCTGTCACGGTTCTGGGAGGGAGGGGAAGGGGTGAGGGTAGACGTGCGGGGAATGGGTCGGACACGGTTGAGGGCCCTGTCAACCACGGTGAGGGGAAATCCTCGGTTGAGGAAAAAGGAGGTCATATCAGAAGCACCGTCATGGAAGGTAGCATCATCAGAGCAGATGCGTCGGAGACGGAGAAACTGGGAGAATGGAATGGAGTCCTTACAGGAGGTAGGGTGTGAAGAAGTGTAGTCGAGGTAGCTGTGGGAGTCAGTGGGCTTATAATGGATATTAGTAGACAGCCTATCCCCTGAGATGGAGACAGAGAAGTCGAGGAAGGGAAGGGAAGTGTCAGAGATGGACCATGTAAAGGTGAGAGAAGGGTGAACTATATAGCCGTTCCTTCAATGCTGCGCGGTCAAAATTCTGGAAATCTCTTCCTAACAGCACTTTGGATGTACCTACCCCACATGGACTACAGCGATTCAAGAAGGCAGCTCGCCACCACCTTCTCCAGGGCAATTAGGAATGGAAAATAAATGCTGGAAAAAGCCAATGACGCCCACAAGCCATGTATGCATAATATAAAAATATAGATATTTGAAGTGAGGAAAGTGAGTCTGCATTAGATGGCAGTGGACTGAGAAGGACTACGAGGAATTCAAAGACGGGAGTACAATACATGTGTGAACACACAAAGTGTGGTGTTTAAGGTCGGTGAGCGAATGTTTAAATATGGGAATGCGAAGTAGTGGAAATAATGGAAACGAGGTCCGGGCCCTTAATATATAAGGATACAAAGATATAAAGGGGTGGCAGTACTAATTAAGGAAGACTTTTCATTGCTGGAAAGGGACGTGCTTCGACATGGCAAGTACAGAATCCATTATTCCAAGATGAGGAGCAGAATATGCATGATTGCTGTCCTCGGGGTATTCTCTAGGCCTCCAAATAGTACAAAAGAGGTAGAGGAGCAAATCTCAGGGAAATCACAGAGATGTGCAACAACTAAAGTTAGGTGATATTTGGGAACTTTAATGACCAAACATTGATTGATATGATTTTGGATTAAAGATTAAGGACTGGGAGGAATTTGTAAAATGTGTCAGGAGAAATTTCTTGATCGGCATGCTCTCAGCCAACGAGAAAAGAGGAATTGCGAACTCTGGTGTTGGGAAATGAGCTAACCCAAGTGGACCCGGCGTCTATGCAGAAATACTTGGGTAAGAGTGATCATCGTATCATAGGTTTTCGACTAGTAATGCGGAAAAGCAAAGAACAAAATAATGGAAAGTGTCTTGATTGGAAGGGGACTAATTTCAAAAAATGAGAAGGGATCCAGTTGGGAAGAATGGAACCAAAGATTCGCAGGAATATCTGCATCAGCACGATAGGTTTTTTTTAAGGAAGAGGTGCTTCAGTTCCATATTAGGAATATCCCACCAAGGGTGAAAGGTAGCGGAATGAAGAACATGTCACCTTGGTTGATGAAGGAGATATAGATGATGATGAAACAATCAAAAAACAAGGCACGTAATGCATGTCAGGTGAACTCAAGTGAGAGCCAGGCCAGTGGCAGTAAGTTGAGAGGAGAGGTGGGGAGGAAAATAAGACCAGTAAAGAGAGAATATGAGAATGCAATGACAGCCTATTAAGTGAGTTGTGCAAGGAGGAATGTGGCCTATTAGGGACACATAGGGTAATACATACTTAGAGGTGCAGGGTAATGCTAATACACTTAATGACTACGTTTTATCAGTATTCACCAGAGGAATGGATGCTGACAAAATATCAGTGGAAGTGGAGTGAGTAGACATCGTGGAAGCGGATACAAAAAATGGTCTGGAAAGGTGCTAAAAAGGATGGCTTATAGTACATAAGGCACTTCGACTGGATGGCTTGCATCCCCAGTTATTAAAAATGATGGGGGCGGAAATAGCAGACGAGGTTGCTGTAATCTTCCAGTCTTTGCTGGATGCGAGTGTGATGCTGGAAGATTGTAAACTGCTAAATGTAAGACCTTCATTCAAGAAAGTGTGTGATGACAGTCCGAGAAAGTAAAAGTCAGTTAGTATAAACATCCGTGGTCGGTAAGGTTTTAGAAATAATAATCCGGGAAAATATCAACTGACATTCAGAGAAGTTTCAGTTAGTTAAGAATAGCCAGCATAGATTTCGTCAAGGCTGAACAAAACTCTGACAGTGCAGCGCACCCACAATACTGACCCTCCGACAGTGCAGCATTCCCTCAGTACTGACCATCTGACACTGCAGTGCTCCCTCAGTATCGAACCCCCTGACAGTGCAGCAGTCCCACAGTACTGACCCTATAACACAGCAGTGCTCACTCAGTACTGACCCTCTGACAGTGCAGTGCTCCCTCAGTACTGACTTCCTGACAGTGCAGCACTCCCTCAGTACTGACCCTCTGGCAGTGCAGTGCTCCCTCAGTACTGACTTCCTGACAGTGCAGCGCTCCCTCAGTACTGACCCTATGACAGAGCAGCACTCCCTCAGTAGTTACCCTCTGACAGTGCGTCACTCCCTCAGTGCTGAGCCTCCGGCAGTGTAGTGCTCCTTCTGTACTGACCCAATGACTCCGCAGTGCTCCCTCAGTAATAATCCTCCGACAGCGCGGCACTCCCTCAGTGCTGAGCCTCCGACAGTTCAGTGCTCCTTCTGTACTGACCTTATGACACCGCTGTAAACCCTCAGTACTGAACCTCCGACAGTACGGCATTCCGTCAGGAGTGACCCTACGAAAGTGCAGTAATCCCTCAGTACTGACCCTCCGACAGTGCGGCACTTCCTCAATGCAGAGCATCTGATGGTGCAATGCTCCTTCTGTACTTACCCGATAACACCGCTGTGCTCACTCAGTACTGACCCTCCGACAGTACGGCACTCCGACAGTAGTCAGCATAAGACAGTGCAGCACGCCCTCTGTACTGTCCATCTGACTGTGCAGTGCTCCGTCAGTACTGACCCTGTGACACTGCAAAGCTCCCTCAGAACTGACAGTGCAGCTCTCCCGCAGTACTGACCCTCTGCCACTGCAGTGCTCCCTCAGTACTGACCCTCTCACATTGCAGCACTCCCTCAGTACTGACCCTCTGACGGTGCAGTGCTCCTTGAGTATTGAACCACCGACAGAGCAGTGCACTCTCAGTACTGAACCTCCAACAGTGCAGTGCTCCCTCAGTAATGTCCTTCCGAAATTGCGGCACTCCCTCAGTACTGACCCTCCGAGGGTGCAGTGCTCCCTCAGTACTGAACGTCCGACAGTGCGGCACTCCCTCAGTACTGAGCCTCCGACAGTGCAGTGCTCATTCAGTACTGACCCTGTGCCATCGCAGTACTCCCTCAGTACTGAACCTCCAACAGTACGACATTCCATCAGTACTGACCCTCCGACAGTGCAGCACTCCCTCAGTACTGACCATCTGGCAGTGCAGTGCACCCTCAGTACTGAACCTCCGACAGTGCAGTGCTCCCTCAGTAATGTCCTTCTGACATTGCGGCACTCCCTCAGCACTGACCCTCCGAGGGTGCAGTGCTCCCTCAGTACTGACCGTCCGACAGTGCGGCACTCACTCAGTGCTGAGTCCCCGACAGTGCAGTACTCATTCTGTACTGATCCTGTGACATCGCAGTGCTCCCTCAGTACTGACCCTATGACAGTGCAGTGCTCCCTCATTACTGACACTCTGGCAGTGCAGTGCTACCTCAGTACTGACCTTAGAACAGTGCAGTGCTCCCCCAGTACTGGCCATCTGACATTGTGGCACTCCCACAGTACTGACCCTCCGACAGTGCAGCACTACCTCTGTACTGACCCTCTGACACTGCAGTGCTCCCTCAGCACTGACCTTACGACAGTGCAGTGCTCCCCCAGTACTGGCCACCTGACATTGTGGCACTCCCACAGCACTGACCCACCGACAGTGCGGCACTACCTCAGTGCTGAGCCTCTGACAGTGCAGTGCTCCTTCTGTACTTACTATATCACACCGCTGTGCTCCATCAGTACTGACCCTCCGACAGTCCGGCACTCCGTCAGTGACCATCTCACAGTGCAGCACTCCTTCAATAATGACCCTATGACATTGCAGTGCCCACTCAGTACTGACATTCCGACAGAACAGTTTTCCCTCAGTACTGACCCTTAGACAGTGCAGTGGTCCCTCAGTCCTGACGATCCGAAAGTGCGGCACTCCCTCAGTACTCACCCTCCGACATTGCAGTGCTCCTTCTGTACTGACCTTCTGACAGTGCAGCACTTCTTCAGTACTGACCCAATGACACTGCAGTGCTCCCTCAGTACTGACCCTCTGAAAGTGCAGTGCTCAGTCAGTACTGTCCCTCCGACAGTGAAGCACTCGCTCAGTACTGACCCTCTGACAGTGGAGCACCATCTCAGTACTGACCCTATGACACTGCAGTGCTCCTTCAGCACTGACCCTATGACACGACTGTGCTCCCTCAGTACTGACCCTCGGACAGTACGGCATTCTGTCAGTAGTGACCTTACGACTGTGCAGCACTCCCTCTGTACTGACCCTCTGACACTGCAGTACTCCCTCAGTATTGACACTCTGACAATGCAGAAGTCCCTCAGTACTGACCCGATGACACTGTAGTGCTCCCTTAGTACTGACCCTCTGACAGTGCAGCACTCCCTCAGTACGTTAACATTTACACTGCAGCACTCTCTCAGTACTGACCCTCTGACAGTGCAGTGGTTCCTCAGTGGTAACCCTGTGACAGTGCAGCACTCCCTCAGTACTGACCGTCTGACAGTGCAGTGCTTCCTCAGTATTGACCCTTTGACAGTGCAGCACTCCCTCAGTACGGACACATTTACACTGCAGCACTCCCTCATTACTGACCCTCCGAAAGTGCCGCACGCCCTCAGTGCTGAGCCTTCGACAGTGCAGTGCTCCTTCTGTACTGAACCTATGACACCGCTGTGCTCGCTCAGTACTTACCGTCCGACAGTATGGCATTGCGTCAGTAGTGATCTTATGACAGTGCAGCACTCCCTCAGCACTGACCCTAAGACAGTGCAGCATGCCCTCTGTACTGTCCCTCTGAGAGTGCAGTGCTCCATCAGTACTGACCCTATGACACTGCAATGTTCATTCAGTACTGACCCTCTGACAGTGCAGCACTCCCTCAGTACTGACCAGATGACACTGCCGTGCTCCCTCAGTACCTACCATCTGACAGTGCAGCACTCCCTCAGTACTGACTCTTTGACATTGCAGTGCCCCCTCAGTACTGACCCTCCGACAGAGCAGTTTTCCCTCATTCCTGACCCTACGATGTTGAGGCACTCCCTCAGTATTGATCCCATGACAGTGCATTGCTCCTTCTGTGCAGACCCTATGGCACCGCTGCGCTCCCACTGTCCTGACCCTCCGACAGTATGGCACTCCGTCAGTACTGAACCTGCGACAGTGCAGCTCTCCCACTGTACTGACCCTCTGACAGTATAGTGCTGCCAGTACCGACCATAAAACACTACAGTGCTCCCTCAATACTGACCCTCTGACAGTGCAGCAATCCCCAGTACATACCCTCCGACAGTGCAGTGCTCCCTCAGTCCTGACCCGACGACACTGCTGTGCCCCTTCAGTACTGACCCTACGAAAGTGCAGTCTTCCCTCAGTACTGGCCCTAACACAGTGCAGTGCTCCTTCAGTTCTGACATTGTGACACCACTGTGTTCCCTCAGAATTGACACTCTGACAGGATGGCACTCCGTCAGTGGTAACCCTACGACAGTGCAGCACTCTCTCTGTACTGACCATCTGACACTGCAGTGCTCCTTCAGTAATGACCCTCTGACAGTGCAGCGCTCCCTCTGTCCTGATCCTACGACACTGCTGTGCCCCTCAGTACTGACACTCTGACAGTGCAGTGCTCCATCAGTACTGACCCATCGACAGTGCAGCACTCCCTCAGTACTGACCCAATGAAACTGCAGTGCTCCCTAAGTACTGACCCACCGACAGTGCAGTGCTTCCTCGGTACTGAACCTCCGACAGGGCATTTCTCCCTCAGTACTGACCTTCCGACATTGCGGCACTCCCTCAGTTCTGACCCTCTGATAGTGTAGTGCTCCCTCAGTACTGAACCTCCGACACTGCAGTGCACCCTGAGCACTGACCTCCAACACTGCAGTGCTCCCTCAGTATTGACCCTCTGACAGTATGCCGCTCCCCCAGTTCTGACCCTCCGACAGTGCAGTGCTCCATCAGTATTGACCCATCGCTGGATGGATGCAGCTGCAACAACACTCAAGGAGACAACATTTTGAGGAGTGAATACAGTATACTCCATTGAAAAAAGTACATGTAAATCACTGCTTCACCTGAAGGGAGAGTTTGGGGCCTGTGTTACTGAGGAGAGAGGAAGTAAATGGGCACCTCCTGCGATTGCAGGGGAAGGTGCCGTGGGAAGAGGACGAGGCGGTGTGGGTAATGGAGCAGTGGACCATGGTTTCGTGAACGGAATGATCCCTTCGGAATGCTGACCAGGGAAGGGAGGGGAGGATGCTTTCGGCAGTGGCATCACGCTGGACGTGTCGGAAATGGCGGAGGATGATCCTTTGGATGTGGAAGCTCGTGAGGTGGAAAGTGAGGACAAGAGGGAACCCTGTCACTGTTCTGGGAGAGGGGCGAAGGGGTGAGGGTAGAGGTGCGGGAAATGGGCTGGACACAGTTGCGGGCTCCGTCAACCACATTTGCCAGTTCTGTTGAAATGTCACCGACCTGAAACATTAATTCTGCTTCTCTCTCCACAGATACTGCCAGACCTGCTGAGTATTCCCAGCATTTCCTGTTTTTATTTCAGATTTCCAACATCTGCAGTATTTCGCTTTTACTTAAATGGGAGATCCGTGCAATAGGAGAGCTGTCAATCAAAGCCGAACCCCGTGCAGCCTGCTGTCAGTCACAGAGTACTGGCGGCCGGATGGAAACCACGGAACTCAACATTTATTACGACTGAAACTGGTGTCTGTGCGCAGACATTTTGCTGACTCCTGGACCAGGAGGATAAGGAACCCCGCTTCAGTCATTTTGGTAAACGCTGGTTGCAGTTAACAGCGCACAGGCAATTAAATCCCCGCTGCCGTGTCCTCTGTCCCTTTTTCTATTCTCTGTTGTCAATTAAGAGCGGAGGGGATGGAAGGTTGGGCAGTTGCATGCTCCTCTTGCAGGATGTGGGAGGTAAGGGTCACCACCTGTGTCCCTGCTGACCTCACCTGCGAGAAGAGCACCCAACTCCAGCTCCTAATAGACAGTGTTCGGGAACTGGATGAACTTCGGATCATTCAGAAGGCTGAGGGGGTGATAGAGAGCAGTTATAGGGAAGTAGTGAAACCTAAGTTACAGGATAAAGGTAGCTGTGTGACCGTCAGGGTAGGGAAAGGGAATAGGCGCACAGTGCAGGGATCCCCTGTGGCCGTTCCCCTCAATAATACGTATGCCGTTTTGGATACTGTTGGGGGCGACGACCTAGCAGGAGAAAGCCACTGCGGCCAGGTCTGTGGCACTGAGCCTGGCTCTGTGGCTCAGAAGGGAAGGGGGAGAATAGGAGAACGATAATGAAAGGAGATTCAATGGTTAGAGGAAAAGACAGGAGATTCTGTGGTCGCGAACGAGACTCCCGGATGGTATGTTGCTTCCCGGGTGCCAGGGTCAGGGATGTCTCGGATCGAGTCTACGGGATTCTTAAGGGGGAGGGGGAGCAGCCAGCAGTCGTGGTACACAGAGGTTCCAATGACATAGCTAGAAAAATGGTTGAGGACCTGAAAAGCGAATATAGGAGTTAGGTTGGAAGCTAAAAGGCAGGACGAGCAGAGTAGTAATCTCAGGATTGATACAGGTGCCACGTGCTTGTGAGGCTAGAAACAGAGAGCGAATGCAGATGAACACGTGGCTACAGAGCTGGTGCAGGAGGGAGGGCTTCAGATATGTGGATCATTGGATAACCTTTTGGGAAAGGTGGGACATGTACAAGAAGGACGGGTTGCATCTGAACTGGAGGGGCACCAATATCCTCTGCGGGAGGTTTGCTAGAGATCTTCGGGAGGGTTTAAACTAGTTTGGCAGGGGGATGGGAACCGGAGCTACGGATCAGTGGATGGGGTAGCTGTTGGACAGGCAGATACAGAGAGCAGAGAGTCTGGAGGAAGGTTAGACAGTTAACAGGGCAAAGTTTCAGCCAGTATGATGGGTTGAAGTGTGTCTATTTTAACGCAAGAAGTGTCAGGAATAAGGGTGATGAACTTGGAGCATGGATCAGTACTTGGGGCTACGATGCAGTGGCCATTACGGAGACTTGGATGTCGCAGGGGCAGGAATGGATGTTGGATGTTCCGGGGTTTAGATGGTTCAAAAGGAATAGGGAGGGAGGTAAATGAGGTGGGGGAGTGGCATTGTTAATCAGGGACAGTATCATAGCTGCAGAAAGGGAGGTCGTCGAGGAGAGTTCTTCGACTGAGTCAGTTTGGGTGGAAGTCAGAAACAGGAAAGGAGCAGTCAATTTTTGAGAGTTTTCTATAGACCCCCCCAATAAGAACAGAGACACGGAGGAACAGATTGGGAGGCAGATTTTGGAAGGGTGCAGAAGTAACAGGGTTAACATAGAACATAGAACATAGAACAGTACAGCACAGTACAAGCCCTTCGGCCCACGATGTTGTGCCGAACCTTTAACCAACTCTAAGATCAAACGACCTACATACCCTTCATTCTACGATCATCCATGTACCTATCCAAGAGTCGCTTAAATGTCCCTAATGTATCTGCTTCTACTACCACCCCTGGCAGTGCATTCCACGCACCCACCACTCTCTGTGTAAAGAACATACCGCTGACATCTCCCCAAAACCTTCCTCTAATCACATTAAAACTATGCCACCTGGAGATATCCCTTTCCGCCCTGGGAAAAAGTCTCTGGCTATCCACTCTATCGATGCCTCTCATCATCTTGTACGCCTCTATCAAGTCACCTCTCATCCTTCTTCTCTCCAATGAGATAAGACCTAGCACCCTCAACATTTCTTCGCAAGACATGCCCTCCAGTCCAGGCAGCACCCTGGTAAAACTCCTCTGCACCCTCTCTAAAGCTTCCACATCCTTCCGATAATGAGGCGACCAGAACTGAACACAATATTACAAGTGTGGTCTAACCAGGGCTTTATAGAGCTGCAGCATAACCCCGCGGCTCTTAAACTCAATCCCCCTGTTAACGAAAGTCAACACACCATACGCCTTCTTAACAACAGTATCAACTTGGGTGGCAACTTTGAGCAATTTATGGCCATGGACCCCAAGATCCCTCTGTTCCTCCACACTACCAAGAATCCTGTCTTTAAGCCTGTATTCTGCATTCAAATTCGCCCTTCCAAAAGGAATCACTTCACACTTTTCCAGGTTGAACTCCATCTGCCACTTCTCAGCCCAGCTCTGCATCCTGTCAATGTCCCGTTGCAACCTACAACAGCCTTCCACACTATCCACAACTCCAGCAACATTCGTGTCATCGGTAAACTTGCTAACCCAGCCTTCCACTTCCTTATCCATGTCATTTATAAAGATCACAAAGAGCCGAGGTCCCAGAACAGATTCCTGCGGAACACCACTGGTCACCGAGCTCCAGGCTGAATACTTTCCATCTACTACCACCCGCTGTCTTCTATAGGCCAGCCAGTTCTGCATCCAGACAGCCAAATTTCACTGTATCCCATGCCTCCTTACTTTCTGAATGAGCCTACCATG
The DNA here is from genome assembly GCF_036365525.1 of Heterodontus francisci. Lineage (NCBI taxonomy): Eukaryota > Metazoa > Chordata > Chondrichthyes > Heterodontiformes > Heterodontidae > Heterodontus > Heterodontus francisci. The sequence continues at coordinate 163,897 of NW_027142246.1, forward strand.
GGGAACCTTATCAAAGGCCTTGCTAAAATCCGTCTCCGCCACATCCACCCCTCTTCCTTTATCAATGTGTTTTGTCACATCTTCAAAGATTTCAATAAGGCTTGTGAGGCATGACCTGCCCCTCACAAAGCCATGCTGACTGTCTCTCATCAAACTATGCCTTTCCAAATAATCATACATCTTGTCTCTCAGAATCCTCTCCAATAATTTGCCCACTACCGACGTAAGACTGACTGGTCTATAATTCCCAGGGTTATCCCTATCCCCTTTCTTGAACAAGGGAATGACATTTGCCACCCTCCAATCATCCAGTACTACTCCAGTGGACAGTGAGGACGCAACGATCATCGCCAAAGGCGCGGCAATCTCTTCCCTCGCTTCCCGTAAAAACCTTGGGTATATCCCATCTGGCCCAGGGGATGTATCTATCCTCATGTCTTTCAAAATTGGCAGCACATCCTCCCTCTTAACATCAACCTGTTCGAGCAAATCAGCCTGTTTCACGCTGTCCTCACCAACGACCAGGTCCCTCTCGCCAGTGAATATTGAACCAAAGTATTCATTTAGGACGTCCCCTACCTCCACAGACTCCAGGCACAAGTTCCCTCCACTATCCCTGATCGGCTCTACCCTCCCTTTGGTCTTCCTGTTGTTCCTCACATATGTGTAGAACGCCTTGGGACTTTCCTTAATCTTACCCACCAAGACTTTTTCATGTCCCCTTCTAGCTCTCTAAGTCCATTCTTCTGTATGTTCCTGGCTACCTTGTAACCCTTTAGAGCCCTGTCTGATCCTTGCTTCCTCAACCTTAAGTAAGTTTCCTTCTTCCTCTTGACTCGCTGGTCCACATCTCTTGTCATCCAAGGTTCCTTCACCCTACCATCCCTTCCTTGCCTCATCGGGACAAACCTATCCACAAGTCGCAGCAAGAGCTCCCTGAACAACCTCCACATTTCTGTCGTGCATTTCCCTGAGAAAATCTGTCACAATTTAACCTGCCCAGTTCCTGCCTAATCACATTGAAATTTCCCCTCCTCCAATTAAATATTTTCCCATCCCGTCTGCTCCTATCCTTCTCCACGGCTATCGTCAAGGTCAGGGAGTTCGGATCACTATCACCGAAATGCTCTCCCACCGAGAGATCTGCCACCTGGCCTGGTTCGTTGCCAAGCACCAAATCCAACATAGCCTCCCCGCTAGTCGGCCTATCTGCATATTGTGTCAGGAAACCTTCCTGGACACACCTGACAAAAACTGCTCCATCCAAACTATTTGCACTAAGGAGGTTCCAATCAATATTCGGGAAGTTGAAGTCACCCATGACAACAACCCTGTAACATCTACACCTTTCCAAAATCTGCCTCCAATTTGTTCCTCCGTGTCTCTGTTGCTATTGGGGGGTCTATAGAAAACGCCCAATAATGTGACTGCTCCTTTCCCGTTTCTGACTTCCACCCATACTGACTCAGTGGACAAACCCTCCTCGTTGTTGTCTTGGGTGACTTCAACTTACCTAATATTGATTGGAACCTCCTTAGTGCATATAATGTGCATGGAGCAGATTTTGTTAATATGCCTGGGAAGGTTTCCTGACTCAATATGTAGATAGGCCGACCAGAGGGGCGACTATTTTGGATTTGGTGCTTGGCAACAAACCAGGCCAGGTGGCAGATCTCTCGGTGGGAGAGCATTTCGCTGATAGTGATCACAACTCCCTGACCTGTACTATAGTCATGGAGAGGGATATGAGCAGATGGGATGTGAAAATATTTAATTGGGGGAGGGGGAACAACAATGCCATTCGGCAGGAACTGAGGTGCTTAAATTGGGAACAGATGTTCTCAGGGAAATGCACGACAGAAATGTGGAGGTTGTTTAGGGAGCAGTTGCTGCGACTGCTGGATAGGTTTGTCCCGATAGGCAAGGAAGGGGTGGTAGGGTAAAGGAAACTTGGATGACAAGAACAGCTAGTCAAGAGGAAGAAGAAAGGGTGGCACAGTGGCGCAGTGGTTAGCACTGCAGTCTCACAGCTCCAGCGACATGGGTTCAATTCCGGGTACTGCCTGTGTGGAGTTTGCAAGTTCTCCCAGTGTCTGCGTGGGTTTTCTCCGGGTGCTCCATTTCCTGCCAAAAGACTTGCAGGTTGGTAGGTAAATTGGCCATTATAAATTGCCCCTAGCATAGGTAGGTGGTAGGGAAATATACGGACTGGTGTGGATGTGGCAGGAATGTAGGATTAGTATAAATGGGTACAAATAGCTGATGGTTGGCACAGACTCGGTCTGCCAAAGGGTCTGTTTCAGTGCTGTATCTTTAAAACTAAAACTAAAGCTTATTTAAGTTTGAGGAAGCAATAATCATACAGGGCTTTAGAGGGTTACAAGGCAGCCAGGAAGGAACTGAAGAATGGACTTAGGAGAGCTAGAAGGGGACATGAAAAAGTCTTGGTGGGTAGGATTAAGGAAAATCCTAAGGCGTTCTACACTTATGTGAGGAACAAGAGGATGGCCAGAGTGAGGGTCGGGCCGTTCAGGGATAGTGGAGGAACTTCTGCCTGGAGTCCCAGGAGGTCCATCCCCTTCTCTTATCCCCCTCTCCCCAGTCAGCGTCCACCCCCTCCCTCCCCCTGTGTCCCTCCCCTCTCCCCCAATTTACATCCCCGTCCCCCCTCAGAGTCCATCACCCTTCTCCCGTCCCTCTGCGTCCATCCCCCTCTCCTATCCCCCTCTCTGGAGTCTGCGTCCACCCCGTCCTTCCCCTTATCTCCCTCCTCTATCCCCCAATGTCCAACCCCCTCCCCCTTCCGATGTGTCTATCACCTCTCTCCTGTCCCTCTGTGTCCATCCCCTCTCTCCCTCCTTGTCACCATCCCCCCCACTTTCCCCTTGTGTCCATCCCCTACTCTCCCCTCTTTGTCCATCAACCTCTCCCCCTCTGTGTCCATCCCTCTCTTCCCCTTCTTTGTCCATCCCTCTCTCCCCGTCTGTGTCCATCCATCTCTCCCCTTCTGTGTCCATCCATCTCTCCCCCTCTATGTCCATCTCCCTCTCCCCCGCTGTGCCCAAAACCTCTTTCCCACCTCTGTGTCCTCAGTACTGACCCTCCAACAGTATTGCACTCCCGAAGTACAGAGCCTCCGACAGTATTGCACTCCCTCAGTTCAGACCCTCCGACAGTATGGCACTCCTTCAGTACTGACCCTCCGACAGTGCAGCATTCCTTCAGTGCTGACCCTCCAAAAGTGCAGCACTCCATCATTACTGACCCTTCACCAGTTTGGCACTCCCTCAGTACTGAACCTTCAAAAGTGCAGCACTCCCTCAATACTGACTATCCAACACTATGGCATTCCCTCAATACTGACCCTCCATCAGTTTCATATTCCCACAGTACTGATGCTCCGAGAGTATGGCACTCCCTCAGTAATGACCCTCCGAAAGTGCAGCTCTCCCCCAGTATCGACTCTCTGACTGTGCAATGCTCTCTCAGTACTGACACTGTAACAGTGCAGCACTCCATCAGTACTGAACCTCCACCAGTACGGCACTCCCTCAGTACTGACACGCTGGCAGTTAGCATCCCTCAATACTAACAATCTGAGAGTGTAGCGCTCCCTCAGTACTGACTCAACAACAATGCAGCGCTCCCTCACTACTGACCCTACATCAGTATGGCACTCCCTCAGTCCTGACCCTCCAACAGTATGGCACTCCCTCATGACTGACCCTCCAACAGTATGACACCCCGCAGTACAGATCATCTCACAGTCTTGCACTCCCTCAGTTATGACCCTCCGACAGTATGGCACTCCCTCAGTACTGACCCCCAGAAAGTGCAGCATTTCCTCTGGACTGACCCTCTGACAGTGCAGCACTCCATCATTACTGATCCTTCACCAGTATGGCACTCCCTCAGTACTGACCCTCCAAAACTGCAGCACTCCCTCAATACTGACTATCCAACACTATGGCATTCCCTCAATACTGACCCTCCATCAGTTTGATTCTCCCTCAGTGCTGATGCTCCGACAGTATGGCACTCCCTCAGTACTGACCCTCCAACAGTGCAGATCTACCTCAGTATCGACTCTCTGACTGTGCAACGCTCCCTCAGTACTGATCCTCTAACAGTGCAGCACTCCATCAGTACTGAACCTCCACCAGGACTGCACTCCCTCAGTACTGATCCGCCAACGGCAGGCACTTCCTCGGTGCAGAGCAGCCGGCAGTATGGCACTCCCTCAGTACTGACCGTCCAACAGTGCAGCATTCCCTGAGTACTGAACCTCCGAAAGTATGACACTCCCACAGAACTGACACTCCAGCAGTGTTACAGTCCCTCCGTACTGACCATCTGACAGTGCAGCATTCCCAAAGTATTGACACTCTGAGAGTGCAGCATTCCCTCAGTACTGATTCAACAACAATGCAACACTCCCTCAGTACTGACCCGCTGGCAGTCAGCATCCCTCAATACTAACACTCTGAGAATGCAGCGCACCCTCAGTACTGACCCTCCAACAGTGCATCATTCCCTCAATGCTGACTCTCCACCAGAACGGCACTCGCTCAGTACTGACCCGACAACAGCACGACACTCCCGCAGTACTGATCCTCCGACAGTGCAGCACTCACTCAATACTGACCCCTCGACAGGATGGCACTCCCTCAGTGCTGACCATCTGACAGGGCAGAGCTCCCTTAGTACTGGCCCTCCAAAAGAATGGCCCACCATCAGAACTGACCCTCTGACAGTACGGCACTCCCACAGTACTGATCCTCCGACAGTTTGGCACTCCCTCACTGCTGACGCTCCAACAGTGCAGCAGTTCCTCAGTACTGACACACCAAAAGTACAGCACTCCCTCAATACTGATCCTCCGAAAGTGCGGCGCTCCCTCAGTACCGACTCTCTAACAGTGCAGCACTCCCTCAGTACTGAATCTCTAACAGTGCAGCACTCCCTCAGTACTGATCCTTCGACAGTGTAACACTCCCTCAGTGCTGACCCTCTACCAGTATGGCTCTCCCTCAGTAGTGACCCTCCAATAGTATGAGACTCCCTCAATACTGACCATCCAACTGTATAACACTCCCTCAGTACTTACACTCTGACAGTATGGCACTCCCTCAGTGTTGACCATCTGACAGGGCAGAAATCCCTCAGTACTGGCCCTCCAAAAGAAGGGCACACCATCAGAACAGACCCTCTGACAGTACAGCAGGCCCACAGTACTGGCCCTCCGACAGTCTGGCACTCCTTCAGTGCTGACTCTCCAACAGTGCAGCACTTCCTCAGTACTGACACTCTGAGTGTGCAGGGCCCCCTCAGTACCGACTCAACAATAATGCAGCGCTCCCTCAGTCCTGACACTGAGCGTGCAGCATTCCCTCAGTGCAGACTCAACAACAATGCAGCGCTCCCACAGTGCTGACCATCTGGCAGTGCAGCCCTCCCTCAGTTCTAAGCATCTGACAGTGCAGCACTCCCTCAGTACTGACACTCTGAGAGAGCAGCATTTCCTCAGTACTGATCCTCCGACAGTGCAGCACTCCCTCATCACAGACTTTCTGAGAGTGCAGCATTCCCTCAGTACTGATCTTCTGACAGTGCCGCACACCCTCTATTCTGACCCTCTGGCAGTGAAAGACTCCCTCAGCACTGACTCTCTAACAGTGCAGCACACCCTCAGGACTGATCCTCTGACATTGTAGCATTCCCTCAGTGCTGACCCTCCATCAGTGTGGCTGTCCCTCATTCCGGCCCCCAAATAGTATGATACTCCCTCAATACTGACCCACCATAAGCAGAGAACTCCCTCAGTACTGACCCTCCAATAGTCTGGCACACCCTCAGTACTGAAGCTCCATCAGTATGGCAGTCCCTCAGTACTGACCCACCCACAGTATGGCACTCCTTCATTATTGATCTTCTGACAGGATGGCTCTCCCTCAGTACTGACCCTCTAAATGTCTGGCACTTCCTCAGTACTGACCGTCCATCAGTGTGGCACTCCCTCAGTACTGATCTTCTGACAGGATGGCTCTCCCTCAGTACTGACCCTCTAAAATTCTGGCTCTCCCTCAGTACTGACCCTCCGACAGTATGGCTGACCCTCAGTACTAACCCTCCAATTGTATGATACTCCCTCAGTACTGACATTCTGACAGTGCAGCAGTCCCTCAGGTCTGAGAATGCAGCGCCCCCTCAGTACTGACTGAACAACAATTCAGCACTCCATCAGTTCTGACCATCTGATGCTGCAGAACTCCCTCAGGACTGATGCTCCAAAAGTGCACCACTACCTCAGTACTGACCCTCCGACAGTGCAGCGCTCCCTCAGTACCGACTTTCTGACAGTGCAACACTCCCTCAGTGCTGACCCTATAACATTGCAGAACTCCATCAGTACTGACCCTCCAACAGTATTGCACTCCCGCAGTACAGAGCCTCCGACAGTATTGCACTCCCTCAGTTCTGACCATCCGACAGTATGGCACTCCTTCAGTACTGACCTTCCGACAGTGCAGCATTCCTTCAGTGCTGACCCTCCAAAAGTGCAGCACTCCATCATTACTGACCCTTCACCAGCATGGCACTCCATCAGTATTGACCCTTCAAAAGTGCAGCACTCCCTAAATACTGACTATCCAACACTATGGCATTCCCTCAATACTGACCCTCCATCAGTTCGATATTCCCACAGTACTGATGCACCGAGAGTATGGCTCTCCCTCAGTACTGACCCTCCGAAAGTGCAGCTCTCCCTCAGTATCGACTCTCTGACTGTACAACGCTCTCTCAGTACTGACCCTGTAACAGTGCAGCACTCCATCAGTACTGAACCTCCACCAGTACGGCACTCCCTCAGTACTGACACGCTGGCAGTCAGCATCTCTCAATACTAACAATCTGAGAGTATAGCGCTCCCTCAGTACTGACTCAACAACAATGCAGCGCTCCCTCACTACTGACCCTACATCAGTATGGCACTCCCTCAGTACTGACCCTCCGACAGTATGGCACTCCCTCAGTACTGATCATCTGGCAGTATGGCTCTGCCTCAGTACTGACCCTCCGACAGTATGGCACTCCCTCAGTGCTGACCAACTGACAGGGCACAACTCCCTCAGTACTGGTCCTCCAAAAGAATGACACACCATCAGAACTAACCCTCTGACTGTACGGCACCACCAGTACTGACCCTCCGACAGTCCGGCACCCCCTCAGTGCTGACGCTCCAACAGTGCAGCACTTCCTCAGTACTGACGCGCCAAAACTGCAGCGCTCCCTCAATACTGATCCTCCAACAGTGCGGTGCTCCCTCAGTACCGGCCCTCCAAACGAATGGCACACCATCGGAACTGTCCCTCCAACAGTATGGCACTCCGTCCTAACTGATCCTCCAGCAGTATGGCACTCCCTCAGTACTGAGCCTCCAACAGTATGGAAATCCCTCAGTTATGACCCTCCGACTGTATGGCACTCCTTCACTACTGACCCACTGGCAGTGCCGCACTCCCTCAGTACTGATCTTCTGACAGTGTAGCACTCCCTCAGTGCTGACTCTCTACCAGTATGGCTCTCCCTCAGTACTGACCCTCCAATAGTATGAGACTCTCTCAATACTGACCATTCAACTGTATAACACTCCCTCAGTACTTACACTCTGACAGTATGGCACTCCCTCAGTGTTGACCATCTCACAGGGCAGAAATCCCTCAGTACTGGCCCTCCAAAAGAAGGGCACACCATCAGAACTGACCCTCTGACAGTACGGCAGGCCCACAGTACTGGCCCTCCGACAGTCTGGCACTCCTTCAGTGCTGACTCTCCAACAGTGAAGCACTTCCTCAGTACTGACACTCTGAGAGTGCAGGGCCCCCTCAGTACCGACTCAACAATAATGCAGCGCTCCCTCAGTCCTGACACTCTGAGCGTGCAGCATTCCCTCAGTGCAGACTCAACAACAATGCAGCGCTCCCACTGTGCTGACCATCTGGCAGTGCAGCCCTCCCTCAGTTCTAAGCATCTGACAGTGCAGCACTCCCTCAGTACTGACACTCTGAGAGAGCAGCATTTCCTCAGTACTGATCCTCCGACAGTGCAGCACTCCCTCATCACAGACTTTCTGAGAGTGCAGCATTCCCTCAGTACTGATCTTCTGACAGTGCCGCACACCCTCTCTTCTGACCCTCTGGCAGTGAAAGTCTCCCTCAGCACTGACTCTCTAACAGTGCAGCACTCCCTCAGGACTGATCCTCCGACATTGTAGCATTCCCTCAGTGCTGACCCTCCATCAGTGTGGCTGCCCCTCAGTCCGGCCCCCCATTAGTATGATACTCCCTCAATACTGACCCACCATAAGCAGAGAGCTCCCTCAGTACTGACCCTCCAACAGTCTGGCACACCCTCAGTACTGAAGCTCCATCAGTATGGCAGTCCCTCAGTACTGACCCACCCACAGTATGGCACTCCCTCGTTATTGATCTTCTGACAGGATGGCTCTCCCTCAGTACTGACCCTCTAAATGTCTGGCACTTCCTCAGTACTGACCGTCCATCAGTATGTCACTCCCTCAGTACTGATCTTCTGACAGGATGGCTCTCCCTCATTACTGACCCTGTAACAGTCTGGCACTCCCTCAGTACTGACCCTCCGACAGTATGGCTGACCCTCAGTACTATCCCTCCAATTGTATGATACTCCCTCAGTACTGACATTCTGACAGTGCAGCAGTCCCTCAGTACTGGGAATGCAGCGCCCCCTCAGTTCTGACTCAACAACAATTCAGCACTCCATCAGTTCTGACCATCTGACGCTGCAGAACTCCCTCAGGACTGATGCTCCAAAAGTGCACCACTACCTCAGTACTGACCCTCCGACAGTGCAGCACTCCCTCAGTACCGACTTTCTGACAGTGCAACAGTCCCTCAGTGCTGACCCTATAACATTGCAGAACTCCATCAGTACTGACCCTCCAACAGTATTGCACTCCCGCAGTACAGAGCCTCCGACAGTATTGCACTCCCTCAGTTCTGACCCTCCGACAGTATGGCACTCCTTCAGTGCTGAACCTCCGACAGTGCAGCATTCCCTCAGTACTGACTCAACAACAATGCAACACTCCCTCAGTACTGACCCGCTGGCAGTCAGCATCCCTCAATACGAACAATCTGAGAATGCAGCGCTCCCTCAGTAGTGACCCTGACCCTCTAACAGTGAGGCGCTCCCTTAGTACTAACCATCCAAGAGTGCAGCACTCCCTCAATGCTGACTCTCCGACAGGATGGCACTCCCTCAGTGCTGACCGTCTGACAGGGCAGTGCTCCCTCAGTACTGGCCCTCCAAAAGAATGGCCCACCATCAGAACTGACCCTCTGACAGTACAGCACTCCCACAGTACTGATCGTCCGACAGTCTGGCACTCCTTCAGTACCGATTTTCTGACAGTGCAACACTCCCTCAGTACTGACCCTCTCACAGTGCAGTATTCCCTCAGTGCTTATCCTCCGACAGTGCAGCATTCCCTCAGTACTGACCCTCCACCAGTATGGCACTCCATCAGTACTGACCGTCTAACAGTGCAGCATTCCCTGAGTACTGAACCTCCGAAAGTATGACACTCGCTTAGTACTGACACTCCGGCAGTGTGACAGTCCTTCCGTTCAGACCATCTGACAGTGCAGCACTCCCTCAGTACTGACACTCTGAGAGTGCAGCATTCCCTCAGTACTGACTCAACAACAATGCAACACTCCCTCAGTACTGACCCGCTAGCAGTCAGCATCCCTCAACACTCTGAGAATGCAGCGTTCCCTCAGTAGTGACCCTGACCCTCTAACAGTGAGGCACTCCCTTAGTGCTAACCATCCAAGAGTGCATCATTCCCTCAATGCTGACTCTCCACCAGAACAGCACTCGCTCAGTACTGACCCGACAACAGTACGACACTCCCGCAGTACTGATCCTCCGACCGTGCAGCACTCACTCAATACTGTCCCTCCGACAGGATGGCAATCCCTCAGTGCTGACCATCTGACAGGGCAGAGCTCCCACAGTACTGGCCCTCCAAAAGAATGGCCCACCATCAGAACTGACCCTCTGACTGTATGGCACTCCCACAGTACTGATCCTCCGACAGTTTGGCACTCCCTCAGTGCTGACGCTCCAACAGTGCAGCACATCCTCAGTTCTGACACGCCAAAAGTGCAGCACTCCCTCAATACTGATTCTCCGACAGTGCGGCACTCCCTCTGTACCGACTCTCTAACAGTGCAGCACTCCCTCAGTACTGACTCCCTAACAGTGCAGCACTCCCTCAATACTGATCCTCCGACAGTGCAGCACTCCCTCAGTACTGTCAATCTGGCAGTGCAGCCCTCCCTTTGTACTGACCTTCTGACAGTGCAGCACTGCCTCTGTACTGACACTCTGAAAGAGCAGCATTCCCTCAGTACTGATCCTCCGACAGTGCAGCACTCCCTCAATCTCGAACCTCTGGCAGTGCAACACTCCCTCAGCACTGATCCTCCGACAGTACAGCACTCCCTCAGTACTGAACCTCCACTAGTATGTCTCTCCTTCAGTCCTGACCCTCCAATATTATGATAAACCCTCAGTACTGTCCCTCCAACAGTATGGCACTCCCTCATTACTGACCATCCAGCAGTATGACACTCCATCAGTACTGATCCTCCGACAGTATGGCACTCCCTCAGTACTGATGCTCCGACAGTGTGGCACTCCCTCAGTACTGAACCTCTGAGAGTGCAGCGCTCCCTCAGTACTCACTTAACAAAAATGCAACACTCCCTCAGTACTGACCCGCTGGCAGTCAGCATCCCTCAATACTAACGCTGTGAGAATGCAGCGCTCCCTCAGTACATACTCAACAACAATGCCGTGCTTGCACAATACTGACACTCTGAGAGTGCAGCAGTCCCTCAGTACAGACTGAACAAAAATGCAGCGCTCCTTTGCAACAGACCATCTGACAGTGCAGCACTCACTCAGTTCAGACTCAACATCAATGCAGAAATCCCTCAGTACTGACATTTTGAGGTTGCAGCACTCCCTCAGATCTGACCCTCTGACAGTGCAGCACTCCATCATTACTGACTCTCTACCAATATGGCACTCCATCAGTGCTGACCCTCCACCAGTAAGGCACTCCCTCATTACTGTCCCTCCAACAGTGCAGCAGTCCCTCAGCACTCACTCTATAACAGTGCAGCACTCCCTCAGTACTGACCATCCACCAGTCTGGCACTCCCTCAGCACTGACCATCCATCAGTATGGCACTCCCTCAGTACTTTTTCCTCCGACAGTGCATCACTCCTTCAATACTGACACTCTGAGAGATCAGCGCTCCCTCAGTACTGACACAACAACAATACAATATTCCCTCAGTACTGATCCGCTGGCAGTCAGCATCCCTCAATACTAACACTCTGAGAATACAGCACTCTCTCAGTACTGACTCAACAGCAATGCAACGCTCCCTCAGTACTGACAATCTGAGAGAGCAGCATTTCCTCAGTACTGAGCATCTGACAGTGCAGCATTCCCTCAGTACTGATCCTCCACCAGTGCATCACTCACTCATCACCAACTTTCTGAGAGTGCAACATTGCCTCAGAACTGATCCTTCGACAGTGCAGCACTCCATCAATACTGACCCTCTGGCAGTGCAGCGCTCCCTAAGTACCGACTTTCTGACAGTGCAACACTCCCTCAGCAATCACTCTCTAACAGTGCAGTGCTCCCTCATTACTGATTCTCTGACAGTGCAGCACTCCCTCAGTACTGACCCTCCACCAGTATGGCACTCCCTCAGCACTGACCCTCCAATAGTATGATACTCCCTAAATACTGACACTCCAACAGTATTACACTCCCTCAGTACTGAAGCTCCAACGGTCTGGCACTCCCTCATTACTGACCCACCATCAGTCTGGCACTCCCTCAATACTGATACTCCTACAGTATAGCACTCCCTCAGTACTGACCCTCCACCAGTATGGCACTTCCTCAGCACTGACCCACCAATAGTATGATACTCCCTCAATACTGACACTCCAACAGTATTACACTCCCTCAGTACTGATGCTCCAACGGTCTGGCACTCCCTCATTACTGACCCACCATCAGTCTGGCACTCCCTCAATACTGAAACTCCTGCAGTATAGCACTCCCTCATTACTGATCTTCTGACAGTATGGCACTCCCTCAGTACTGACCCTTCGAAAGAATAGCACCCCCTCTGTACTGATCCTCTGACAGTGCAGCAATCCCTCAGTACTGACCCTCAGCAGTATGGCACTCCAACATTACTGACCATCCAGCAGTATGGCACTCCCTCAGCAATGATCCTCCGACAGTATGGCACTCCCTCATCTCCAGCTTTCTGACAGTGCAGCACTCACTTAGTATTGACCCTCTAACAGTGCAGGACTCATTCAGTACTGACCCTCTAACAGTGCAGCACTCCCTCAGAACTGACCATCTGACAGTGCAGCACTCCCTCAGTACTGAATCAAAAACAATGCAGCACTCCTTCAGGACTTACACTCGGAGGGTGCAGCGTTCCCTCAGTGCTGACTCAACAACAATGCAGCATTCCCTCAGTACTGACGATCTGGCACTGCAGCACTCACCCAGTACTGACACTCTGAGTGTGTAGCATTCCCTCAGTACTGACCCTCCAACAGTGCAGCGCTCACTCTATACTGACCCTCTAACAGTGCAGCACTCCCTTAGTACTGATCATCTGACTGTGCAGCACTCCTTCAGTACTGGCCCTCCACCGGTATGGAAAACCATCCGTACTGACACTCCAACAGCATCGCATTCCCTCAGTACTGACCTTCCAACAGTATGTCACTCCCTCAGTACTGACCCTCCGACAGTATCGCACTCCCTCAATACTAACCATCTATTAGGGCAGCAACCTCTCAGTACTGAAACAGTGAGAGTGCAGCACTCCCTCAGAACTGACTCAACAACAACGCAGCGCTCCCTCAGTACTGAGACACCAACAGTAGGCAAGTCTTCATCACCAAATTGATGACAGTGCAGAACTCCCTCAGTACTGGTCCTCCAACAGTGCAGCACTCCCGTAGTACTGACTCAACAACAGTGCAGCGACCCTTCAGATCTGACCATCCGACAGTGCAGCACTCACTCAGTACTGACCCTCTGAGATTGCAGCGCTCCCACAGTACAGACTCAACAACAATGCAGCACCCTCTCAGTACAGACAGTCTGTGAATGCAGCTTTCCCTCAGTACTGACTCAACAACAATGAGCCATTCCCTCAGTACTTACCATCTTACTGTGCAGCACTCCCTCATCACTGACCCTCTGACAGTGCAGCGCTCCCACAGAACTGATATTCTGACAGTGCAGCATTCCCTCAGTACTGACCAGCTGAAGTGCAGCATTTCCTCAGTACTGACCATCTGACACCGCAGCATTCACACAGTACTGGCAGTCTGAGAGTGCAGCATTCCCTCATCACCAACTTTCTGACAGTGCAGCTCTCCCTCACTACTGATCCTCAGAAAGTGCAGCACTCCCTCAGTACGGATCCTCTGACAGTGCAGCACACTCTCAGTACTGACCCTCCACAAATATGGCACTCCCTCAGTACTGACCCTCCAACAGTATGGAACACCCTCAGTACTGACCCTTCAACAGTGCAGCTCTCCCTCAGTACTGACCACCCAAGTATCGCACTGCCTCAGAACTGACCCTCCGACAATACAGCACCACCTCAGTACAGACCATCCGGCAGTATGGCACTCCCTCAGTACTGACCCTCCGACAGAATGTCTGTCCCTCAGTACTGACCCTCCGACAGTGCGACACACCCTCATACTGACACTCGAACAGGGTCGCACTCCCTCACTACTGACTCTCCAAATATGCAGCACTCCCACAATACGCATCATCCGACAGTGCAGCACTGCCTCAGTACCGAATTTCTGACATTGCAGCACTGCCACAGCACTGACCCTCTAGCAGAGCAGCACTCCCTCAGTACGGATCCTCCGACAGTGCCGCACACCCTCAGTGCTGACCATCCAACAGCACAGCACTCCCTCAGTACTGACCCTCCAACTATCGCACTCCCTCAGAACTGACCCTCCGACAATACGGCACCACCACAGTCCTGACCATCCGACGGTATGGCACTCCCACAATACTGACCGTCCGACAAAATGTCAGTCCCTCAGACCTGACCCTCCGACAGTGCGGCACACCCTCAGTACTGTTCCTCCCACTGTCCAGCAGTCCCTCAGTGCTGACCCTCCACTTGTATGGCCAACCAATAGTACTGACCCTCCAACAGTAAGGCACTCCCTCAGTACTGACCCTCCAACAGTATGGCACTCCCTCGGTGCTGACCATCTGATGGTGCAGCATCCGTCAATACTGAGTGCAGTGCTCCCTCAGTACTGACTCATCAACAATGCAGCGCTCCCTCAGAACTGATCCTCTAACGGAAGGCAATCCCGCATCACCAAGTTTCTGACAGTGCAGCACTCCCTCAATACAGACCCTCTGGCAGTGCAGCTTTCACTTAGTAACGACTTTCTGACAGTGCAACACTCCGTCAGCACTGACTCTCTAATAGTGCAGCAGTCCCTCAGTACTGATCATCCGACAGTGCAGCACTACCTCAGTACTGACCCTCCAACAGTACGGCACGCCCTCATTTCTGACCCTCCAGCAGTATGGCTTTCCATCAGTACTGATCCTCCAACAGTATCGCTCTCCCTCAGTATTGACCATCCAACACTCCCTAAGTACTGACCCTCCAATAGTGCAGCACTCCCTCAGTACTGACTCTCCAACAGTATGGTACTCCCTCAGTACTGTCAATCTGACAGTGCAGCAATCATCAGCAGTTACACTCCAAGAGTGCAGCGCCTGCTCATTTCTGACTCAAAAACCATGCTGCACTCTCTCACAACTGACACTCTGAGAGTGCAGCATTCCCTCAGTACTGACTCAACAACAATGCAGCTCTCCTTCAGAACTTACCATCCAACAGTGCAGCAATGCCTCAGTACTGACACTGTGAGTGCAGAGCTCCCTCAGAACTGACTCTGCAACAATGCAGCTTTCCCACAGTACTGACAGTCTGAGAATGCAGCTTTCCCTCAGAACTGACACTCTGAGAGTTCAGCATTTCTCCCGTACTGACTCAAGAACAATGCAGCACACACTTTGTACTGACCCTCTGACAGTGCAGCACTCCCTCAGTACTGAATCAACAACAATGCAACAGTCCCTCAGTACTGACACTCTGAGGGTGCAGCACTCCCTCAGTACTGACCTTCTGACAGTGCAGCACTCCCGCAGTAGTGACACTCTGAGAGTGCAGCGCTCCCTCATTACTGACTCAACAACAATGCATCACTTCCTCAGTACTGACCGTCGCAGAGTGCTGCATTCCCTCAGTACTGATCTTCAGACAGTGCAGCACTCCATCAGCACCAACATCCTGTCAGTGCAGCATCCCTCAGTACTGATCCTCCGACAGGGCAGCGCTCGCTCAGTACTCAGTCTTCAACAATAGGGCACTCCCTCCTTCGTGAATCTGCATCAGTCTGGCACTCCACCAGTACTGACCATCCGACAGTATGTCACTCCCTCAGTACTGACCCTCCGACAGTATCGCACTCCCTCAATACTAACCATCTATTAGGGCAGCAACCTCTCAGTACTGAAACTGTGAGAGTGCAGCACTCCCTCAGAACTGACTCAACAACAACGCAGCGCTCCCTCAGTACTGAGACACCAACAGTAGGCAAGTCTTCATCACCAAATTGATGACAGTGCAGAACTCCCTCAGTACTGGTCCTCCAACAGTGCAGCACTCCCGTAGTACTGACTCAACAACAATGCAGCGACCCTTCAGATCTGACCATCCGACAGTGCAGCACTCACTCAGTACTGACCCTCTGAGATTGCAGCGCTCCCACAGTACAGATTCAACAACAATGCAGCACCCTCTCAGTACAGACAGTCTGTGAATGCAGCTTTCCCTCAGTACTGACTCAACAACAATGAGCCATTCCCTCAGTACTTACCATCTTACTGTGCAGCACTCCCTCATCACTGACCCTCTGACAGTGCAGCGCTCCCACAGAACTGACACTCTGAGAGTGCAGCATTCCCTCAGTACTGACCAGCTGAAGTGCAGCATTTCCTCAGTACTGACCATCTGACACCGCAGCATTCACACAGTACTGGCACTCTGAGAGTGCAGCATTCCCTCATCACCAACTTTCTGACAGTGCAGCTCTCCCTCACTACTGATCCTCAGAAAGTGCAGCGTTCCTTCAGTAATAACTCAACAACAATGCAGCACTCCATCAGTACTGACACTCTGAGAGTGCAGCATTCCCTCAGTAATAACTCAACAACAATGCAGCACTCCATCAGTACTGACACTCTGAGAGTGCAGCATTCCCTCAGTACTGACCAGCTGAAGTGCAGCATTTCTTCAGTACTGACCATCTGACACCGCAGCATTCACACAGTACTGGCACTCTGAGAGTGCAGCATTCCCTCATCACCAACTTTCTGACAGTGCAACTCTCCCTCACTACTGATCCTCAGAAAGTGCAGCACTCCCTCAGTACGGATCCTCTGACAGTGCAGCACACTCTCAGTACTGACCCTCCACAAATATGGCACTCCCTCAGTACTGACCCTCCAACAGTATGGAACACCCTCAGTACTGAACCTTCAACAATGCAGCTCTCCCTCAGTACTGACCACCCAAGTATCGCACTGCCTCAGAACTGACCCTAAGAACAATACAGCACCACCTCAGTACCGACCATCCGACAGTATGGCACTCCCTCAGTACTGACCCTCCGACAGAATGTCTGTCCCTCAGTACTGACCCTCGACAGTGCGACACACCTTCATACTGACACTCGAACAGGGTCGCACTCCCTCACTACTGACTCTCCAAATATGCAGCACTCCCACAATACATATCATCCAACAGTGCAGCACTGCCTCAGTACCGAATTTCTGACAGTGCAGCACTGCCACAGCACTGACCCTCTAGCAGAGCAGCACTCCCTCAGTACGGATCCTCCGACAGTGCCGCACACCCTCAGTGCTGACCCTCCAACAGCACAGCACTCCCTCAGTACTGACCCTCCAACTATCGCACTCCTTCAGAACTGACCCTCCGACAATACGGCACCACCACAGTCCTGACCATCCGACGGTATGGCACTCCCACAATACTGACCGTCCGACAAAATGTCAGTCCCTCAGACCTGACCCTCCGACAGTGCGGCACACCCTCAGTACTGTTCCTCCCACTATCCAGCCGTCACTCAGTGCTGACCCTCCACCTGTATGGCCAACCAATAGTACTGACCTTCCAACAGTAAGGCACTCCCTCAGTACTGACCCTCCAACAGTATGGCACTCCCTCGGTGCTGACCATCTGATGGTGCAGCATCCGTCAATACTGAGTGCAGTGCTCCCTCAGTACTGACTCATCAACAATGCAGCGCTCCCTCAGTACTGATCCTCTAACGGAAGGCAATCCCGCATCACCAAGTTTCTGACAGTGCAGCACTCCCTCAATACAGACCCTCTGGCAGTGCAGCTTTCACTAAGTAACGACTTTCTGACAGTGCAACACTCCGTCAGCACTGACTCTCTAATAGTGCAGCAGTCCCTCAGTACTGATCATCCGACAGTGCAGCACTACCTCAGTACTGACCCTCCAACAGTACGCACGCCCTCATTTCTGACCCTCCAGCAGTATGGCTTTCCATCAGTACTGATCCTCCAACAGTATCGCTCTCCCAGAGTATTGACCATCCAACACTCCCTAAGTACTGACCCTCCAATAGTGCAGCACTCCCTCAGTACTGACTCTCCAACAGTATGGTACTCCCTCAGTGCTGTCAATCTGACAGTGCAGCAATCATCAACAGTTACACTCCAAGAGTGCAGCGCCTGCTCATTACTGACTCAAAAACCATGCAGCACTCTCTCACTACTGACACTCTGAGAGTGCAGCATTCCCTCAGTACTGACTCAACAACAATGCAGCTCTCCTTCAGAACTTACCATCCAACAGTGCAGCAATGCCTCAGTACTGACACTGAGAGTGCAGAGCTCCCTCAGAACTGACTCTGCAACAATGCAGCTTTCCCAAAGTACTGACAGTCTGAGAATGCAGCTTTCCCTCAGAACTGACACTCTGAGAGTTCAGCATTTCTCCCGTACTGACTCAAGAACAATGCAGCACACACTTTGTACTGACCCTCTGACAGTGCAGAACTCCCTCAGTACTGAATCAACAACAATGCAACAGTCCCTCAGCTTTCAGTGCAGCAGCTTTTTCGGGAGCAGAGTGTGAGCGAGTGAGCAGCTGGGAAGGTCAGTTTGAAAGTAAATTTAATTTCCTTTTGTTTTTCGGCGGAGGCCAGGGGGCTGCTGGGTAAGTAAAACACTATATATTTGGCCGGTTTAAAATAACTTTCCTTTCAGTGCAGCAGCTTTTTCGGGAGCAGAGTGTGAGCGAGTGAGCAGCTGGGAAGGTCAGTTTGAAAGTAAATTTAATTTCCTTTTGTTTTTCGGCGGAGGCCAGGGGGCTGCTGGGTAAGTAAAACACTATATATTTGGGCGGTTTAAAATAACTTTCCTTTCAGTGCAGCAGCTTTTTCGGGAGCAGAGTGTGAGCGAGTGAGCAGCTGGGAAGGTCAGTTTGAAAGTAAATTTAATTTCCTTTTGTTTTTTGGCGGAGGCCAGGGGGCTGCTGGGTAAGTAAAACACTATATATTTGGGCGGTTTCTGAACCCGAGACACCACACTTGTAGTGTCTCCCACCCGCCCTCCTCCTCTAACCAAAAAAAAAGGACTCGGTGGGGTGTTTATAAGGTAAGGCTTTTTCGATTTCTCTGGTTTTATTGTGATTGGTAAAAACTTTTCGTTCCTTTTTCATTTAACTAAGTTTAAACTTAAGATTAAAAATGGCAGGAGATCTCAGACCTGTATCATGCTCCTCTTGCTCAATGTGGGAACTCAGGGACATGGCTGATGACCCCGACTCCTTCACGTGCTGGAGGTGTGTCCAGCTGCAGCTCTTGTTAGACCGCATGACGGCTCTCGAGCTGCGGATGGACTCACTTTGGAGCATGCGTGTTGCTGAGGAGGTCGTGGATAGCACGTTTAGTGAATTGGTCACACCGCAGATTAGGATTGCTGAGGGAGAAAGGGAATGGGTGACCAAAAGGCAGAGAAAGAGCAGGAAGGCAGCGCAGGAGTCCCCTGCGGTCATCTCCCTCAAAAACAAGTATACCGTTTTGGATACTGTTGAGTGAGATGGCTCACCAGGGGAAGGCAGCAGTAGCCAGGTCCATGGCACCGTGGCTGGCTCTGCTGTTCAGAAGGGCGGGAAAAAGAGTGGAAGGGCTATAGTCGTAGGGGATTCGATTGTAAGGGGAGTAGATAGGCGGTTCTGTGGTCGAAAACGAGGCTCCCGAATGGTATGTTGCCTCCCAGGTGCACGGGTCAGGGACGTCTCAGATCGGCTGCAGAATATTCTAAAGGGGGAGGGTGAACAGCCAGTTGTCATTGTGCACATAGGCACTAATGATATAGGTAAAAAACGGGATGAGGTCCTACAAGCAGAGTTTATGGTTAGGAGCCAAGTTAAAAAGTAGGACCTCAGAGGTAGTAATCTCAGGATTACTACCAGTGCCACGTGATAGTCAGAGTAAAAATGAAAGAATAGTCAGGATGAATGCGTGGCTTGAGAGATGGTGCAGGAAGGAGGGGTTCAGATTTTTGGGACATTGGGACCGGTTCTGGGGGAGGTGGGACTATTACAAATTGGACGGTCTACACCTGGGCCGGACTGGAACCAATGTCCTTGGAGGTGCTTTTGCTAACGCTGTTGGGGAGGGTTTAAACTAATGTGGCAGGGGGATGAGAACCAATTGAGGTCAGTTGACAGTAAGGAGGTAGTAACAAAAACCTGTAAGGAACTAGATAATGAAGTCAGTGTGACTAAGGGGAAGAGCAGGCAGGGAGCAGATGATGAATAAAAAGGGACTGGTGGTCTGAGGTGCATTTGTTTTAATGCAAGAAGTGTAGCAGGTAAGGCAGATGAACTTAGGGCTTGGATTAGTACCTGGGAGTATGATGTTATTGCTATTACTGAGACTTGGTTGAGGGAAGGGCATGATTGGCAACTAAATATCCCAGGATATCGATGCTTCAGGCGGGATAGAGAGGGAGGTAAAAGGGGTGGAGGAGTTGCATTACTGGTCAAAGAGGATATCACAGCTGTGCTGAAGGAGGGCACTATGGAGGACTCGAGCAGTGAGGCAATATGGACAGAACTCAGAAATAGGAAGGGTGCGGTAACAATGTTGGGGCTGTACTACAGGCCTCCCAACAGCGAGCGTGAGATAGAGGTACAAATATGTAAACAGATTATGGAAAGATTTAGGAGCAACAGGGTGGTGGTGATAGGAGATTTTAATTTTCCCAACATTGACTGGGATTCGCTTAGTGTTAGAGGTCCAGATGGAGCAGAATTTGTATGGAGCATCCAGGAGGGTTTTCTAGAGCAGTATGTAAATAGTCCAACTCGGGAAGGGGCCATACTGGACCTGGTGTTGGGGAATGAGCCCGGCCAGGTTGTTGAAGTTTCAGTAGGGGACTACTTTGGGAATAGTGATCACAATTCCGTAAGCTTTAAAATACTCATGGACAAAGACGAGAGTGGTCCTAAAGGAAGAGTGCTAAATTGGGGGAAGGCCAACTAAACCAAAATTCGGCAGGAGCTGGGAAATGTAGATTGGGAGCAGCTGTTTGAAGGTAAATCCACATGTGATATGTGGGAGGCTTTTAAAGAGAGGTTGATTAGCGTGCAGGAGAGACATGTTCCTGTGAAAATGAGGGATAGAAATGGCAAGATTAGGGAACCATGGATGACAGGTGAAATTGTGAGACTAGCTAAGAGGAAAAAGGAAGCATACATAAGGTCTAGGCGGCTGATGAAAGACGAAGCTTTGAAAGAATATCGGGAATGTAGGACCAATCTGAAACGAGGAATCAAGAGGGCTAAAAGGGGTCATGAAATATCTTTAGCAAACAGGGTTAAGGAAAATCCCAAAGCCTTTTATTCATATATAAGGAGAAAGAGGGTAACGAGAGAAAGGATTGGCCCACTAAAGGACAAAGGAGGAATGTTATGCTTCGACTCAGAGAAAATGGGTGAGATTCTAAACGAGTACTTTGCATCGGTATTCACCGAGGAGAGGGACATGACGGATGTTGAGGTTAGGAACAGATGTTTGATTACTCTAGGTCAAGTCGGCATAAGGAGGGAGGAAGTGTTGGGTATTCTAAAGCGCATTAAGGTGGACAAGTCCCCAGGTCCGGATGGGATCTATCCCAGGTTACTGAGGGAAGCGAGAGAGGAAATAGCTGGGGCCTTAACAGATATCTTTGCAGAATCCTTAAACACGGGTGAGGTCCCGGAGGACTGGAGAATTGCTAATGTTGTCCCCTTGTTTAAGAAGGGTAGCAGGGATAATCGAGGTAATTATAGACCGGTGAGCCTGACGTCAGTGGCAGGGAAGCTGCTGGAGAAGATACTGAGGGATAGGATCTATTCCCATTTGGAAGAAAATGGGCTCATCGGTTATAGGCAACATGGTTTTGTGCAGGGAAGGTCATGTCTTACCAACTTAATAGAATTCTTTGAGGAAGTGACAAAGTTGATTGATGAGGGAAGGGCTGTCGATGTCATATACATGGACTTCAGTAAGGCGTTTGATAAGGTTCCCCATGGCAGGCTGATGGAGAAAGTGAAGGCGCTTGGGGTCCAAGGTGTACTAGCTAGATGGATAAAGAACTGGCTGGGCAACAGGAGACAGAGAGTAGCAGTAGGAGGGAGTTTCTCAAAATGGAGACGTGTGACCAGTGGTGTTCCACAGGGATCCGTGCTGGGACCACTGTTGTTTGTGATATACATTAATGATTTGGAGGAAAGTATAGGTGGACTGATTAGCAAATTTGCAGACGACACCAAGATTGGTGGAGTAGCAGACAGTGAAGGGGACTGTCAGAGAATACAGCAGAATATAGATAGATTGGAGAGTTGGGCAGAGAAATGGCAGATGGAGTTCAATCAGGGCAAATGCGAGGTGATGCTTTTTGGAAGATCCAATTCAAGAGTGAACTATACAGTAAATGGAAAAGTCCTGGGGAAAATTGATGTCCAGAGAGATTTGGGTGTTCAGGTCCACTGTTCCCTGAAGGTGGCAACGCAGGTAAATAGAGTGGTCAAGAAGGCATACGGCATGCTTTCCTTCATCGGACGGGGCATTGAGTATAAGAGTTGGCAGGTCATGTTACAGTTGTATAGGACTTTGGTTCGGCCACATTTGGAATACTGCGTGCAGTTCTGGTCGCCACATTATCAAAAGGATGTGGATGCTTTGGAGAGGGTGCAGAGGAGGTTCACCAGGATGTTGCCTGGTATGGAGGGCGCTAGCTATGAAGAGAGGTTGAGCAGATTAGGATTATTTTCATTAGAAAGACGGAGGTTGAGGGGGGGCCTGATTGAGGTGTACAAAATCATGAGAGGTATAGACAGGGTGGATAGCAAGAGGCTTTTTCCCAGAGTGGGGGTTTCAATTACTAGAGGACACGAGTTCAAACTGAAAGGGGAAAAGTTTAGGGGGGATATGCGTGGAAAGTTCTTTACGCAGAGGGTGGTGGGCACCTGGAACGCATTGCCAGCGGAGGTGGTAGATGCGGGCACGATGGAGTCTTTTAAGATGTATCTAGACAGATACATGAATGGGCCGAAAGAAAAGAGATACAGAACCTTAGAAAATAGGCGACCTGTTTAGAGAGAGGATCTGGATCGGCGCAGGCTTGGAGGGCCGAAGGGCCTGTTCCTGTGCTGTAATTATCTTTGTTCTTTGTTCTTTGTACTGACACTCTGAGGGTGCAGCACTCCCTCAGTACTGACCTTCTGACAGTGCAGCACTCCCACAGTAGTGACACTCTGAGAGTGCAGCGCTCCCTCATTACTGACTCAACAACAGTGCATCACTCCCTCAGTACTGACCGTCGCAGAGTGCTGCATTCCCTCAGTACTGATCTTCAGACAGTGCAGCACTCCATCAGCACCAACATCCTGTCAGTGCAGCATCCTTCAGTACTGATCCTCCGACAGGGCAGCGCTCGCTCAGTACTGACTCTCCAACAATAGGGCACTCCCTCGGTACTGACCCTCCATCAGTCTGGCACTCCACCAGTACTGACCATCCGACAGTATGTCACTCCCTCAGTACTGACCCTCCGACAGTATCGCCCTCCCTCAATACAGACCATCTATTAGGGTTTCGGTGACTGCAGCTTTGATATTAACGGAGGTGCGGGAGCGGGCTGACTGCTGCGAAGTCAATTTCAGTGTCAGTTTAAAAGTGAATTCTCTTTTGTTTTCGGAGGACCAGGGGACTGCTGGGTAAGTAAAAACTATAAATTTGGGTTGTTTAAAATCTCTTTCTTTTAGTTTCGGTGGCTGCAGCTTTGAAAGTAACGGAGGTGCGGGAGCGGGCTTACTGCTGCGAAGTCAATTTCAGTGTAAGTTTAAAAGTGAATTCCCTTTTGTTTTCGGAGGACCAGGGGACTGCTGGGTAAGTAAGAACTATATATTTGGGTTGTGGCTGTACCCGAGACACTACATGTGTAGTGTCTCCCACCCACCCTCCTCCTCTAACCAAAATGAATGACTCTGGTGTGTTGATAAGGTAAGCTTTTTATTAAAGAAGTTCTGTCCGTTGGATGGCTAACCTAACAAGTTTTGACTTTTTGTTTTTGGTTTTTCAGTAGATTTGTTTTGAATTTGGAATAGTGGGAATGGAAGTTAAGGCAGTTGTATGTACCTCCTGCAGAATGTAGGCGGCAGGGGTCGCCAAGAGTGTCCCTGCTGACTGCATCTGCGGGAAGTGCACCCAACTCCAGCTCCTCGAGAACCGCGTTAGGGAACTGGAGCTGGAGCTGGATGAACTTCAGATCATTCGGGAGGTGGAGGAGGTTATTGAGAGGAGTTATGGGGAGGTAGTATCACCTCAGGTAAAAGAAGTAGGTAGATGGGTTACCGTCAGGGGAAGGAGAGGGAACCAGCAGGCAGTGCAGGGATCCCCTGTGGCCGTTTCCCTCAACAACAGGTATACCGTTTTGGATACTGTTGCGGCGGACGACTTACCAGGGGTAAGCAATGGGGTACAGGTATCTGGCACAGAGTCTGTCCCTGTTGCTCAGAAGGGAAGGGGGAAGAGGAGCAGAACATTAGTCATTGGGGACTCTATAGTTAGGGGAAAAGATAGGAGGTTCTGTGGGAACGAGAGAGACTCACGGTTGGTATGTTGCCTCCCAGGTGCCAGGGTTCGTGATGTCTCGGATCGTGTTTTTGGGATCCTTAATGGGGAGGGGGAGCAGCCCCAAGTCGTGGTCCACATAGGCACCAACGACATAGGTTGGAAGAGAGATGGGGATTTAAGACATAAATTCACGGAGCTAGGGTGGAAGCTAAGAGTGAGCACAAACAGAGTTGTTATGTCTGGGTTGTTGCCCGTGCCACGTGATAGCGAAGCGATAGCGAGGGAGAGAGAGGAGTTGAACATGTGGCTGCAGGGAAGGTGCAGGAGGGAGGGTTTTGGTTTCCTGGATAATTGGGGCTCTTTCTGGGGTAGGTGGGACCTCTACAAACAGGATGGTCTTCACCTGAACCAGAGGTGTACCAATATACTGGGCGGGAGATTTGTTAGTGCTCTTCGGGGTGGGGGGGGGGGGGGGGTTTAAACTAGTTCAGCAGGGGAATGGAAACCTAAATTGTAGTGCCAGTGTGCAGAATGTTGAGAGTAGTGAGGTCAGGGATATGGTTACAAGGACGCAAGAGGGCACTGGCAAGCAAGAACCTGGTTTAAAGTGTGTCTAATTCAACGCCAGGAGCATCCGGAATAAGGTGGGTGAGCTTGCAGCTTGGGTTGGTACCTGGGATCTCGATGTAGTGGCCATTTCGTAGACATGGGCAGAGCAGGGGCAGGAATGGATGTTGCAGGTTCCGGGATTTAGATGTTTCAGTAAGAACAGAGAAGATGGTAAAAGAGGGGGAGGTGTGGCATTGTTAATCAAGGAGAGTATTACACCGACAGAAAGGACGTTTGAGGACTCGTCTACTGAGGGAGTATGGGCCGAGTTTAGAAACAGGAGACGTGAGGTTACCCTGTTGGGAGTCCTTTATAGACCTCCAAATAGTTCCAGAGATGTAGAGGAAAGGATAGCGAAGATGATTCTCGACAGGGGCGAGAGTAACAGGGTAGTTGTTATGGGGGACTTTAACTTTCCAAATATCGACTGGAAATACTATAGTTCGAGTACTTTCGATGGGTCAGTTTTTGTCCAGTGTGTGCAGGAGGGTTTTCTGACACAGTATGTCGACAGGCCAACCAGGGGAGATGCCACATTGGATTTGGTACCGGGAAATGAACCCGGCCAGGTGTGACATTTAGATGGAGGTGAGCACTTTGGTGATAGTGATCACAATTCGGTTAGGTTTACCTTAGCGATGGACAGGGACAGGTATATACCGCAGGGCAAGAATTATAGCTGGGGGAAAGGAAATTATGATGCGATTATGCAAGATTTAGGATGGGTAGGATGGGGAAGGAAATTGCAGGGGATGGGAACAATCGAAATGTGGAGCTTATTCAAGGAGCAGCTACTGCGTGTCCTTGATAAGTATGTACCTGTGAGGCAGGGAGGAAGTTGTCGAGCCAGGGAGCCGTGGTTTACTAAGGAAGTTGAAGCGCTTGTCAAGAGGAAGAAGAAGGCTTATGTTAGGATGAGACGTGAAGGCTCAGTTAGGGCGCTTGAGAGCTACAAGCTTGCAAGGAATCATCTAAAGGGAGAGCTAAGAAGAGCAAGAAGAAGACACGAGAAGTCATTGGCGGATAGGATCAGGGAAAACCCGAAGGCTTTCTCTAGGTATATCAGGAATGACAGAATGACTAGAGTTAGATTAGGGCAAATCAAGGATAGTAGTGGGAAGTTGTCTGTGGAATCAGAGGAGATAGGGGAAGTGTTAAATGAATATTTTGCGTCAGTATTTACAGTAGAGAAAGAAAATGTTGTTGAGGAGAATACTGAAATTCAGGCTACTAGGCTAGATGGGATTGAGGTTCACAAGGAGGAGGTGTTATCAATTTTGGAAAGTGTGAAAATAGATAAGTCCCCTGGGCCAGATGGGATTTACCCTAGGATTCTCTGGGAAGCCAGGGAGGAGATTGCAGAGCCTTTGTCCTTGATCTTTATGTCGTCATTGTCGACAGGAATAGTGTCGGAAGACTGGAGGATAGCAAATATTGGCCCCTTGTTCAAGAAGGGGAGTAGAGACAGCCCTGGTAATTATAGACCTGTGAGCCTTACTTCGGTTGTGGGTAAAATGTTGGAAAAGGTTATAAGAGACAGGATTTATAATCATCTTGAAAATAATAAGTTCATTAGCGATGGTCAGCACGGTTTTGTGAAGGGTAGGTCGTGCCTCACAAACCTTAGTTTTACGAGAAGGTGACCAAACAGGTGGATGAGGGTAAAGCAGTGGATGTGGTGTATATGGATTTCAGTAAGCCGTTTGATAAGGTTCCCCATGGTAGGCTATTGCAGAACATACGGAACTATGGGGTTGAAGGTGATTTAGAGCTTTGGATCAGAAATTGGCTAGCTGAAAGAAGACAGAGGGTGGTGGTTGATGGCAAATGTTCACCTGGAGATTAGTTACTAGTGGTGTACCGCAAGGATCTGTTTTGGTGCCACTGCTGTTTGTCATTTTTATAAATGACCTGGAAGAGGGTGTAGAAGGGTGGGTTAGTAGATTTGCGGATGACACGAAGGTCGGTGGAGTTGTGGATAGTGCCAAAGGATGTTGTAGGGTACAGAGGGACATAGATAGGCTGCAGAGCTGGGTTGAGAGATGGCAAATGGAGTTTAATGCGGAAAAATGTGAGGTGATTCACTTTGGAAGGAGTAACAGGAATGCAGAGTACTGGGCTAATGGGAAGATTCTTGGTAGTGTAGATGAACAGAGAGATCTTGGTGTCCAGGTGCATAAATCCCTGAAAGTTGCTACCCAGGTTAATAGGGCTGTGAAGAAGGCATATGGTGTATTCGCTTTTATTTGTAGGGGGATCGAGTTTCGGAGCCACGAGGTCATGCTGCAGCTGTACAAAACTCTGGTGAGACCGCACCTGGAGTATTGCGTGCAGTTCTGGTCACCGCATTATCGGAAGGATGTGGAAGCTTTGGAAAGGGTGCATAGGTGATTTAGTAGGATGTTGCCTGGTATGGAGGGAAGGTCTTACGAGGAAAGGCTGAGGGACTTGAGGTTGTTTTCGTTGAGAGATGGAGAAGGAGAGGTGACTTAATAGAGACATATAAGATAATCAGTGGGATAGATAGGGTGGATAGTGAGCGTCTTTTTCCTCGGATGGTGATGGCAAACACGAGGGGACATAGCTTTAAGTTGAGGGGTGATAGATATAGGACAGATGTTAGAGGTAGTTTCTTTACTCAGAGAGTAGTAGGGGAGAGGAACGCCCTGCCTGCAACAGTAGTAGACTCGCCAACTTTAAGAGCATTTAAGTGGTCATTGGATAGACATATCGATGTAAATGGAATAGTATAGGTCAGATGGTTTCACAGGTCGGCGCAACATCGAGGGCCGAAGGGCCTGTACTGCGCTGTAATTTTCTACCTGCTACCCCCAATACTGCCAGATCCCTACTCCCCCTAATGCTGCCAGATCTCTGTACTCCCCAAGGCTGCCAAATGCCTGCTCCCTCCAATACTGCCTGATCTCTGTACTCCCCAATACTGCCAGCTACCTGCTCCCTTCATTACTGCCAGCTCCCTGCTCCCTCCAATAGTTCCTGGTCTCTGTACTCCCCAATACTGCCTGCTCCCTGCCCCCTCCAATAATGCCCACTGCATGCTCCCTGCTCCCTCCAATACTGCCAGCTCCCTGCTCCCGCCAATGCTGCCTGCTCCCTGCTCCCTCCAGTACTACCAGATATCTGTACTCTCCAATACAACCAGCTCCCTGCTCCCTCCAATAGTTCCTGGTCTCTGTACTCCCCAATACTGCCTGCTCCTTGCTCCCTCCTATAATGCCAAATGCGTGCTCCCTGCTCCCTCTAATACTGCGAGCTCCCTGCTCCCTCCAATACTGCCATCTCCCTGCTCCCTCCAAAACTGCCAGGCCGCTGCTCCCTAAAATAATGCCAGCTCCGTGCTCCCTCCAATACTGCCAACTCCCTGCTCCCTCAAATAATGCCTGATCATTTTACTCCCCAATACTGCCAGCTCCCTGCTCCCTCCAATAATGACAACTGCGTGCTCCCTGCTCCCACAAAAACTGCCAGCTCCGTGCTCCCTCCAATACTGCCAACTCCCTGCTCCCTCTTACACTGCCTGTTCATTTTGCTCCCCAATACTACCGGCTCCCTGCTCCTTCCAATAATGCCAACTGCGTGCTTCCTCCAATCCTGCCATCTCCCTGCTCCCTCCAAACATGCCATTTCCGTGCTCCCTCCAATACTGCCATCTCCCTGCTCCCTCCAAACATGCCATTTCTGTGCTCCCTCCAATACTGCCATCTCCCTGCTCCCTCCAATACTGCCAGCTCCTTGCTCCCACCGATACTGACAGGTCTCTGTACTCCCCAATACTGCCAGCTCCCGGCTCCCTCCAATACTGCCAGCTCCCTGCTCCCACCAATACTTCCATATCCCTGCTCCCTCCAATACTGCCAGCTCCGAGCTCCCTCCAAGAATGCCAACTGCGTGCTCCCTGCTCCCTCCAATACTGCGAGCACCCTGCTCCCTCCAATACTGCTATCTCCCTGCTCCCTCCAAAACTGCCATTTCCGTGCTCCCTCCAATACTGCCAGCTCCCTGCTCCCACCAATACTTCCATATCCCTGCTCCCTCCAATACTGCCAGCTCCGAGCTCCCACCAATAATGCCATCTCCGTGCCCCCTCCAATATTGCCAGCTCCCTGCTCCCATCGATACTGACAGATCTCTGTACTCCCCAATGCTGCCAGCTCCCTGCTCCCTCCAATAATGCCTAATGCGTGCTCTCCGCTCCCTCCAATACTGCCTGCTCGCTGCTCCCTCCAGGACTGCCAGATCTCTGTACTCCCGAATGCTGCCATCTCCCTGCTCCCTCCAATACTGCTTGCTCCCTGCTCCCTCCAGGACTGCCAGATCTCTGTCCTCCCTAATGCTGCCAGCTCCCTGCTCCCTTCAATACTGCCAGATCTCTGTACTCCCCAATGCAGGTAGCTCCCTGCTCCCCGCAATACTGCCAGATCTCTGAACTCCCCAAGGCTGCCAGCTCCCTGCTTCCTCCAATACTGCCAGAACCCTGCTACCTCCAACACTGCCAGAGCTCTGTACACTCCAATATTGCCAGATCTCTGCACTCCCCAAGGCTGCCAGATCCCAGCTCCCTCCTATACTGTCAGGTCGCTACACCCTCTTATACAGCCTGCTCCCTGCTCCCTCCAGTACAGCCAGATCTCTGTACTCCCCAATACTGTCAGCTGCCTGCCCCCTCTAATAATGCCAACTGCGTGCTCCCTGCTCCCTCCAATACTGTTAGCTCCCTGCTCCATCCAATACTGCCAGATCTCTGTACTCTCCGATACTCGCCAGCTCCCTGCGCCCTCCAATACTGCCAGCTCCCTGCGCGCCCTCCAATACTGCCAAAGCTCTGCACTTCCCAATATTGCAAGCTCCCTGCTCACTCCAATACTGCCAGGTTTCAATACTCCCCAATACTGCCAGCTCCCAGCTCCCTCCAATACTGCCAGCTCCCTCCTACCTCCAATACTGCCATATCAATGCTGCCTCCAATAATGCCAGCTCCCTGCTGCCTCCAATAATACCAGCTCCCTGCTCCCTCCAATACCGCAAGCTCCCTCCTCCCTCCAATACTGCCATATCCCTGCTCCCTCCAATAATGCCAGCTCCCTGCTCCCTCCAATACTGCCAGATATCTGTGCTCCCCAATACTGCCAGCACCTTGCTCACTCCAATACTGCCGGATCTCTGGACTCACGAATACTGCCAACTCCCTGCTCCCTCCAATACTGACAGCTCCCTGCTCCCTCCAAAACGGCCAGATCTCTGAACTCCCCAAGGCTGCCAGCTCCCTGCTTCCTCCAATACTGCCAGAACCCTGCTACCTCCAACACTGCCAGAGCTCTGTACACTCCAATATTGCCAGATCTCTGCACTCCCCAAGGCTGCCAGATCCCTGCTCCCTCCTATACTGTCAGGTCGCTACACCCTCTTATCCTGCCTGCTCCCTGCTCCCTCCAGTACAGCCAGATCTCTGTACTCCCCAATACTGTCAGCTGCCTGCCCCCTCTAATAATGCCAACTGCGTGCTCCCTGCTCCATCCAATACTGCCAGATCTCTGTACTCTCCGATACTCGCCAGCTCCCTGCGCCCTCAATACTGCCAGCTCCCTGCGCGCCCTCCAATACTGCCAAATCTCTGCACTACCCAATATTGCAAGCTCCCTGCTCACTCCAATACTGCCAGGTCTCTATACTCCCCAATACTGCCAGCTCCCTGCTCCCTCCAATACTGCCAGCTCCCTCCTCCCTCCAATACTGCCATATCCCTGCTGCCTCCAATAATGCCAGCTCCCTGCTGCCTCCAATAATGCCAGCTCCCTGCTCCCTCCAATACCGCCAGCTCCCTCCTCCCTCCAATACTGCCATATCCCTGCTCCCTCCAATAATGCCAGCTCCCTGCTCCCTCCAATACTGCAAGATATCTGTGCCCCCCAATACTGCCAGCACATTGCTCACTCCAATACTGCCGGATCTCTGTACTCACCAATACTGCCAGCTCCCTGCTCCCTCCAATACTGACAGCTCCCTGCTCCCTCCAAAACTGCCTGCTCCCTGCTCACTCCAATACTGCCGGATCTCTCCTCCCTCCAATACTGCCATATCGCTGCTCCCTCCAATAAGGCCATCTCCCTGCTCACTCCAATACTGCCAGAACTCGGTACTCCCCAATACTGCCAGATCTCTGTACTCCCCAATACAGGGAGCTCCCTGCACCCTACAATACTGCCAGAACTCTGTACTCCCCAATACAGGGAGCTCCCTGCTCCCTGCAAAACTGCCAGATCTCTGTACTCCCCAATTCTGCCAGGTCCCTGCTCCCGCCAATACTACCAGATACCTGTACTCTCCAATACTGCCAGCTCCCTGCTCCCTCCAATACTTCCTGGTCTCTGTACTGCCCAATACTGCCAGCTCCCTGCTCCCTCCAACAATGCCCACTGCGTGCTCCCTCCAATACTGCCAGATCTCTGTACTCCCCAATTCTGCCAGCATCCTTGCTCCCTCCAATACTATCAGATATCTGTACTCTCCAAAACTGCCAGCTCCCTGCTCCCTCCAATACTTCCTGGTCTCTGTGCTCCCCAATACTGCCAGCTCCCTGCTCCATCCAACAATGCCCACTGTGTGCTCCCTCCAATACTGCCAGATCTCTGAACTCCCCAATTCTGCCAGTTCTCTGCTCCCTACAATATTGCCAGATCTCTGTACTCCCCAAGGCTGCCAGCTCCCTGCTCCATCCAATAATGCCCACTGTGTGCTCCCTCCAATACTGCCAGAACTCTGTCCTGACCAATACTGCCAGCTACCTGCTCCCCACAATACTGCCAGATCTCTGTCCTCCCTAATGCTGCCAGCTCCCTGCTCCCTTCAATACTGCCAGATCTCTGTACTCCCCAATGCAGGTAGCTCCCTGCACCCTCCAATACTGCCATATCTCAGCACTCCCCAAGGCTGCCAGATGCCTGCTTCCTCCAATACTGCCAGAACCCTACTCTCTCCAACACGGCCAGAGCACTGTACTCCCCAATACTGCCAGCTACCTGCTCCCCCCAATGCTGCCAGATCTCTGAACTCCCCAAGGCTGCCAGATCCCTGCTCCCTCCTACACTGTCAGGTCGCTACACCCTCTTATCCTGCCCGCTCCCTGCTCCCTCCAGTACAGCCAGATCTCTGTACTCCCCAATACTGTCAGCTGCCTGCCCCCTCTAATAATGCCAACTGCGTGCTCCCTGCTCCCTCCAATACTCGCCAGCTCCCTGCGCCATCCAATACTGCCAGCTCCCTGCGCGCCCTCCAATACTGCCAAATCTCTGCACTACCCAATATTGCAAGCTCCCTGCTCACTCAAATACTGCCAGGTCTCTGTACTCACCAATACTGCCAGCTCCCTGCTCCCTCCAATACTGACAGCTCCCTGCACCCTCCAAAACTGCCAGATCTCTGAACTCCCCAAGGCTGCCAGCTCCCTGCTTCCTCCAATACTGCCAGAACCCTGCTACCTCCAACACTGCCAGAGCTCTGTACACTCCAATATTGCCAGATCTCTGCACTCCCCAAGGCTGCCAGATCCCTGCTCCCTCCTATACTGTCAGGTCGCTACATCCTCTTATACTGCTTGCTCCCTTCTCCCTCCAGCACAGCCAGATCTCTGTACTCCCCAATACTGACAGCTGCCTGCCCCCTCTAATAATGCCAACTGCGTGCTCCCTGCTCCCTCCAATACTGTTAGCTCCCTGCTCCATCCAATACTGCCAGATCTCTGTACTCTCCGATACTCGCCAGCTCCCTGCGCCCTCCAATACTGCCAGCTCCCTGCGCGCCCTCCAATACTGCCAAAGCTCTGCACTACCCAATATTGCAAGCTCCCTGCTCACTCCAATACTGCCAGGTCTCAATACTCCCCAATACTGCCAGCTCCCTGCTCCCTCCAATACTGCCAGCTCCCTCCTCCCTCCAATACTGCCATATCCCTGCTGCCTCCAATAATGCCAGCTCCCTGCTGCCTCCAATAATGCCAGCTCCCTGCTCCCTCCAATACCGCCAGCTCCCTCCTCCCTCCAATACTGCCATATCCCTGCTCCCTCCAATAATGCCAGCTCCCTGCTCCCTCCAATACTGCCAGATATCTGTGCTCCCCAATACTGCCAGCACCTTGCTCACTCCAATACTGCCGGATCTCTGTACTCACCAATACTGCCAGCTCCCTGCTCCATCCAATACTGGCAGCTCCCTGCTTCCTCCAAAACTGCCAGATCTCTGAACTCCCCAAGGCTGCCAGCTCCCTGCTTCCTCCAATACTGCCAGAACCCTGCTACCTCCAACACTGCCAGAGCTCTGTACACTCCAATATTGCCAGATCTCTGCACTCCCCAAGGCTGCCAGATCCCTGCTCCCTCCAATACCGACAGCTCCCTGCTCCCTCCAAAACTGCCAGATATCTGAACTCCCCAAGGCTGCCAGCTCCCTGCTTCCTCAAATACTGCCAGAACCCTGCTACCTCCAACACTGCCAGAGCTCTGTACACTCCAATATTGCCAGATCTCTGCACTCCCCAAGGCTGCCAGATCCCTGCTCCCTCCTATACTGTCAGGTCGCTGCACCCTCTTATCCTGCCTGCTCCCTGCTCCCTCCAGTACAGCCAGATCTCTGTACTCCCTAATACTGTCAGCTGCCTGCCCCCTCTAATAATGCCAACTGCGTGCTCCCTGCTCCCTCCAATACTGTTAGCTCCCTGCTCCATCCAATACTGCCAGACCTCTGTACTCTCCGATACTCGCCAGCTCCCTGCGCCCTCCAATACTGCCAGCTCCCTGCGCGCCCTCCAATACTGCCAAATCTCTGCACTACCCAATATTGCAAGCTCCCTGCTCACTCCAATACTGCCAGGTCTCTATACTCCCCAATACTGCCAGCTCCCTGCTCCCTGCTCCCTCCAATACTGCCAGCTCCCTCCTGCCTCCAATAATGCCAGCTCGCTGCTGCCTCCAATAATGCCAGCTCCCTGCTCCCTCCAATACCGCCAGCTCCCTCCTCCCTCCAATACTGCCATATCCCTGCTCCCTCCAATAATGCCAGCTCCCTGCTCCCTCCAATACTGCCAGATATCTGTGCCCCCCAATACTGCCTGCACCTTGCTCACTCCAATACTGCCGGATCTCTGTACTCACCAATACTGCCAGCTCCCTGCTCCCTCCAATACTGACAGCTCCCTGCTCCCTCCAAAACTGCCTGCTCCCTGCTCACTCCAATACTGCCGGATCTCTCCTCCCTCCAATACTGCCATATCCCTGCTCCCTCCAATAAGGCCATCTCCCTGCTCACTCCAATACTGCCAGATCTCTGTGCTCCCCAATACTGCCAGCTCCCAGCTCCCTCCAATAGTGCCAGAACTCGGTACTCCCCAATACTGCCAGATCTCTGTACTCCCCAATACAGGGAGCTCCCTGCACCCTACAATACGGCCAGAACTCTGTACTCCCCAATACAGGGAGCTCCCTGCTCCCTGCAAAACTGCCAGATCTCTGTACTCCCCAATTCTGCCAAGTCCCTGCTCCCGCCAATACTTCCTGGTCTCTGTACTGCCCAATACTGCCAGCTCCCTGCTCCCTCCAACAATGCCCACTGCGTGCTCCCTCCAATACTGCCAGATCTCTGTACTCCCCAATTCTGCCAGCTCCTTGCTCCCTCCAATACTACCAGATATCTGTACTCTCCAAAACTGCCAGCTCCCTGCTCCCTCCAATACTTCCTGGTCTCTGTGCTCCCCAATACTGCCAGCTCTCTGCTCCATCCAACAATGCCCACTGTGTGCTCCCTCCAATACTGCCAGATCTCTGAACTCCCCAATTCTGCCAGTTCTCTGCTCCCTACAATATTGCCAGATCTCTGTACTCCCCAAGGCTGCCAGCTCCCTGCTCCATCCAATAATGCCCACTGTGTGCTCCCTCCAATACTGCCAGAACTCTGTCCTCACCAATACTGCCAGCTACCTGCTCCCCACAATACTGCCAGATCTCTGTACTCCCCAAGGCTGCCAGCTCCCTGCTCCCTCCAATACTGCCAGATCTCTGTACTCCCCAATATTGCCAGCTCCCTGCTCACTTCAATACTGCCAGATCTCTGTACTCCCCAATATTGCCAGCTCCCTGCTCACTCCAATACTGCCAGATCTCTGTACTCCCCAAAGCTGCCAGCTCCCTGCTCCCCCCAACACTGCCAGCCACCTGCTCCCTGCAATATTGCCGGATCTCTGTACTCACCAAAACTGCCAGTTCCCTGCTCACTGCAATACTGGAGCTCTCTGCTCCATCCAATACTGCCAGCTCACTGTTCCCTCCAATACTGCCAGATTACTGCTCCCTCCAATACTGCCAGATCCCTGCTCCCCCCAATACTGCCAGCTCCCTGCTCCCCGCATTACTGCCAGATCTCTGTACTCCCCAAAAGTGACAGCTCCCTGCTCCCACCAATACTGCCAGATCTCTGTACACCCCAATACTGCCAGATCCCTGCCCCCTCCAATACAGCAAGATCTCTGTACTCCCCAATAATGCCAGCTCCATGCTCCCCCCAACACTGCCAGCCACCTGCTCCCTGCAATATTGCCGGATCTCTGCACTCACCAAAACTGCCAGTTCCCTGCTCACTGCAATACTGGAGCTCTCTGCTCCATCCAATACTGCCAGCTCACTGTTCCCTCCAATACTGCCAGATTACTGCTCCCTCCAATACTGCCATATCCCTGCTCCCCCCAATACTGCCAGCTCCCTTCTCCCTCCAATACAGCCAGATCTCTGTACTCTCCAATACTGCCAGCTCCCTGCTCCCTCCAATACTGGAGCTCTCTGCTCCCTCCAATACTGCCAGCTCACTGCTCCCACCAATACTGCCAGATCCCTGATCCCTCCAATGCTGCCAGATCCATGCTCCCTCCAATACTGCCAGATCCCTTCTCCCTCCAATACAGCCAGATCTCTGGAATCTCCAATACTGCCAGCTCACTCCTCCCTCCAATACTGGAGCTCTATGCTCCCTCCAATACTGCCAGCTCACTACTCCCTCCAATACTGCCAGATCCCTGCTCCCTCCAATACTGCCATCTCCCTTCTCCCTCCAATACAGCCAGATCTCTGGAATCTCCAATACTGCCAGCTCCCTCCTCCCTCCAATACTGGAGCTCTCTGCTCCCTCCAATACTACCAGCTCACTGCTCCCTCCTATACTGCCAGATCCCTGCTCCCTCCAATACTGCCAGATCCTTGCTCCCTCCAATACTGCCAGATCCCTGCTGCCTCCAATACTGCCAGATCCCTGCTCCCCGCGAGACTGCCAGATTTCTGTACTCCCTGCAATACAGCCAGCTCACTGCTCCCTCCAATACTGCCAGATTTCTGTACTCCCGAATACTGCCAGCTCCCTGCTCCCTCCAATACTGCCAGATCTCTGCTCTCCCAATACAGCCAGCTCCCTGCTCCGTCCAATACTGCCAGATCTCTGTACT
Organism: Heterodontus francisci; assembly: GCF_036365525.1. Taxonomy (NCBI): domain Eukaryota; kingdom Metazoa; phylum Chordata; class Chondrichthyes; order Heterodontiformes; family Heterodontidae; genus Heterodontus; species Heterodontus francisci. Next base: position 200,408 of record NW_027142246.1, read on the forward strand.
CCCCAATACTGCAGCTCCCTCCTCACTCCAATACTGCCAGCTCCATGCTCCCTCGTAAACTGCCAGCTCCCTGCTCCCTCCAATACTGCCAGCTCACTTCTCCCTCCAATACTGCCTGATCTCCTTACTCCCCAATATTGCCTGCTCCCTGCTTGCTCCAATATTTCCAGATCTCTGTACTCCCCAATGCTGCGAGCTCCGTGCTCCCTCAAATACTGCCAGATCTCTGCACTCCCCAATAATGCCAGCTCCCTGGACACTCCAATAATGCCACATCTCTGTATTCTCCAGTACTGCCAGCTCGCTGGTCCCTCCAATACTGGAGCTCGCTGCTCCCTCCAACACTGCCAGCTCCCTGCTCCCTCAAATATTGTCAGGTCTCTGTACTCCGCAATACTGCCAGCTCTCTGATCCAATAAATACTGCCAGCTCCCTGCTCCCACCAATAATGCCAGGTCTCTGTACTCCCCAACGCTGCCAGCTCCCTGCTCCCTCCAATACTGCCAGCTCCCTGCTTCGTCCAATATTGCCAGGTCTCTGTACTCCGCAATGCTGCCAGCTCCCTGCTCCATCAAATACTGCCAGCTCCCTGCTCCCTCCAATAATGCCAGGTCTCTGTACTCCCCAATACTGCCAGCACCCTGCTCCCTCCAATACTGCCAGCTCCCTGCTCCCTCCACTACTGTCAGCTCGCTGCTCGCTCCAATACTGCCAGGTCTCTGTACTGCCCAATACTGCCAGCTCCCTGCTCCATCAAATACTGCCAGCTCCCTGCTCCCTCCAATACTGTCAGCGCACTCCTCCCTCCAATACTGGCAGCTCACTCCTTCCTCCAATACTGCCAGTTCCCTGCTTCCAATACTGCCAGCTCCCTGCTCCCTCCAATACTGCCAGCTCCCTGCTCCCTCCAATACTGTCAGCTCACTCCTCCCTCCAATACGGCCAGCTCCCTCCTCCCTCCAATACTGTCAGCTCACTTCTCCCTCAGATACTGCCAGATCACTGCTCCCTCCAATATTGCCAATCTCTGTACTCCGCTATAATGCCAGCTCCCTGCTGGCTCCAATATTGCCACATCTCTGTACTCCCCAATACTACCAGCTCCCTGCTCGCTCCAATACTGCCAGCTCACGTCTCCCTCCAATACTGGAGGTCACTGCTCCCTCCAATACTGCCAGCTCACTTCTCCCTCCAATACTGCCAATCTCTGTACTCCCCAATACTGCCAGCTCCCTGCTTGCTCCAATACTGGAGCTCACTGCTCCCTCCAATACTGCCAGCTCACTTCTCCCTCCAATACTGGAGGTCACGTCTACCTCCAATACTGCCAGCTCACTTCTCCCTCTAATACTGCCAATCTCTGTACTCCCCAAAACTGCCAGCTCCCTGCTCCATCCAATACTGCCAGATCTCTTTTCTCCCAATACTGCCAGCTCCCTGCTCCCTCCAATAGTACCAGTTTTCTGCACCCTCCAGTACTGCCAGTTCCCTGCACACTCCAATACTACCAGTTCCCTGCACCTTCCAATAATGCCAGCTCCCTCCCATACTGCCAGCTTCCTGCTCCCCCCAATGCTGCCAGCTCCCTGCTCCCCCCAATACTGCCATCTCCATGTTCCATCCAATACTACTCGTTCCCTGCACCCTCCTATACTGCCGGTTCCCTGCTCCCTACAATACTGCCAGATCTCTTTACTCCCAATACTGCCAGCTCCCTGCTCCCTCCAATACTGCCAGATCTCTGTACTCCCCAATACTGCCAGCTCCCTGCTCCCTCCAATACTGCCAGATCTCTGTACTCCGGAATACTGCCAGCTCCCTGCCCCCTCCAATACTGCCATCTCCCTGCTCCCTCCAATAGTGTCAGCTCCCTGCCCCCTCCAATACTGCCAGCTCCCAGGTCCCTCCAAAACTGCCAGCTGCCCGCTCCCTCCAATACTGCCAACCTCCTGCGCCCTCCAGTACTACCAGCTCCCAGCACCCTCCAATGCTGCCATCTCCCTCCTCCTTCCAATAGTGACAACTCCCTGCTCCCTCCAATAATGCAAGATCTCTGTACTCCTCAATACTGCCAGTTCCCTGCTCCCTACCATACTGACATATCTCAGTTCTCCCAATACTGCCAGCTCCCTGCTCCCTCCAACACTACGACCCAATGCTCCATCCAATACTGCCAGCTCCCTGCTCCCTCCAATACAGCCAGATTTCTGGACTCCGCAATACTGCCAGCTCCCTGCTCCCTCCAATAATGCCAGCTCCCTGCTGCCCACAACACTACCTGCTCCCTGCTCCATCCAATACTGCCAAATCCCAGCTCCGTCCAATACTGCCAGCTCCCTGCTCCCTCCAACTTGCCAGCTCCCTGCTCCCTTCAACACTACCTGCTCTCTGCTCCCTCCAATTAGACAGCTCCCTACTACCTCCAATACTGCCAGATCTCTGTACTCCCCAATACTGCCAGCTCCCTGCTCCTTCCAATACTGCCAGATCTCTGTACTCCCCAATGCTGCCAAGTCCCTGCTCCATCAAATACTGCCAGATCTCTCTACTCCCCAATACTGCCAGCTCCCTGCTCCCTCCAATACTGCCAGATCTCTGTACTCCCCAAACTGCCAACTCACTGCAGCCTCCAATACTGCCAGCTTCCTGTTCGCTCAAATACTGCCAACTCCCACCTCCCTCCAATACTGCCAGCGCATGCTACCTCGAATACTGCCAGATCTCTGTACACCCCGATACTGCCAGATTCCTGCGCCCGGCAATGCTGCCAGCTCCATGTTCCATCCAATACTGCACACTCGCTGCACCGTTCAATACTGCCTTCACAATGCACCTGCCAATACTACTCGTTCCCTGCTCCCTACAATACTGCCAGATCTCTTTACTACCAATACTGCCAGCTCCCTGCTCCCTCCCATCCTGTCAGATCTCTGTACTCCCCAATACTGCCAGCTCCCTGCTCCCTCCAATACTGCCAGATCTCTGTACTCCCCAATACTTCCAGCTCCATGCTCCCTCCAATACTGCCAGATCTCTGTTCTCCCAATACTTCCAGCTCCCTGCTTCCTCCAATACTACCAGTTCTCTGCACCCTCCAGTGCTGCCAGTTCCCTGCACCCTCCAAGACCACCAGTTCCCTGCACCTTCCAATACTGCCAGCTCCCTCCCATACTGCCAGATTCCTGCGCCCCGCAATGCTGTCAGCTCCCTGCTCCCTCCAAAACTGCCAGATATCTGTACTCCCCAATACTGCCATCTCCCTCCAATACTATGAGTTCTCTGCACCCTCCAGTACTGCCAGTTCCCTGCACCCTCCAATACTACCAGTTCCCTGCACCTTCCAATACTGCCAGCTCCCTCCCATACTGCCAGCTTCCTGCTCCCCCCAATACTGCCATCTCCATGTTCCATCCAATAATGCAAACGCGCTGCACCGTTCAATACTGCCTTCTCCCTGCACCCTCCAATACTACTCGTTCCCTGCACCCTCCAATACTGCCAGTTCCCTGCTCCCTACAATACTGCCAGATCTCTTTACTCCCAATACTGCCAGCTCCCTGCTCCCTCCCATACTGCCAGATCTCTATACTCCCCAATACTGCCAGCTCCCTGCCCCCTCCAATACTGTCATCTCCCTGCTCCCTCCAATAGTGTCAGCTCCCTGCCCCCTCCAATACTGCCAGCTCCCAGGTCCCTCCAAAACTGCCAGCTCCCCGCTCCCTCCAATACTGCCAACTTCCTGCACCCTCCAGTTCTACCTGCTTTCAGCAGCCTCCAATACTGCCATCTCCCTCCTCCTTCCAATAGTGACAACTCACTGCCCCCTCCAATAATGCAAGATCTCTGTGCACCCCAATACAGCCAGCTCCCTGCTTCCTCCAATACTTACAGATCTCTGTACTCCCCAACACTGCCAGCTCCCTGCTCACTCCAGTAATGCCAGCTCCCTGCTCCCTCCAACACTACGACTCCATTCCCCCTCCAATACAACCAGATTTCTGGACTCCGCAACACTGCCAGTACCCTGCTTCTCCAGTAATGCCAGCTCCCTGCTCCCTCCAATACAGCCAGATTTCTGGACACCGCAATACTGCCAGCTCCCTGCTTCCTCCAATACTGCCAGCTCCCTGCTCCCCACAACATTACCTGCTCCTTGCTCCCTACAACACTACATACTCGCTGCGCCCTACAATACTCCCAGCTCCCTGCTCCCTCCAATACTGCCAGCCCTCTGCTCCTTCCAATACTGCCAGAACTCTGTACTCCGTAAAACTGACAGCTCCCTGCCGCCTCCAATAATGCCAGATCCCTGCTACCTCCAATACTGCTAGATCACTGTACTCCCCAATACTGCCAGCTCCCTGCTCCTTCCATTACCGCCACATCTCTGTACTTCCCAATACTTCCAGATCCCTGCTTCCACCAATACTGCCAGAACTCTGTACTCCGTAAAACTGACAGCTCCCTGCCGCCTCCAATAATGCCAGATCCCTGCTCCCTCCAATACTGCTAGATCACTGTACTCCCCAATACTGCCAGCTCCCTGCTCCTTCCTTTACCGCCACATCTCTGTACTTCCCAATACTTCCAGATCCCTGCTTCCTCCAATACTGCCAGATCTCTGGACTCCCCAATACTGCCAGCTCCCTGCTCCTTCCAATACTGCCAGATCTCTGTACTCCCAAACACTGCCAGCTCCCTGCTCCTTCCAATACTGCCAGATCTCTGTACTCCCCAATGCTGCCAGCTCCCTGCTCCTTCCAATACTGCCAGATCTCTGTACTCCCCAATGCTGCCAAGTCCCTGCTCCATCAAATACTGCCAGATCTCTCTACTCCCCAATACTGCCAGCTCCCTGCTCCCTCCAATACTGCCAGATCTCTGTACTCCCCAAACTGCCAACTCACTGCAGCCTCCAATACTGCCAGCTTCCTGTTCGCTCAAATACTGCCAACTCCCACCTCCCTCCAACACTGCCAGCGCATGCTACCTCGAATACTGCCAGATCTCTGTACACCCCGATACTGCCAGCTTCCTGCGCCCGGCAATGCTGCCAGCTCCATGTTCCATCCAATACTGCACACTCGCTGCACCGTTCAATACTGCCTTCACAATGCACCTGCCAATACTACTCGTTCCCTGCTCCCTACAATACTGCCAGATCTCTTTACTACCAATACTGCCAGCTCCCTGCTCCCTCCCATCCTGTCAGATCTCTGTACTCCCCAATACTGCCAGCTCCCTGCTCCCTCCAATACTGCCAGATCTCTGTACTCCCCAATACTTCCAGCTCCATGCTCCCTCCAATACTGCCAGATCTCTGTTCTCCCAATACTTCCAGCTCCCTGCTTCCTCCAATACTACCAGTTCTCTGCACCCTCCAGTGCTGCCAGTTCCCTGCACCCTCCAAGACCACCAGTTCCCTGCACCTTCCAATACTGCCAGCTCCCTCCCATACTGCCAGATTCCTGCGCCCCGCAATGCTGTCAGCTCCCTGCTCCCTCCAAAACTGCCAGATATCTGTACTCCCCAATACTGCCAGCTCCCTCCAATACTATGAGTTCTCTGCACCCTCCAGTACTGCCAGTTCCCTGCACCCTCCAATACTACCAGTTCCCTGCACCTTCCAATACTGCCAGCTCCCTCCCATACTGCCAGCTTCCTGCTCCCCCCAATACTGCCATCTCCATGTTCCATCCAATAATGCAAACGCGCTGCACCGTTCAATACTGCCTTCTCCCTGCACCCTCCAATACTACTCGTTCCCTGCACCCTCCAATACTGCCAGTTCCCTGCTCCCTACTATACTGCCAGATCTCTTTACTCCCAATACTGCCAGCTCCCTGCTCCCTCCCATACTGCCAGATCTCTGTACTCCCCAATACTGCCAGCTCCCTGCCCCCTCCAATACTGTCATCTCCCTGCTCCCTCCAATAGTGTCAGCTCCCTGCCCCCTCCAATACTGCCAGCTCCCAGGTCCCTCCAAAACTGCCAGCTCCCCGCTCCCTCCAATACTGCCAACTTCCTGCACCCTCCAGTTCTACCTGCTTTCAGCAGCCTCCAATACTGCCATCTCCCTCCTCCTTCCAATAGTGACAACTCACTGCCCCCTCCAATAATGCAAGATCTCTGTGCACCCCAATACAGCCAGCTCCCTGCTTCCTCCAATACTTACAGATCTCTGTACTCCCCAACACTGCCAGCTCCCTGCTCACTCCAGTAATGCCAGCTCCCTGCTCCCTCCAACACTACGACTCCATTCCCCCTCCAATACAACCAGATTTCTGGACTCCGCAACACTGCCAGTACCCTGCTTCTCCAGTAATGCCAGCTCCCTGCTCCCTCCAATACAACCAGATTTCTGGACTCCGCAACACTGCCAGTACCCTGCTCCCTCCAGTAATGCCAGCTCCCTGCTCCCTCCAATACAGCCAGATTTCTGGACACCGCAATACTGCCAGCTCCCTGCTTCCTCCAATACTGCCAGCTCCCTGCTCCCCACAACATTACCTGCTCCTTGCTCCCTACAACACTACATACTCGCTGCGCCCTACAATACTCCCAGCTCCCTGCTCCCTCCAATACTGCCAGCCCTCTGCTCCTTCCAATACTGCTAGATCACTGTACTCCCCAATACTGCCAGCTCCCTGCTCCTTCCATTACCGCCACATCTCTGTACTTCCCAATACTTCCAGATCCCTGCTTCCACCAATACTGCCAGAACTCTGTACTCCGTAAAACTGACAGCTCCCTGCCGCCTCCAATAATGCCAGATCCCTGCTCCCTCCAATACTGCTAGATCACTGTACTCCCCAATACTGCCAGCTCCCTGCTCCTTCCTTTACCGCCACATCTCTGTACTTCCCAATACTTCCAGATCCCTGCTTCCTCCAATACTGCCAGATCTCTGGACTCCCCAATACTGCCAGCTCCCTGCTCCTTCCAATACTGCCAGATCTCTGTACTCCCAAACACTGCCAGCTCCCTGCTCCTTCCAATACTGCCAGATCTCTGTACTCCCAAACACTGCCAGCTCCCTGCTCCTTCCAATACTGCCAGATCTCTGTACTCCCCAATGCTGCCAAGTCCCAGCTCCATCAAATACTGCAAGATCTCTCTACTCCCCAATACTGCCAGCTCCCTGCTCCCTCCAATACTGCCAGATCTCTGTACTCCCCAATACTGCCAACTCACTGCAGCCTCCAATACTGCCAGCTTCCTGTTCGCTCAAATACTGCCAACTCCCACCCCACTCCAATACTGCCAGCTCATGCTACCTCGAATACTGCCAGATCTCTGTACACCCCGATACTGCCAGCTTCCTGCGCCCGGCAATGCTGACAGATCCATGTTCCATCCAATACTGCACACTCGCTGCACCGTTCAATACTGCCTTCACCCTGCATCTTCCAATACTACTTGTTCCCTGCACCCTGCAATACTGCCAGTTCCCTGCTCCCTACAATACTGCCAGATCTCTTTACTACCAATACTGCCAGCTCCCTGCTCCCTCCCATACTGTCAGATCTCTGTACTCCCCAATACTGCCAGCTCCCTGCTCCCTCCAATACTGCCAGATCTCTGTACTCCCCAATACTGCCAGCTCCATGCTCCCTCCAATACTGCCAGATCTAATGCTGCCCCTCAATCTAAGGCAGCCCCTCAAACTAAGTTAGCCCCTCAAACTAATGCAGCCACTCAATCAAAGGCAGACTCTCAAACTACTGCAGCCACTCAATCAAAGGCAGCCCCTCAAACTAAGCCCACCCCTCAAATTAATGCAGCCGCTCAAACTAAGGCAGCCCCTCAAACTCAAGCAGCCTCTCAAACTAAGGCAGCCTCTCAAACTAAGGCAGCCTCTCACATTAATGCAGCCTCTCAAAGTAAGGCAGACCCTCAAATCAAGGGAGCGCCTCAACCAAAGGCAGTCCCTCAAACTAATGCAGCCGCTCAACTTGAGGCAGCCCCTCAAACACAGGCAGCCTCTCAAACTAAGGCAGACTCTCAAACTAAGGCAGCCTGTCAAACTGAGGCAGCCTCTAAAAGTAAGGCAGACCCTCAAACTAAGGCAGCCGCTCAAACTAAGGCAGCCGCTCAAACTAAGGCAGCCTCTCAAATTAAGGCAGACCCTCAAACTAAGGCAGCCGCTCAAACGAAGACAGCCCCCAAACTAAGGCAGCCTCTCAAACTAAGGCAGCCTCTCAAACTAAGGCAGCCCCTCAAACTAAGGCAGCCTCTCAAACTAAGGCACCCCCTCAAACTAATGCAGCCCCTCAATCTAAGGCAGCCCCTCAAACTAAGACAGCCCCTCAAACTAAGACAGCCCCTCTAACTAATGCAGCCCCTCAATCCAAGGCCACTCCTCAAACTAAGGCAGCCCCTCAAACTAAGACAGCCGCTCAAACTAAGGCAGGCCCTTAAAGTAAGGCAGCCCTTCAAACTAAGGAAGGGCCTCAACCAAAGGCAGCCCCTCAAACTAATGCAGCCGCTCAAACTCAGGCAGCCTCTCAAACTAAGGCAGCCTTTCAAACTAAGGAAGCCTCTCAAAGTAAGGCAGATCCTCAAACTAAGGCAGCCTCTCAAACTAAGGCAGTCTCTCAAACTAAGGCAGCCCCTCAAACTAATGCAGCCACTCAATCAAAGGCAGACTCTCAAACTACTGCAGCCACTCAATCAAAGGCAGCCCCTCAAACTAAGCCCACCCCTCAAATTAATGCAGCCGCTCAAACTAAGGCAGCCCCTCAAACTCAAGCAGCCTCTCAAACTAATGCAGCCACTCAATCAAAGGCAGACTCTCAAACTACTGCAGCCACTCAATCAAAGGCAGCCCCTCAAACTAAGCCCACCCCTCAAATTAATGCAGCCGCTCAAACTAAGGCAGCCCCTCAAACTCAAGCAGCCTCTCAAACTAAGGCAGCCTCTCAAACTAAGGCAGCCTCTCACATTAATGCAGCCTCTCAAAGTAAGGCAGACCCTCAAATCAAGGGAGCGCCTCAACCAAAGGCAGTCCCTCAAACTAATGCAGCCGCTCAACTTGAGGCAGCCCCTCAAACACAGGCAGCCTCTCAAACTAAGGCAGACTCTCAAACTAAGGCAGCCTGTCAAACTGAGGCAGCCTCTAAAAGTAAGGCAGACCCTCAAACTAAGGCAGCCGCTCAAACTAAGGCAGCCGCTCAAACTAAGGCAGCCTCTCAAATTAAGGCAGACCCTCAAACTAAGGCAGCCGCTCAAACGAAGACAGCCCCCAAACTAAGGCAGCCTCTCAAACTAAGGCAGCCTCTCAAACTAAGGCAGCCCCTCAAACTAAGGCAGCCTCTCAAACTAAGGCACCCCCTCAAACTAATGCAGCCCCTCAATCTAAGGCAGCCCCTCAAACTAAGACAGCCCCTCTAACTAATGCAGCCCCTCAATCCAAGGCCACTCCTCAAACTAAGGCAGCCCCTCAAACTAAGACAGCCGCTCAAACTAAGGCAGGCCCTTAAAGTAAGGCAGCCCTTCAAACTAAGGAAGGGCCTCAACCAAAGGCAGCCCCTCAAACTAATGCAGCCGCTCAAACTCAGGCAGCCTCTCAAACTAAGGCAGCCTGTCAAACTAAGGAAGCCTCTCAAAGTAAGGCAGATCCTCAAACTAAGGCAGCCTCTCAAACTAAGGCAGTCTCTCAAACTAAGGCAGCCCCTCAAACTAATGCAGCCACTCAATCAAAGGCAGACTCTCAAACTACTGCAGCCACTCAATCAAAGGCAGCCCCTCAAACTAAGCCCACCCCTCAAATTAATGCAGCCGCTCAAACTAAGGCAGCCCCTCAAACTCAAGCAGCCTCTCAAACTAATGCAGCCACTCAATCAAAGGCAGACTCTCAAACTACTGCAGCCACTCAATCAAAGGCAGCCCCTCAAACTAAGCCCACCCCTCAAATTAATGCAGCCGCTCAAACTAAGGCAGCCCCTCAAACTCAAGCAGCCTCTCAAACTAAGGCAGCCTCTCACATTAAGACAGCCTCTCAAAGTAAGGCAGACCCTCAAATTAAGGGAGTGCCTCAACCAAAGGCAGCCCCTCAAACTAATGCAGCCGCTCAACTTGAGGCAGCCCCTCAAACCCAGGCAGCCTCTCAAACTAAGGCAGACTCTCAAACTAAGGCAGTCTGTCAAACTAAGGCAGCCTCTAAAAGTAAGGCAGACCCTCAAACTAAGGCAGCCGCTCAAACTAAGGCAGCCGCTCAAACTAAGGCAGCCGCTCAAACTAAGGCAGACTCTCAAATTAAGGCAGACCCTCAAACTAAGGCAGCCCCTCAAACTAAGGCAGCCACTCAAACGAAGACAGCCACTCAAACTAAGGCAGCCTCTCAAACTAAGGCAGCCCCTCAAACTAAGGCAGCCTCTCAATCTAAGGCACCCCCTCAAACTAATGCAGCCCCTCAATCTAAGGCAGCCCCTCAAACGAAGACAGCCCCTCAAACTAATGCAGCCCCTCAATCCAAGGCCAATCCTCAAACTAAGGCAGACCCTCAAACTAAGGCAGCCTCTCAAACTAATGCTGCCCCTTAAAGTAAGGCAGCCCCTCAAACTAAGGAAGGGCCTCAACCAAAGGCAGCCCCTCAAACTAATGCAGCCGCTCAAACTCAGGCAGCCTCTCAAACTAAGGCAGACTGTCAAACTAAGGCAGCCTCTCAAAGTAAGGCAGACCCTCAAACTAAGGCAGCCTCTCAAACTAAGGCAGTCTCTCAAACTAAGGCAGCCCCTCAAACTAAGGCAGCCCCTCAAACTAAGGCAGCCTCTCAAAGTAAGGCAGCCCCTCAAACTAAGGCAGCCCCTCAAACTAAGGCAGCCGCTCAAACTAATGCAGCCCCTCAATCTAAGGCAGGCGCTCAAACTAATGCAGGCCCTCAATCTAAGGCAGCCCCTCAACTAAGGCAGCCGCTCAAACTAAAGCAGCCCATCAAACTAATGCAGCCCCTCAATCTAAGGCAGCCCCTCAAACTAAGGCAGCCCCACCAACAAATGCAGCCCCTCAATCTAAGGCAGCCCCTCAAACTAAGTCAGCCCCTCAAACTAAGTCAGCCCCTCAAACTAATGCAGCCACTCAATCAAAGGCAGACTCTCAAACTAATGCAGCCACTCAATCAAAGGCTGAACCTCAAACTAAGCCTATCCCTCAAACTAATGCAGCCGCTCAAACTCAGGCAGCCCCTCAAACTCAGGCAGCTTCTCAAACTAAGACAGCCTCTCAAACTAAGGCAGCCTGTCAAACTAAGGCAGCCTCTCAAAGTAAGGCAGACCCTCAAATTAAGGGAGCACCTCAACCAAAGGCAGCCCCTCAAACTAATGCAGCCGCTCAAATTAAGGCAGCCCCTCAAACTCAGGCAGCCCCTCAAACTCAGGCAGCCCCTCAAACTCAGGCAGCCTCTCAAACTAAGGCAGCCTCTCAAACTAAGGCAGCCTGTCAAACTGAGGCAGCCTCTAAAAGTAAGGCAGACCCTCAAACTAAGGCAGCCGCTCAAACTAAGGCAGCCGCTCAAACTAAGGCAGATTCTCAAACTAAGGCAGCCGCTCAAACTAAAGCAGCCGCTCAAACTAAGGCAGCCGCTCAAAGTAAGGCAGTCTCTCAAGTTAAGGCAGACCCTCAAGCTAAGGTAGCACCTCAAACTAAGGAAGCCGCTCAAACTAAGGCAGACTCTCAAACTAAGGGAGACGCTCAAACTAATGCAGCCGCTCAAACTAAGGCAGCCGCTCAAACTAAGGCAGCCTCTCAAATAAAGGCAGCCCCTCAAACTAAGGTAGCCCCTCAAAATAAGACTGCCGCTCAAACTCATGCAGCCCCTCAAACTAAGGCAGCCGCTCAAATTAAGGCAGCCCCTCAAACTATGGCAGACTCTCAAACTAAGGCAGCCCCTCAAACATAGGCAGCCTCTCAAACTAAGGCAGCCCCTCAAACTAATGCAGAACTCAATCTAATGCAGCCCCTCAAACTAAGGCATCCCCTCAAACTAATGCAGCCCCTCAAACTAATGCAGCCCCTCAAACTGATGCAGCCCCTCAATCTAAGGCAGCCCCTCAAACTAAGGCAGCCCCTCAAACTAAGGCAGACTCTCAAACTATTGTAGCCACTCAACCAAAGGCAGCACCTCAAACTAATGCAGCCGCTCATACTAAGGCAGCCTCTCAAACTGAGGCAGCCCCTCAAACTAAGGCAGACTCTCAAACTGACGCTGCCCCTTAAAGTAAGGCAGCCCTACAAACTACGTGAGCGCCTCAACTAAAGGCAGCCCCTCAAACTAATGCAGCCGCTCAAACTAAACTGCCCCTCAAACTGAGAGAGCCGATCAAACTAATGCAGCCCAGTCTGAGGCAGCCCCTCAAACTAAGGCAGCCTCTCAAACAAAGGCAGCCCCTCAAACTAAGGCAGCCCCTCAAACTAAGGCAGACTCTCAAACTAATGCAGAACTCAATCCAAGGCAGACCCTCAAACTAATGCAGCCCCTCAAACTAATGCAGCCCCTCAAACTAATGCAGCACCTCAAACTCATGCAGCCCCTCAATCTAATGCAGCCCCTCAAACTAATGCAGCCACTCAATCAAAGGCAGACTCTCAAACTAATGCAGCCACTCAATCAAAGGCAGCGCCTCAAACTAAGCCAACCCCTCAAACTATGGCAGCCCCTCAAACTAAGGCAGACTCTCAAACTAAGGCAGCCCCTCAAACTAAGGCAGTCTGTCAAACTCAGACAGCCTCTCATAGTAAGGCAGACACTCAAACTAAGGGAGCGCCACAACCAAAGGCAGCCCCTCAAACTAATGCAGCCGCTCAAATTAAAGCAGCCCCTCAAACTCAGGCAGCCTCTCAACCAAAGGCAGCCCATCAAACTAATGCAGCCGCTCAAACTAAGGCAGCCCCCCAAACTAAGGCAGCCACTCAAACTAATGCAGACACTCAAACTAAGACAGCCGCTCAAACTAAGGCAGCCCCTCAAACTAAGGCAGACTCTCAAACTAAGGCACCCGCTCAAACTAATGCAGATCCTCAATCTAAGGCACCCCCTCAAACGAATGCAGCCCCTCAATCTATGGCAGCCCCTCATTCCAAGGCAGCCCCTCAAACTAATGCAGCCCCTCAAACGAAGGCAGCCCCTTAAACTAAGCCAGCCCCTCAAACTAATGCAGCCACTCAATCAAAGGCAGCCCCTCTAACTAAGCCAACACCTCAAACTAAGGCATCCCCGCAAACGAAGGCAGACTCTCAAATTAATGCAGCCACTCAATCAAAGGCAGCCCCTTAAACTAAGCCAACCACTCAAACTAAGGTAGCACCTCAAACTAAGGCAGCCCCTCAAAGTACTGCAGCCCCTCAAACAAATGCAGCCCCTCAATCTAAGGCAGCCCCTTAAACTAAGGCAGCCCCTCAAACTAATGCAGCCCCTCAAACCAAGGCAGCCGCTCAATCTAAGGCAGCCGCTCAAAGTATGGCAGCCGCTCAAACTAAGGCATCCGCTCAAACTAAGGCAGCCCCTCAAACTCAGGCAGCCGCTCAAACTCAGGCAGGCCCTCAAACTGAGACAGCCGCTCAAACTAATGCAGCCCCTCAGTCTAAGGCAGCCCCTCAAACTCAGGCAGCCTCTCAAATTAAGGCAGCCGCTCAAACTAAGGCAGCCCCTCAAACTAAGACAGCCGCTCAAACTAAGACAGCCTCTCAAACTAAGGCAGCCGCTCAAATTAAGGCAGCCCCTCAAACTGTGGCAGACTCTCAAACTAAAGCAGCCCCTCAAACTTAGGCAGCCCCTCAAACTATGGCAGCACGTCAAACTAAGGCATCCCCTCAAACTCAGGCAGCCCCTCAACCAAAGGCAGCCCATCAAACTAATGCAGCCGCTCAAACTAAGGCAGCCCCTCAAACTAAGGCAGCCCCTCAAACTAATGCAGCCCCTCAAACGAAGGCAGCCCCTTAAACTAAGCCAGCCCCTCAAACTAATGCAGCCACTCAATCAAAGGCAGCCCCTCTAACTAAGCCAACACCTCAAACTAAGGCATCCCCGCAAACGAAGGCAGACTCTCAAATTAATGCAGCCACTCAATCAAAGGCAGCCCCTCAAACTAAGCCAACCACTCAAACTAAGGTAGCACCTCAAACTAAGGCAGCCCCTCAAAGTACTGCAGCCCCTCAAACAAATGCAGCCCCTCAATCTAAGGCAGCCCCTTAAACTAAGGCAGCCCCTCAAACTAATGCAGCCCCTCAAACCAAGACAGCCGCTCAATCTAAGGCAGCCGCTCAAAGTATGGCAGCCGCTCAAACTAAGGCATCCGCTCAAACTAAGGCAGCCCCTCAAACTCAGGCAGCCGCTCAAACTCAGGCAGGCCCTCAAACTGAGACAGCCGCTCAAACTAATGCAGCCCCTCAGTCTAAGGCAGCCCCTCAAACTCAGGCAGCCTCTCAAATTAAGGCAGCCGCTCAAACTAAGGCAGCCCCTCAAACTAAGACAGCCGCTCAAACTAAGACAGCCTCTCAAACTAAGGCAGCCGCTCAAATTAAGGCAGCCCCTCAAACTGTGGCAGACTCTCAAACTAAAGCAGCCCCTCAAACTAAGGCAGCCCCTCAAACTAAGACAGCCGCACAAACTAAGACAGCCTCTCAAACTAAGGCAGCCGCTCAAATTAAGGCAGCCCCTCAAACTGTGGCAGACTCTCAAACTAAAGCAGCCCCTCAAACTTAGGCAGCCCCTCAAACTATGGCAGCACCTCAAACTAAGGCATCCCCGCAAACGAAGGCAGACTCTCAAATTAATGCAGCCACTCAATCAAAGGCAGCCCCTCAAACTAAGCCAACCACTCAAACTAAGGTAGCACCTCAAACTAAGGCAGCCCCTCAAAGTACTGCAGCCCCTCAAACAAATGCAGCCCCTCAATCTAAGGCAGCCCCTTAAAGTAAGGCAGCCCCTCAAACTAATGCAGCCCATCAAACCAAGGCAGCCGCTCAATCTAAGGCAGCCGCTCAAAGTATGGCAGCCGCTCAAACTAAGGCATCCGCTCAAACTAAGGCAGCCCCTCAAACTCAGGCAGCCGCTCAAACTCAGGCAGGCCCTCAAACTGAGACAGCCGCTCAAACTAATGCAGCCCCTCAGTCTAAGGCAGCCCCTCAAACTCAGGCAGCCTCTCAAATTAAGGCAGCCGCTCAAACTAAGGCAGCCCCTCAAACTAAGACAGCCGCTCAAACTAAGACAGCCTCTCAAACTAAGGCAGCCGCTCAAATTAAGGCAGCCCCTCAAACTGTGGCAGCCCCTCAAACTAAGGCAGCACCTCAAACTTAGGCAGCCCCTCAAACTATGGCAGCACCTCAAACTAATGCAGCCCCTCAAACTAATGCAGTCCCTCAAACTAATGCAGCCCCTCAATCTTAGGCAGCCCCTCAAAATAATACAGCCACCCAATCAAAGGCAGACTCTCAAACTAATGCAGCCACTCAATCAAATGCAGCCCCTCAAACTACGCGAATCCCTCAAACTAAGGCAGCCCATCAAACTAAGGCAGACTCTCAAACTAATGCTGCCCTTTAAAGTAAAGCAGCCCCACAAACTAAGGGAGCGCCTCAACCAAAGGCAACCCCTCAAATTAATGCAGCCGCTCAAACTAAGGCAGTCTCTCAAACTCAGGCAGCCTCTCAAAGTAAGGCAGACCCTCAAATTAAGGCAGCCGCTCAAACTAAGGCAGACTCTCAAACTAAGGCAGCCGCTCAAATTAAGGCAGCCCCTCAAACTAAGGCAGACTCTCAAACTAAGCCAACCTCTCAAACTAAGTCAGCCGCTCAATCTAAGGCTGCCCCTCAAACTAAGGTAGCCCCTCAAACTGAGGCATCCGCTCAAACTAATGCAGCCCCTCAATCTAAGGCAGTCCCTCAAACTAAGTCAGCCCCTCAAACTGATGCAACCACTCAATCAAAGGCAGACTCTCAAACTAATGCAGCCACTCAATCAAAGGCAGCCCCTCAAACTAAGCCTACCCCTCAAACTAATGCAGCCGCTCAAACTAAGGCAGCCCCTCAAACTCAGGCATACTCTCAAACTAAGGCAGCCCCTAAAACTAAGGCAGACTGTCAAACCACGGCAGCCTCTCAAAGTAAAGCAGACCCTCAAACTAAGGGAGCGCCTCAACCAAAGGCAGCCCCTCAAACTAATGCAGCCGCTCAAACTAAGGCAGCCCCTCAAACTAAGGCAGCCACTCAAACTAATGCAGACACTCAAACTAAGGCAACCGCTCAAACTAAGGCAGCCCCTCAAACTAAGGCAGACTCTCAAACTAAGGCACCCCCTCAAACTAATGCAGACCCTCAATCTAAGGCACCCCCTCAAACGAATGCAGCCCCTCAATCTATGGCAGCCCCTCATTCCAAGGCAGCCCCTCAAACTAATGCAGCCCCTCAAACGAAGGCAGCCCCTTAAACTAAGCCAGCCCCTCAAACTAATGCAGCCACTCAATCAAAGGCAGCCCCTCTAACTAAGCCAACACCTCAAACTAAGGCAACCCCGCAAACGAAGGCAGACTCTAAAACTAATGCAGCCACTCAATCAAAGGCAGCCCCTCAAACTAAGCCAATCACTCAAAATAAGGTAGCACCTCAAACTAAGGCAGCCCCTCAAAGTACTGCAGCCCCTCAAACAAATGCAGCCGCTCAATCTAAGGCAGCCGCTCAAACTATGGCAGCCGCTCAAACTAAGGTATCCGCTCAAACGAAGGCAGCCCCTCAAACGAAGGCAGCCTCTCAAACTCAGGCAGCCTCTCAAATTAAGGCAGCCGCTCAAACTAAGGCAGCCCATCAAACTAAGAAAGCCGCTCAAACTAATGCAGCCCCTCAAACTTAGGCAGCCCCTCAAGCTATGGCAGCACCTCAAACTAATGCAGCCCCTCAAACTAATGCAGTCCCTCAAACTAATGCAGCCCCTCAATCTAAGGCAGCCCCTCAAAATAATGCAGCCACTCAATCAAAGGCAAACTCTCAAACTAATGCAGCCACTCAATCAAATGCAGCCCCTCAAACTAAGCGAACCCCTCAAACTAAGGCAGCCCATCAAACTAAGGCAGACTCTCAAACTAATGCTGCCCTTAAAAGTAAAGCAGCCCCACAAACTAAGGGAGCGCCTCAACCAAAGTCAACCCCTCAAATTAATGCAGCCGCTCAAACTAAGGCAGTCCCTCAAACTCAGGGAGCCACTCAAAGTTTGGCAGACCCTCAAACTAAGGCAGCCGATCAAACTAAGGCAGACTCTCAAACTAAGGCAGACTCTCAAACTAAGGCAGCCACTCAAATTAAGGCAGCCCCTCAAACTAAGGCAGACTTTCAAACTAAGCCAACCTCTCAAACTAAGTCAGCCACTCAATGTGAGGCTGCCCCTCAAACGAAGGTAGCCCCTCAAACTGAGCCATCCGCTCAAACTAATGCAGCCCCTCAATCTAAGGCAGTCCCTCAACTAAGGCAGCCGCTCAAACTAAAGAAGCCCATCAAACTAATGCAGCCCCTCAAATTAAGTCAGCCCCTCAAACTGATGCAACCACTCAATCAAAGGCAGACTCTCAAACAAATGCAGCCACTCAATCAAAGGCAGCCCGTCAAACTAAGCCTACCCCTCAAACTAATGCAGCCGCTCAAACTAAGGCAGCCCCTCAAACTCAGGCATACTCTCAAACTAAGGCAGCCCCTAAAACTAAGGCAGACTGTCAAACCACGGCAGCCTCTCAAAGTAAAGCAGCCCCACAAACTAAGGGAGCGCCTCAACCAAAGTCAACCCCTCAAGTTAATGCAGCCGCTCAAACTAAGGCAGTCCCTCAAACTCAGGGAGCCTCTCAAAGTAAGGCAGACCCTCAAACTAAGGCAGCCGCTCAAACTAAGGCAGACTCTCAAACTAAGGCAGACTCTCAAACTAAGGCAGCCACTCAAATTAAGGCAGCCCCTCAAACTAAGGCAGACTTTCAAACTAAGCCAACCTCTCAAACTATGTCAGCCGCTCAATCTAAGGCTGCCCCTCAAACTAAGGTCCCTCAAACTAAGGCAGCCGCTCAAACTAAGGCAGCCGCTCAAACTAAGGCAGATTCTGAAACTAAGGCAGCCGCTCAAACTAAAGCAGCCGCTCAAACTAAGGCAGCCGCTCAAAGTAAGGCAGTCTCTCAAATTAAGGCAGACCCTCAAACTAAGGTAACACCTCAAACTAAGGAAGCCGCTCAAACTAAGGCAGACTCTCAAACTAAGGGAGACGCTCAAACTAAGGCAGCCGCTCAAACTAAGGCAGCCGCTCAAACTAAGGCAGCCGCTCAAACTAAGGCAGCCGCTCAAACTAAGGCAGCCTCTCAAATAAAGGCAGCCCCTCAAACTAAGGTAGCCCCTCAAAATAAGACTGCCGCTCAAACTCATGCAGCCCCTCAAACTAAGGCAGCCGCTCAAATTAAGGCAGCCCCTCAAACTATGGCAGACACTCAAACTAAGGCAGCCCCTCAAACATAGGCAGCCTCTCAAACTAAGGCAGCCCCTCAAACTAATGCAGAACTCAATCTAATGCAGCACCTCAAACTAAGGCATCCCCTCAAACTAATTCAGCCCCTCAAACTAAGGCAGCCGCTCAAACTAAGGCAGCCGCTCAAACTAAGGCAGCCGCTCAAACTAAGGCAGCCGCTCAAACTAAGGCAGCCTCTCAAATAAAGGCAGCCCCTCAAACTAAGGTAGCCCCTCAAAATAAGACTGCCGCTCAAACTCATGCAGCCCCTCAAACTAAGGCAGCCGCTCAAATTAAGGCAGCCCCTCAAACTATGGCAGACACTCAAACTAAGGCAGCCCCTCAAACATAGGCAGCCTCTCAAACTAAGGCAGCCCCTCAAACTAATGCAGAACTCAATCTAATGCAGCACCTCAAACTAAGGCATCCCCTCAAACTAATTCAGCCCCTCAAACTAATGCAGCCCCTCAAACTGATGCAGCCCCTCAAACTGATGCAGCCCCTCAATCTAAGGCAGCCCCTCAAACTAAGGCAGCCCCTCAAACTAAGGCAGACTCTCAAACTATTGTAGCCACTCAACCAAAGGCAGCACCTCAAACTAATGCAGCCGCTCAAACTAAGGCAGCCTCTCAAACTGAGGCAGCCCCTCAAACTAAGGCAGACTCTCAAACTGACGCTGCCCCTTAAAGTAAGGCAGCCCTACAAACTACGTGAGCGCCTCAACTAAAGGCAGCCCCTCAAACTAATGCAGCCGCTCAAACTAAACTGCCCCTCAAACTGAGAGAGCCGATCAAACTAATGCAGCCCAGTCTGAGGCAGCCCCTCAAACTAAGGCAGCCTCTCAAACAAAGGCAGCCCCTCAAACTAAGGCAGCCCCTCAAACTAAGGCAGACTCTCAAACTAATGCAGAACTCAATCCAAGGCAGACCCTCAAACTAGGGCAGACCCTCAAACTAATGCAGCCCCTCAAACTAATGCAGCACCTCAAACTCATGCAGCCCCTCAATCAAAGGCAGACTCTCAAACTAATGCAGCCACTCAATCAAAGGCAGCGCCTCAAACTAAGCCAACCCCTCAAACTATGGCAGCCCCTCAAACTAATGCAGATCCTCAATCTAAGGCACCCCCTCAAACGAATGCAGCCCCTCAATCTATGGCAGCCCCTCATTCCAAGGCAGCCCCTCAAACTAATGCAGCCCCTCAAACGAAGGCAGCCCCTTAAACTAAGCCAGCCCCTCAAACTAATGCAGCCACTCAATCAAAGGCAGCCCCTCTAACTAAGCCAACACCTCAAACTAAGGCATCCCCGCAAACGAAGGCAGACTCTCAAATTAATGCAGCCACTCAATCAAAGGCAGCCCCTCAAACTAAGCCAACCACTCAAACTAAGGTAGCACCTCAAACTAAGGCAGCCCCTCAAAGTACTGCAGCCCCTCAAACAAATGCAGCCCCTCAATCTAAGGCAGCCCCTTAAACTAAGGCAGCCCCTCAAACTAATGCAGCCCCTCAAACCAAGGCAGCCGCTCAATCTAAGGCAGCCGCTCAAAGTATGGCAGCCGCTCAAACTAAGGCATCCGCTCAAAATAAGGCAGCCCCTCAAACTCAGGCAGCCGCTCAAACTCAGGCAGGCCCTCAAACTGAGACAGCCGCTCAAACTAATGCAGCCCCTCAGTCTAAGGCAGCCCCTCAAACTCAGGCAGCCTCTCAAATTAAGGCAGCCGCTCAAACTAAGGCAGCCCCTCAAACTAAGACAGCCGCTCAAACTAAGACAGCCTCTCAAACTAAGGCAGCCGCTCAAATTAAGGCAGCCCCTCAAACTGTGGCAGACTCTCAAACTAAAGCAGCCCCTCAAACTTAGGCAGCCCCTCAAACTATGGCAGCACCTCAAACTAAGGCATCCCCGCAAACGAAGGCAGACTCTCAAATTAATGCAGCCACTCAATCAAAGGCAGCCCCTCAAACTAAGCCAACCACTCAAACTAAGGTAGCACCTCAAACTAAGGCAGCCCCTCAAAGTACTGCAGCCCCTCAAACAAATGCAGCCCCTCAATCTAAGGCAGCCCCTTAAACTAAGGCAGCCCCTCAAACTAATGCAGCCCCTCAAACCAAGGCAGCCGCTCAATCTAAGGCAGCCGCTCAAAGTATGGCAGCCGCTCAAACTAAGGCATCCGCTCAAACTAAGGCAGCCCCTCAAACTCAGGCAGCCGCTCAAACTCAGGCAGGCCCTCAAACTGAGACAGCCGCTCAAACTAATGCAGCCCCTCAGTCTAAGGCAGCCCCTCAAACTCAGGCAGCCTCTCAAATTAAGGCAGCCGCTCAAACTAAGGCAGCCCCTCAAACTAAGACAGCCGCTCAAACTAAGACAGCCTCTCAAACTAAGGCAGCCGCTCAAATTAAGGCAGCCCCTCAAACTGTGGCAGACTCTCAAACTAAAGCAGCCCCTCAAACTTAGGCAGCCCCTCAAACTATGGCAGCACCTCAAACTAAGGCATCCCCGCAAACGAAGGCAGACTCTCAAATTAATGCAGCCACTCAATCAAAGGCAGCCCCTCAAACTAAGCCAACCACTCAAACTAAGGTAGCACCTCAAACTAAGGCAGCCCCTCAAAGTACTGCAGCCCCTCAAACAAATGCAGCCCCTCAATCTAAGGCAGCCCCTTAAACTAAGGCAGCCCCTCAAACTAATGCAGCCCCTCAAACCAAGGCAGCCGCTCAATCTAAGGCAGCCGCTCAAAGTATGGCAGCCGCTCAAACTAAGGCATCCGCTCAAACTAAGGCAGCCCCTCAAACTCAGGCAGCCGCTCAAACTCAGGCAGGCCCTCAAACTGAGACAGCCGCTCAAACTAATGCAGCCCCTCAGTCTAAGGCAGCCCCTCAAACTCAGGCAGCCTCTCAAATTAAGGCAGCCGCTCAAACTAAGGCAGCCCCTCAAACTAAGACAGCCGCTCAAACTAAGACAGCCTCTCAAACTAAGGCAGCCGCTCAAATTAAGGCAGCCCCTCAAACTGTGGCAGACTCTCAAACTAAAGCAGCCCCTCAAACTTAGGCAGCCCCTCAAACTATGGCAGCCCCTCAAAATAATACAGCCACCCAATCAAAGGCAGACTCTCAAACTAATGCAGCCACTCAATCAAATGCAGCCCCTCAAACTAAGCGAACCCCTCAAACTAAGGCAGCCCATCAAACTAAGGCAGACTCTCAAACTAATGCTGCCCTTTAAAGTAAAGCAGCCCCACAAACTAAGGGAGCGCCTCAACCAAAGGCAACCCCTCAAATTAATGCAGCCGCTCAAACTAAGGCAGTCTCTCAAACTCAGGCAGCCTCTCAAAGTAAGGCAGACCCTCAAATTAAGGCAGCCGCTCAAACTAAGGCAGACTCTCAAACTAAGGCAGCCGCTCAAATTAAGGCAGCCCCTCAAACTAAGGCAGACTCTCAAACTAAGCCAACCTCTCAAACTAAGTCAGCCGCTCAATCTAAGGCTGCCCCTCAAACTCAGGTAGCCCCTCAAACTGAGGCATCCGCTCAAACTAATGCAGCCCCTCAATCTAAGGCAGTCCCTCAAACTAAGTCAGCCCCTCAAACTGATGCAACCACTCAATCAAAGGCAGACTCTCAAACTAATGCAGCCACTCAATCAAAGGCAGCCCCTCAAACTAAGCCTACCCCTCAAACTAATGCAGCCGCTCAAACTAAGGCAGCCCCTCAAACTCAGGCATACTCTCAAACTAAGGCAGCCCCTAAAACTAAGGCAGACTGTCAAACCACGGCAGCCTCTCAAAGTAGAGCAGACCCTCAAACTAAGGGAGCGCCTCAACCAAAGGCAGCCCCTCAAACTAATGCAGCCGCTCAAATTAAAGCAGCCCCTCAAACTCAGGCAGCCTCTCAACCAAAGGCAGCCCATCAAAGTAATGCAGCCGCTCAAACTAAGGCAGCCCCTCAAACTAAGGCAGCCACTCAAACTAATGCAGACACTCAAACTAAGGCAGCCGCTCAAACTAAGGCAGCCCCTCAAACTAAGGCAGACTCTCAAACTAAGGCACCCCCTCAAACTAATGCAGACCCTCAATCTAAGGCACCCCCTCAAACGAATGCAGCCCCTCAATCTATGGCAGCCCCTCATTCCAAGGCGGCCCCTCAAACTAATGCAGCCCCTCAAACGAAGGCAGCCCCTTAAACTAAGCCAGCCCCTCAAACTAATGCAGCCACTCATTCAAAGGCAGCCCCTCTAACTAAGCCAACACCTCAAACTAAGGCATCCCCGCAAACGAAGGCAGACTCTAAAACTAATGCAGCCACTCAATCAAAGGCAGCCCCTCAAACTAAGCCAATCACTCAAAATAAGGTAGCACCTCAAACTAAGGCAGCCCCTCAAAGTACTGCAGCCCCTCAAACAAATGCAGCCCCTCAATCTAAGGCAGCCCCTGAAACTAAGGCAGCCCCTGAAACTAATGCAGCCCCTCAAACCAAGGCAGCCGCTCAATCTAAGGCA
The DNA here is from genome assembly GCF_036365525.1 of Heterodontus francisci. Lineage (NCBI taxonomy): Eukaryota > Metazoa > Chordata > Chondrichthyes > Heterodontiformes > Heterodontidae > Heterodontus > Heterodontus francisci. The sequence goes on from NW_027142246.1 coordinate 223,363, forward strand.
GCCGCTCAAACTATGGCAGCCGCTCAAACTAAGGTATCCGCTCAAACGAAGGCAGCCCCTCAAACGAAGGCAGCCTCTCAAACTCAGGCAGCCTCTCAAATTAAGGCAGCCGCTCAAACTAAGGCAGCCCCTCAAACTAAGGCAGCCCCTCAAACTAATGCAGCCCCTCAAACTTAGGCAGCCCCTCAAGCTATGGCAGCACCTCAAACTAATGCAGCCCCTCAAACTAATGCAGTCCCTCAAACTAATGCAGCCCCTCAATCTAAGGCAGCCCCTCAAACTAAGGCATCCCCGCAAACGAAGGCAGACTCTCAAACTAATGCAGCCACTCAATCAAAGGCAGCCCCTCAAACTAAGCCAACCACTCAAACTAAGGTAGCACCTCAAACTAAGGCAGCCCCTCAAAGTACTGCAGCCCCTCAAACAAATACAGCCCCTCAATCTAAGGCAGCCCCTTAAACTAAGGCAGCCCCTCAAACTAATGCAGCCCCTCAAACCAAGGCAGCCGCTCAATCTAAGGCAGCCGCTCAAACTATGGCAGCCGCTCAAATTAAGGCATCCGCTCAAACGAAGGCAGCCCCTCAAACTTAGGCAGCCGCTCAAACTCAGGTAGGCCCTCAAACTGAGACAGCCTCTCAAACTAATGCAGCCCCTCAGTCTAAGGCAGCCCCTCAATCTCAGGCAGCCTCTCAAATTAAGGCAGCCGCTCAAACTAAGGCAGCCCCTCAAACTAAGACAGCCGCTCAAACTAATGCAGCCTCTCAAACTAAGGCAGCCGCTCAAATTAAGGCAGCCCCTCAAACTGTGGCAGACTCTCAAACTAAAGCAGCCCCTCAAACTTAGGCAGCCCCTCAAATTATGGCAGCCCCTCAAACTAATGCAGCCCCTCAAACTAATACATTCCCTCAAACTAATGCAGCCCCTCAAACTAATGCAGCCCCTCAAACTAATGCAGCCCCTCAATCTAAGGCAGCCCCTCAATCTAAGGCAGCCACTCAATCAAAGGCAGACTCTCAAACTAATGCAGCCACTCAATCAAATGCAGCCCCTCAAACTAAGCGAACCCCTCAAACTGAGGCAGCCCATCAAACTAAGGCAGACTCTCAAAATAATGCTGCCCTTGAAAGTAAAGCAGCCCCACAAACTAAGGGAGCGCCTCAACCAAAGGCAACCCCTCAAATTAATGCAGCCGCTCAAACTAAGGCAGTCCCTCAAACTCAGGCAGCCTCTCAAAGTAAGGCAGACCCTCAAACTAAGGCAGACGCTCAAACTAAGGCAGACTCTCAAATTAAGGCAGCCGCTCAAATTAAGGCAGCCCCTCAAACTAAGGCAGACTCTCAAACTAAGCCAACCTCTCAAACTAAGTCAGCCGCTCAATCTAAGGCTGCCCCTCAAACTAAGGTAGCCCCTCAAACTGAGCCATCCGCTCAAACTAATGCAGCCCCTCAATCTAAGGCAGTCCCTCTACTAAGGCAGCCGCTCAAACTAAAGAAGCCCATCAAACTAATGCAACCCCTCAAACTAAGTGAGCCCCTCAAACTGATGCCACCACTCAATCAAAGGCAGACTCTCAAACTAATGCAGCCACTCAATCAAAGGCAGCCCCTCAAACTAAGCCTACCCCTCAAACTCAGGCATACTCTCAAACTAAGGCAGCCCCTAAAACTAAGGCAGAATGTCAAACCACGGCAGCCTCTCAAAGTAAAGCAGACCCTCAAACTAAGGGAGCGCCTCAACCAAAGGCAGCCACACAAACTAATGCAGCTGCTCCAACTAAGGCAGCCCCTCAAACACAGGCAGCCTCTGAATCTGAGGCAGCCGCTCAAACTAAAGCAGCCTGTCAAACTAAGGCAGCCTCTCAAACTAATGCAGCCCCTCAATCTAAGGAAGCCTCTCAAACTAAGGCAGCCCCTCAAACTAATGCAGCCCCTCAATCTAAGGCAGCCCCTCAAACAAATGCAGCCCCTCAAACTAAGTCAGCCCCTCAAACTAAGTCCGCCCCTCAAACTAATGCAGCCACTCAATCAAAGGCAGGCTCTCAAACTAATGCAGCCACTCAATCAAAGGCAGCCCCTCAAACTAAGCCTGCCCCTCAAACTAATGCAGCCGCTCAAACTAACGGAGCGCCTCAACCAAAGTCAGCCCCTCAAACTAATGCAGCCGCTCAAATTAAGGCAGCCCCTCAAACTAAGGCAGCCTGTCAAGCTAAGGCAGCCTGTCAAACTAAGGCAGCCTGTCAAACTAAGGCAGCCTCAAAAAGTAAGGCAGACCCTCAAACTAAGGAAGCCGCTCAAAATAAGGCAGACTGTCAAACTAAGGCATCCCCTCAAACTAAGGCAGCCGCTCAAACTAAGGCAGACTATCAAAATAAGGCAGCCGCTCAAACGAAGGCAGCCGCTCAAACTAAGGCAGCCTCTCAAATTAAGGCAGCCGCTCAAACTAAGGCAGCCCGTCAAACTAAGGTAGCCTCTCAAACTAAGGCAGGCCCTCAAACTAATGCAGCCCTTCAATCTAAGGCACCCCCTCAAACTAATTGTGCCCCTCAATCTAAGGCAGCCCCTCAAACTAATGCAGCCCCTCAAACTGAGGCAGCCCCTCAAACTAAGGCAGCCCCTCAAACTAAGGCAGCCCCTCAAACTAAGCCAACCCATCAAACTAAGGCATCCCATCAAACTAAGGCAGACTCTCAAACTAATGCAGCCCCTCAATCTAAGGCAGCCCCTTAAACTGAGACAGCCCATCAAACTAATGCAGCCCCTCAAACTAATGCAGCCCCTCAAACCAAGGCAGCCGCTCAAACTAAGGCAGCCCCTCAAACTAAGGCAGCCGCTCAAACTAATGCAGCCCCTCAGTCTAAAGCAGCCCCTCAAACTCTTCTGCCTCTCAATCTAAGGCAGCTGCTCAAACTAAGGCAGCCCCTCAAACTAAGACAGTCGCTCAAACTAATGCAGCCCCTCAAACTAAGGCAGCCGCTCAAATTAAGGCAGCCCCTCAAACTATGGCAGACTGTCAAACGAAGGCAGCCCCTCAAACTTAGGCAGCCTCTCAAACTAAGGCTGCCCCTTAAACTAATGCAGCCCCTCAACCTAATGCAGCCCCTCAATCTAAGGCAGCCCCTCAATCTAATGCACCCACTCAAACTAATGCAGCCCCTCAAACTAATGCAGCCCCTCAATCTATGGCAGCCCCTCAAACTAATGCAGCCACTCAATCAAAGGCAGACTCTCAAACTAATGCAGCCACTCAATCAAAAGCAGCCCCTCAAACTAAGCCAACCCCTCAAACTAAGGCAGCCGCTCAAACTAAGGCAGCCCCTCAAACTCAGGCAGCCTCTCAAACTAAGGCAGCCGCTGAAACTAAGGCAGCCTGTCAAACTAAGGCAGCCGCTCAAACTAAGGCAGACTCTCAAACTAATGCAGCCGCTCAAACTAAGGCAGCCCCTCAAACTCAGGCAGCCTCTCAAACTAACGCAGCCGCTGAAACTAAGGCAGCCTGTCAAAGTAAGGCAGACCCTCAAACTAAGGGAGCGCCTCAACCAAAGGCAGCCCCTCAAACTAATGCAGCCGCTCAAATTAAGGCAGACCCTCAAGCTAAGGCAGCCTCAAAAAGTAAGGCAGACCCTCAAACTAAGGCAGCCGTTCAAACTAAGACAGACTCTCAAACTAAGGCAGACTCTCAAACTAAGGGAGCGCCTCAACCAAAGGCAGCCCTTCAAACTAATGCAGCCGATCAAACTAAGGAAGCACCTCAAACTAAGGAAGCCTGTAAAAGTAAGGCAGACCCTCAAACTAAGGCAGCCGCTCAAACTAAGGAAGACTCTCAAACTAAGGCAGCCCCTCAAACTAAGGCAGCCGCTCAAACTAATGCACACTCTCAAACTGAGGCAGCCGCTCAAACTAAGCCAGACGCTCAAACTAAGGCAGCCTCTCAAATTAAGGCAGCCGCTCAAACTAAGGCAGCCCCTCAAAGTAAGGCAGCCTCTCAAACTAAGGCACTCCCTCAAACTAATGCAGCCCCTCAATCTAAGGCAGCCCCTCATTCTAATGCAACCCCTCAAACTAATGCAGCCCCTCAAACCAAGGCAGCCCCTCTAACTAAGCCAACCCCTCAAACTAAGGCATCCCCTCAAATTAATGCAGACTCTCAAACTAATGCAGCCACTCAATCTAAGGCAGCCCCTCAAACTAAGCTAACCCCTCAAACTAAGGCAGCCCCTCAAACTGAGGCAACCCCTCAAAATAATGCAGCCCCTCAAACTAATGCAGACCCTCAATCTAATGCAGCCCCTCAAACTAATGCAGCCACGCAATCAAAGGCAGACTTTCAAACTAATGCATCGCCTCAACCAAAGGCAGCCCCTCAACCTAATGCAGCCTCTCAAATTAAGGCAGCCCCTCAAACTAAGGCAGCCTCTAAAAGTAAGGCAGACCCTCAAACTAAGGCAGCCGCTCAAACTAAGGCAGACTCTCAAACTAAGGCAGCCCCTCAAACTAAGGCAGCCCCTCAAACTAAGGCAGCCGCTCAAACTAATCCACACTCTCAAACTGACACAGCCGCTCAAACTAAGCCAGCCGCTCAAACTAAGGCAGCCTCTCAAATTAAGGCAGCCGCTCAAACTAAGGCAGCCCCTCAAAGTAAGGCAGCCTCTCAAACTAAGGCAGTCCCTCAAACTAAGGCAGTCCCTCAAACTAATGCAGCCCCTCAATGTAAGGCAGCCCCTCATTCTAATGCAACCCCTCAAACTAATGCAGCCCCTCAAACTAAGGCAGCCCCTCTAACTTAGCCAACCCCTCAAACTAAGGCATCCCCTCAAACTAAGGCAGACTCTCAAACTAATGCAGCCACTCAATCTAAGGCAGCCCCTCAAACTAAGCTAACCTCTCAAACTAAGGCAGCCCCTCAAACTGAGGCAGCCCCTCAAAATAATGCAGCCCCTCAAACTAATGCAGACCCTCAAACTAATGCAGACCCTCAATCGAATGCAGCCCATCAAACTAATGCAGCCTCTCAATCAAAGGCAGACTCTCAAACTAATGCAGCTTCTCAACCAAAGGCAGCCCCTCAAACTAATGCAGCCGCTCAAATTAAGGCAGCCCCTCAAACTAAGGCAGCCTCAAAAAGTAAGGCAGACCCTCAAACTAAGGCAGCCGCTCAAACTAAGGCAGACTCTCAAACTAAGGCAGCCCCTCAAACTAAGGCAGCCGCTCAAAGTAATGCAGACTCTCAAACTAAGGCAGCCGCTCAGCTAAGGCAGCCCCTCAACCTAATGCAGCCCCTCAACCAAATGCAGCCCCTCAACCTAATGCAGCCCCTCAATCTAATGCAGCCCCTCAAACTAATGCACCCACTCAAACTAATGCAGCCCCTCAAACTAATGCAGCCCCTCAAACTAATGCAGCACCTCAATCTAAGGCAGCCCCTCAAACTAATGTAGCCACTCAATCAAAGCCAGACTCTCAAACTAATGCAGCCACTCAATCAAAAGCAGCCCCTCAAACTAAGCCAACCCCTCAAACTAAGGCAGCCCCTCAAACTAAGGCAGACTCTCAAACTGACGCTGCCCCTTAAAGTAAGGCAGCCCTACAAACTAATGCAGCGCCTCAACCAAAGGCAGCCCCTCAAACTAATGCAGCCGCTCAAATTAAGGCAGCCCCTCAAACTAAGGCAGCCTCTAAAAGTAAGGCAGACCCTCAAACTAAGGCAGCCGCTCAAACTATGGCAGACTCTCAAACTAAGGCAGCCCCTCAAACTAAGGAAGCCGCTCAAACTAAGGCAGCCGCTCAAACTCAGGCAGCCTCTCAAATTAAGGCAGCCGCTCAAACTAAGGCAGCCGCTCAAACTAATGCAGCCCCTCAATCTGAGGCAGCCCCTCAAACTAATGCAGCCCCTCAATCTAAGGCAGCCCATCAAACAAATGCAGCCCCTCAAACTACGTCAGCCCCTCAAACTAAGTCAGCCCCTCAAACTAAGTCAGCCCAAAAAACTAATGCAGCCACTCAATCAAAGGCAGACTCTCAAACTAAGGCAGCCTCTCAAACTAAGGCAGCCTCTCAAACTCAGGCAGCCTCTCAAACTAACGCAGCCGCTCAAACTAAGGCAGCCTGTCAAAGTAAGGCAGCCCCTCAATCTAAGGCAGCCCCTCAAACTAAGGCAGCCCCTCAAACTAAGGCAGCCACTCAAACTAATGCACACTCTCAAACTAAGCCAGCCGCTCAAACTAAGGCAGCCTCTCAAATTAAGGAAGCCGCTCAAACTACGCAGCCCCTCAAAGTAAGGCAGCCTCTCAAACTAAGGCAGTCCCTCAAACTAAGGCAGACCCTCAAACTAAGGGAGCGCCTCACCCAAAGGCAGCCCCTCAAACTAATGCAGCCGCTCAAATTAAGGCAGCCCCTCAAGCTAAGGCAGCCTCAAAAAGTAAGGCAGATCCTCAAACTAAGGCAGCCGCTCAAACTAAGGCAGACTCTCAAACTAAGGCAGACTCTCAAACTAAGGGAGCGCCTCAACCAAAGGCAGCTCCTCAAACTAATGCAGCCGCTCAAGTTAAGGCAGCCCCTCAAACTGAGGAAGCCTCTAAAAGTAAGGCAGACCCTCAAACTAAGGCCGCCGCTCAAACTAAGGAAGACTCTCAAACTAAGGCAGCCCCTCAAACTAAGGCAGCCGCTCAAACTAATGCACACTCTCAAACTGAGGCAGCCGCTCAAACTAAGCCAGCCGCTCAAACTAAGGCAGCCTCTCAAATTAAGGAAGCCGCTCAAACTAAGGCAGCCCCTCAAAGTAAGGCAGCCTCTCAAACTAAGGCAGTCCCTCAAACTAAGGCAGCCCCTCAATGTAAGGCAGCCCCTCATTCTAATGCAACCCCTCAAACTAATGCAGCCCCTCAAACTAAGGCAGCCCCTCTAACAAAGGCAGCCCCTCTAACTTAGCCAACCCCTCAAACTAAGGCATCCCCTCAAACTAAGGCAGTCTCTCAAACTAATGCAGCCACTCAATCTAAGGCAGCCCCTCAAACTAAGCTAACCTCTCAAACTCAGGCAGCCCCTCAAACTGAGGCAGCCCCTCAAAATAATGCAGCCCCTCAAACTAATGCAGACCCTCAATCGAATGCAGCCGCTCAAACTAATGCAGCCTCTCAATCTAAGGCAGCCCATCAAACAAATGCAACCCCTCAAACTAAGTCAGCCCCTCAAACTAATGCAGCCACTCAATCAAAGGCAGACTCTCAAACTAAGGCAGCCCCTCAAACTCAGGCAGCCTCTCAAACTAACGCAGCCGCTGAAACTAAGGCAGCCTGTCAAAGTAAGGCAGACCCTCAAACTAAGGGAGCGCCTCAACCAAAGGCAGCCCCTCAAACTAATGCAGCCGCTCAAATTAAGGCAGCCCCTCAAGCTAAGGCAGCCTCAAAAAGTAAGGCAGAGGCTCAAACTAAGCCAGCCGCTCAAACTAAGGCAGCCTCTCAAATTAAGGAAGCCGCTCAAACTACGCAGCCCCTCAAAGTAAGGCAGCCTCTCAAACTAAGGCAGTCCCTCAAACTAAGGCAGACCCTCAAACTAAGGGAGCGCCTCACCCAAAGGCAGCCCCTCAAACTAATGCAGCCGCTCAAATTAAGGCAGCCCCTCAAGCTAAGGCAGCCTCAAAAAGTAAGGCAGATCCTCAAACTAAGGCAGCCGCTCAAACTAAGGCAGACTCTCAAACTAAGGCAGACTCTCAAACTAAGGGAGCGCCTCAACCAAAGGCAGCTCCTCAAACTAATGCAGCCGCTCAAGTTAAGGCAGCCCCTCAAACTGAGGAAGCCTCTAAAAGTAAGGCAGACCCTCAAACTAAGGCCGCCGCTCAAACTAAGGAAGACTCTCAAACTAAGGCAGCCCCTCAAACTAAGGCAGCCGCTCAAACTAATGCACACTCTCAAACTGAGGCAGCCGCTCAAACTAAGCCAGCCGCTCAAACTAAGGCAGCCTCTCAAATTAAGGAAGCCGCTCAAACTAAGGCAGCCCCTCAAAGTAAGGCAGCCTCTCAAACTAAGGCAGTCCCTCAAACTAAGGCAGCCCCTCAATGTAAGGCAGCCCCTCATTCTAATGCAACCCCTCAAACTAATGCAGCCCCTCAAACTAAGGCAGCCCCTCTAACAAAGGCAGCCCCTCTAACTTAGCCAACCCCTCAAACTAAGGCATCCCCTCAAACTAAGGCAGTCTCTCAAACTAATGCAGCCACTCAATCTAAGGCAGCCCCTCAAACTAAGCTAACCTCTCAAACTCAGGCAGCCCCTCAAACTGAGGCAGCCCCTCAAAATAATGCAGCCCCTCAAACTAATGCAGACCCTCAATCGAATGCAGCCGCTCAAACTAATGCAGCCTCTCAATCTAAGGCAGCCCATCAAACAAATGCAACCCCTCAAACTAAGTCAGCCCCTCAAACTAATGCAGCCACTCAATCAAAGGCAGACTCTCAAACTAAGGCAGCCCCTCAAACTCAGGCAGCCTCTCAAACTAACGCAGCCGCTGAAACTAAGGCAGCCTGTCAAAGTAAGGCAGACCCTCAAACTAAGGGAGCGCCTCAACCAAAGGCAGCCCCTCAAACTAATGCAGCCGCTCAAATTAAGGCAGCCCCTCAAGCTAAGGCAGCCTCAAAAAGTAAGGCAGAGGCTCAAACTAAGGCAGCCGCTCAAACTAAGGCAGACTCTCAAACTAAGGCAGACTCTGAAACTAAGGCAGACTCTCAAACTAAGGGAGCGCCTCAACCAAAGGCAGCCCCTCAACCTAATGCAGCCGCTCAAATTAAGGCAGCCCCTCAAACTAAGGAAGCCTCTAAAAGTAAGGCAGACCATCAAACTAAGGCAGCCGCTCAAACTAAGGAAGACTCTCAAACTAAGGCGTACCCTCAAACTAAGGCAGCCGCTCAAACTAATGCACACTCTCAAACTGAGGCAGCCGCTCAAACTAAGCCAGACGCTCAAACTAAGGCAGCCTCTCAAATTAAGGCAGCCGATCAAATTAAGGCAGCCCCTCAAAGTAAGGCAGCCCCTCAAACTAAGGCACTCCCTCAAACTAATGCAGCCCCTCAATCTAAGGCAGCCCCTCTAACTAATGCAGCCCCTCACACTAAGGCAGCCCCTCAAACTGAGCCAGCTCCTCAAACTAAGGCAGACTCTAAAACTAATGCAGCCACTCAATCTAAGGCAGCCCCTCAAACTAAGATAACCCCTCAAACTAAGGCAGCCCCTCAAACTGAGGCAGCCCCTCAAACTGAGGCAGCCCCTCAAAATAATGCAGCCCCTCAAAATAATGCAGCCCCTCAAAATAATGCAGCCCCTCAAAATAATGCAGCCCCTCAAAATAATGCAGACCCTCAATCTAATACAGCCCCTCAAACTAATGCAGCCCCTCAATCTAAGGCAGCCCCTCAATCTAAGGCAGCCCCTCAAACTAATGCAGCCACTCAATCAAAGGCAGACTCTCAAACTAATGCAGCCACTCAATCAAAAGCAGCCCCTCAAACTAAGCCAACCCCTCAAACTAAGGCAACCCTCAAACTAAGGCAGACTCTCAAACTGACGCTGCCCCTTAAAGTAAGGCAACCCTACAAACTAAGGGAGCGCCTCAACCAAAGGCAGCCCCTCAAACTAATGCAGCCGCTCAAATTAAGGCAGCCCCTCAAACTCAGGCAGCCTCTCAAACTCAGGCAGCCTGTCAAACTAAGGCAGCCGCTCAAACTAAGGCAGACTCTCAAACTAAGGCAACCCCTCAAACTAAGGCAACCCTCAAACTAAGGCAGACTCTCAAACTGACGCTGCCCCTTAAAGTAAGGCAACCCTACAAACTAAGGGAGCGCCTCAACCAAAGGCAGCCCCTCAAACTAATGCAGCCGCTCAAACTAAGGCAGCCCCTCAAACTCAGGCAGCCTCTCAAACTCAGGCAGCCTCTCAAACTCAGGCAGCCTCTCAAAATCAGGCAGCCGCTCAAACTAAGGCAGACTCTCAAACTAAGGCAACCCCTCAAACTAAGGCAGCCACTCAAACTAAGGCAGACTCTCAAATTTAGGCAGCCTCTCAAACTAAGTCAGCCGCTCAATCTGAGACAGCCCCTCAAACTAATGCAGCCCCTCAATCTAAGGCAGCCGCTCAAACTAAGGCAGCACCTCAAACTAAGGCAGCCCCTCAAACTAATGCAGCCCCTCAATCTAACGCAGCCCATCAAACAAATGCAGCCCCTCAAACTACGTCAGCCCCTCATACTAAGTCAGCCCCTCATACTAATGCAGCCACTCAATCAAAGGCAGACTCTCAAACTAATGCAGCCGCTCAAACTAAGGCAGCCCCTCAAACTCAGGCAGCCTCTCAAACTAACGCAGCCGCTGAAACTAAGGCAGCCTGTCAAAGTAAGGCAGACCCTCAAACTAAGGGAGCGCCTCAACCAAAGGCAGCCCCTCAAACTAATGCAGCCGCTCAAATTAAGGCAGCCCCTCTAGCTAAGGCAGCCTCAAAAAGTAAGGCAGACCCTCAAACTAAGGCAGCCGCTCAAACTAAGGCAGACTCTCAAACTAAGGCAGACTCTCAAACGAAGGGAGCGCCTCAACCAAAGGCAGCCCCTCAAACTAATGCAGCCGCTCAAATTAAGGCAGCCCCTCAAACTAAGGAAGCCTCTAAAAGTAAGGCAGACCCTCAAACTAAGGCAGCCGCTCAAACTAAGGAAGACTCTCAAACTAAGGCAGCCCCTCAAACTAAGGCAGCCGCTCAAACTAATGCACACTCTCAAACTGAGGCAGCCGCTCAAACTAAGCCAGACGCTCAAACTAAGGCAGCCTCTCAAATTAAGGCAGCCGCTCAAACTAAGGCAGCCCCTCAAAGTAAGGCAGCCTCTCAAACTAAGGCACTCCCTCAAACTAATGCAGCCCCTCAATCTAAGGCAGCCCCTCATTCTAATGCAACCCCTCAAACTAATGCAGCCCCTCTAACTAAGCCAACCCCTCAAACTAATGCATCCCCTCAAACTCAGGCAGACTCTCAAACTAAAGCAGCCACTCAATCTCAGGCAGCCCCTCAAACTAAGCTAACCCCTCAAACTAAGGCAGCCCCTCAAACTGAGGCAGCCCCTCAAAATAATGCAGCCCCTCAAACTAATGCAGACCCTCAAGCTAATGCAGACCCTCAAACTAATGCAGCCACTCAATCAAAGGCAGACTTTCAATCTAATGCATCGCCTCAACCAAAGGCAGTCCCTCAAACTAATGCAGCCTCTCAAATTAAGGCAGCCCCTCAAACTAAGGCAGCCTCTAAAAGTAAGGCAGACCCTCAAACTAAGGCAGCCGCTCAAACTAAGGCAGACTCTCAATCTAAGGCAGCCCCTCAAACTAAGGCAGCCGCTCAAACTAATGCAGACTCTCAAACAAAGGCAGCCGCTCAAACTAAGGCAGCCCATCAAACAAATGCAGCCACTCAATCAAAGGCAGACTCTCAAACTAATGCAGCCGCTCAAACTAAGGCAGCCCCTCAAACTCAGGCAGCCTCTCAAACTAACGCAGCCGCTCAAACTAAGGCAGCCTGTCAAAGTAAGGCAGACCCTCAAACTAAGGGAGCGCCTCAACCAAAGGCAGCCCCTCAAACTAATGCAGCCGCTCAAATTAAGGCAGTCCCTCAAACTAAGGCAGCCTCAAAAAGTAAGGCAGACCCTCAAACTAAGGCAGCCGCTCAAACTAAGGCAGACTCTCAAACTAAGGCAGACTCTCAAACTAAGGGAGCGCCTCAACCAAAGGCAGCCCCTCAAACTAATGCAGCCGCTCAAATTGAGGCCGCCCCTCAAACTAAGGAAGCCTCTAAAAGTAAGGCAGACCCTCAAACTAAGGCAGCCGCTCAAACTAAGAAAGACTCTCAAACAAAGGCAGCCGCTCAAACTAAGCCAGCCGCTCAAACTAAGGCAGCCCCTCAAACCAAGGCAGCCGCTCAAACGAAGGCAGCCCCTCAAACTAAGGCAGCCGCTCAAACTAAGGCAGCCCCTCAAACTCAGGCAGCCGCTCAAACGAAGGCAGCCGCTCAAACGAAGGCAGCCCCTCAAACTGAGACAGCCGCTCAAACTAATGCAGCCCCTCAATGTAAAGCAGCCCCTCAAACTCAGGCTGCCTCTCAATCTAAGGCAGCCGCTCAAACCAAGGCAGCCCCTCAAACTAAGGCAGCCGCTCAAATTAAGGCAGCCCCTCAAATTAAGGCAGCCCCTCAAACTATGGCAGACTGTCAAACGAAGGCAGCCCCTCAAACTTAGGCAGCCTCTCAAACTAAGGCTGCCCCATAAACTAATGCAGCCCCTCAAACTCATGCAGAACTCTATCTAAGGCAGCCCCTCAAAATAAGGCAACCCCTCAAACTAATGCAGCCCCTCAAACTAATGCAGCCCCTCAATCTAAGGCAGCCCCTCGAACTAATGCACCCACTCAAACTAATGCAGCCCCTCAAACTAATGCAGCCCCTCAATCTAAGGCAGCCCCTCAAACTAATGCAGCCACTCAATCAAAGGCAGACTCTCAAACTAATGCAGCCACTCAATCAAAAGCAGCCCCTCAAACTAAGCCAAGCCCTCAAACTAAGGCAGCCCCTCAAACTAAGGCAGACTCTCAAACTGACGCTGCCCTTTAAAGTAAGGCAGCCCTACAAACTAATGCAGCCGCTCAAACTAAGGCAGCCCCTCAAACTCAGGCAGCCTCTCAAACTAAGGCAGCCGCTGAAACTAAGGCAGCCTGTCAAACTAAGGCAACCGCTCAAACTAAGGCAGCCGCTCAATCTGAGGCAGCCCCTCAAACTAAGGCAGCCCCTCAAACTAAGGCAGCCGCTCAAACTAATGCAGCCCCTCAATCTAAGGCAGCCCCTCAAACTAAGGCAGACTCTCAAACTAATGCAGCCCCTCAAACTAATGCAGCCCCTCAAACTAATGCAGCCCCTCAATCTAAGGCAGCCCCTCAAACAAATGCAGCCCCTCAAACTACGTCAGCCCCTCAAACTAAGACAGCCCCTCAAACTAATGCAGCCACTCAATCAAAGGCAGACTCTCAAACTAAGGCAAACCCTCAAACAAAGGCAGCCACTCAAACTAAGGCAGACTCTCAAACTAAGGCAGCCTCTCAAACGAAGTCAGCCGCTCAATCTGAGGCAGCCCCTCAAACTAAGGCAGCCCCTCAAACTAAGGCAGCCGCTCAAACTAATGCAGCCCCTCAATCTAAGGCAGCCCCTCAAACTAAGGCAGCCCCTCAAACTAATGCAGCCCCTCAAACTAATGCAGCCCCTCAAACTAATGCAGCCCCTCAATCTAAGGCAGCCCATCAAAGAAATGCAGTCCCTCAAACTACGTCAGCCCCACAAACTAAGTCAGCCCCTCAAACTAATGCAGCCACTCAATCAAAGGCAGACTCTCAAACTAAGGCAGCCCCTCAAACTCAGGCAGCCTCTCAAACTCAGGCAGCCTCTCAAACTAACGGAGCCGCTGAAACTAAGGCAGCCTGTCAAAGTAAGGCAGACCCTCAAAATAAGGGAGCGCCTCAACCAAAGGCAGCCCCTCAAACTAATGCAGCCGCTTAAATTAAGGCAGCCCCTCAAGCTAAGGCAGCCTCAAAAAGTAAGGCAGAGCCTCAAACTAAGGCAGCCGCTCAAACTAAGGCAGACTCTCAAACCATGGCAGACTCTCAAACTAAGGGAGCGCCTCAACCAAAGGCAGCCCCTCAAACTAATGCAGCCGCTCAAATTAAGGCAGCCTTTCAAACTAAGGCAGCCGCTCAGACTAATGCACACTCTCAAACTGAGGCAGCCGCTCAAACTAAGCCAGACGCTCAAACTAAGGCAGCCTCTCAAATTAAGGCAGCCGCTCAAACTAAGGCAGCCCCTCTAACTAAGCCAACCCCTCAAACTAAGGCATCCCCTCAAACTAAGGCAGACTCTCAAACTAAAGCAGCCACTCTATCTAAGGCAGCCCCTCAAACTAAGGCAGCCGCTCAAACTAATGCAGCCCCTCAATCTAAGGCAGCCCCTCAAACTAAGGCAGACTCTCAAACTAATGCAGCCCCTCAAACTAATGCAGCCCCTCAAACTAATGCAGCCCCTCAATCTAAGGCAGCCCCTCAAACTAATGCAGCCACTCAATCAAAGGCAGACTCTCAAACTAATGCAGCCACTCAATCAAAAGCAGCCCCTCAAACTAAGCCAACCCCTCAAACTAAGGCAGCCCCTCAAACTAAGGCAGACTCTCAAACTGACGCTGCCCTTTAAAGTAAGGCAGCCCTACAAACTAATGCAGCCGCTCAAACTAAGGCAGCCCCTCAAACTCAGGCAGCCTCTCAAACTAAGGCAGCCGCTGAAACTAAGGCAGCCTGTCAAACTAAGGCAACCGCTCAAACTAAGGCAGCCGCTCAATCTGAGGCAGCCCCTCAAACTAAGGCAGCCCCTCAAACTAAGGCAGCCGCTCAAACTAATGCAGCCCCTCAATCTAAGGCAGCCCCTCAAACTAAGGCAGACTCTCAAACTAATGCAGCCCCTCAAACTAATGCAGCCCCTCAAACTAATGCAGCCCCTCAATCTAAGGCAGCCCCTCAAACAAATGCAGCCCCTCAAACTACGTCAGCCCCTCAAACTAAGACAGCCCCTCAAACTAATGCAGCCACTCAATCAAAGGCAGACTCTCAAACTAAGGCAAACCCTCAAACAAAGGCAGCCACTCAAACTAAGGCAGACTCTCAAACTAAGGCAGCCTCTCAAACGAAGTCAGCCGCTCAATCTGAGGCAGCCCCTCAAACTAAGGCAGCCCCTCAAACTAAGGCAGCCGCTCAAACTAATGCAGCCCCTCAATCTAAGGCAGCCCCTCAAACTAAGGCAGCCCCTCAAACTAATGCAGCCCCTCAAACTAATGCAGCCCCTCAAACTAATGCAGCCCCTCAAACTAATGCAGCCCCTCAATCTAAGGCAGCCCATCAAAGAAATGCAGCCCCTCAAACTACGTCAGCCCCTCAAACTAAGTCAGCCCCTCAAACTAATGCAGCCACTCAATCAAAGGCAGACTCTCAAACTAAGGCAGCCCCTCAAACTCAGGCAGCCTCTCAAACTCAGGCAGCCTCTCAAACTAACGCAGCCGCTGAAACTAAGGCAGCCTGTCAAAGTAAGGCAGACCCTCAAACTAAGGGAGCGCCTCAACCAAAGGCAGCCCCTCAAACTAATGCAGCCGCTTAAATTAAGGCAGCCCCTCAAGCTAAGGCAGCCTCAAAAAGTAAGGCAGAGCCTCAAACTAAGGCAGCCGCTCAAACTAAGGCAGACTCTCAAACCATGGCAGACTCTCAAACTAAGGGAGCGCCTCAACCAAAGGCAGCCCCTCAAACTAATGCAGCCGCTCAAATTAAGGCAGCCCCTCAAACTAAGGAAGCCTCTAAAAGTAAGGCAGACCCTCAAACTAAGGCAGCCGCTCAACTAAGGAAGAATCTCAAACTAAGGCAGCCTTTCAAACTAAGGAAGTCGCTCAGACTAATGCACACTCTCAAACTGAGGCAGCCGCTCATCCTAAGCCAGACGCTCAAACTAAGGCAGCCTCTCAAATTAAGGCAGCCGCTCAAACTAAGGCAGCCCCTCTAACTAAGCCAACCCCTCAAACTAAGGCATCCCCTCAAACTAAGGCAGACTCTCAAACTAAAGCAGCCACTCTATCTAAGGCAGCCCCTCAAACTAAGCTAACCCCTCAAACTAAGGCAGCCCCTCAAACTGAGGCAGCCCCTCAAACTGAGGCAGCCCTTCAAAATAATGCAGCCCCTCAAACTAATGCAGACCCTCAATCTAATGCAGACCCTCAAACTAATGCAGCCACTCAATCAAAGGCAGACTTTCAATCTAATGCATCGCCTCAACCAAAGGCAGCCCCTCAAACTAATGCAGCCTCTCAAATTAAGGCAGCCCCTCAAATTAAGGCAGCCTCTAAAAGTAAGGCAGACCCTCAAACTAAGGCAGCCGCTCAAACTAAGGCAGACTCTCAAACTAAGGCAGCCCCTCAAACTAAGGCAGCCGCTCAAACTAATGCAGACTCTCAAACTAAGGCAGCCGCTCAAACTAAGGCAGCCCATCAAACAAATGCAGCCCATCAAACTACGTCAGCCCCTCAAACTAAGTCAGCCCCTCAAACTAATGCAGCCACTCAATCAAAGGCAGACTCTCAAACTAATGCAGCCGCTCAAACTAAGGCAGCCCCTCAAACACAGGCAGCCTCGCAAACTAACGCAGCCGCTCAAACTAAGGCAGCCTGTCAAAGTAAGGCAGACGCTCAAACTAAGGGAGCGCCTCAACCAAAGGCAGCCCCTCAAACTAATGCAGCCGCTCAAATTAAGGCAGTCCCTCAAACTAAGGCAGCCTCAAAAAGTAAGGCAGACCCTCAAACTAAGGCAGCCGCTCAAACTAAGGCAGACTCTCAAACTAAGGCAGACTCTCAAACTAAGGGAGCGCCTCAACCAAAGGCAGCCCCTCAAACTAATGCAGCCGCTCAAATTGAGGCCGCCCCTCAAACTAAGGAAGCCTCTAAAAGTAAGGCAGACCCTCAAACTAAGGCAGCCGCTCAAACTAAGGAAGACTCTCAAACTAAGGCAGCCGCTCAAACTAAGCCAACCGCTCAAACTAAGGCAGCCCCTCAAACCAAGGCAGCCGCTCAAACCGAGGCAGCCCCTCAAACTAAGGCAGCCGCTCAAACTAAGGCAGCCCCTCAAACTAAGGCAGCCCCTCAAACTCAGGCAGCCGCTCAAACTCAGGCAGCCCCTCAAACTGAGACAGCCGCTCAAACTAATGCAGCCCCTCAGTCTAAAGCAGCCCCTCAAACTCAGGCTGCCTCTCAATCTAAGGCAGACGCTCAAACTAAAGCAGCCCCTCAAACTAAGACAGTCGCTCAAACTAATGCAGCCCCTCAAACTAAGGCAGCCGCTCAAATTAAGGCAGCCCCTCAAATTAAGGCAGCCCCTCAAATTAAGGCAGCCCCTCAAATTATGGCAGACTGTCAAACGAAGGCAGCCCCTCAAACTTAGGCAGCCTCTCAAAATAAGGCTGCCCCTTAAACTAATGCAGCCCCTCAAACTAATGCAGAACTCTATCTAAGGCAGCCCCTCAAAATAAGGCAGCCCCTCTAACTAATGCAACCCCTCAATCTAATGCAGCCCCTCAACCTAATGCAGCCCCTCAATCTAAGGCATCCCCTCGAACTAATGCACCCACTCAAACTAATGCAGCCCCTCAAACTAATGCAGACCCTCAAACTAATGCAGCCCCTCAAACTAATGCAGCCCCACAATCTAAGGCAGCCCCTCAAACTAATGCAGCCACTCAATCAAAGGCAGACTCTCAAACTAATGCAGCCACTCAATCAAAAGCAGCCCCTCAAACTAAGCCAACCCCTCAAACTAAGGCAGCCCCTCAAACGAAGGCAGACTCTCAAACTGACGCTGCCCCTTAAAGTAAGGCAGCCCTACAAACTAAGGGAGCGCCTCAACCAAAGGCAGCCCCTCAAACTAATGCAGCCCCTCAAACAAAGGCAGCCCCTCAACTCAGGCAGCCTCTCAAACTCAGGCAGCCGCTGAAACTAAGGCAGCCTGTCAAACTAAGGCAGCCGCTCAGACTAAGGCAGACTCTCAAACTAAGGCAAACCCTCAAACTAAGGCAGCCACTCAAACTTAGGCAGACTCTCAAACTAAGGCAGCCTCTCAAACTAAGTCAGCCGCTCAATCTGAGGCAGTCCCTCAAACTAAGGCAGCCCCTCAAACTAAGGCAGCCGCTCAAACTAATGCAGCCCCTCAATCTAAGGCAGCCCCTCAAACTAAGGCAGCCCCTCAATCTAAGGCAGCCCCTCAAACTAATGCAGCCCCTCAAACTAATGCAGCCGCTCAAATTAAGGCAGCCCCTCAAGCTAAGGCAGCCTCAAAAAGTAAGGCAGAGCCTCAAACGAAGGCAGCCGCTCAAACTAAGGCAGACTCTCAAACTAAGGCAGACTCTCAAACTAAGGGAGCGCCTCAACCAAAGGCAGCCCCTCAAACTAATGCAGCCGCTCAAATTAAGGCAGCCCCTCAAACTAAGGAAGCCTCTAAAAGTAAGGCAGACCCTCAAACTAAGGCAGCCGCTCAACTAAGGAAGACTCTCAAACTAAGGCAGCCTTTCAAACTAAGGCAGCCGCTCAAACTAATGCACACTCTCAAACTGAGGCAGCCGCTCAAACTAAGCCAGACGCTCAAACTAAGGCAGCCTCTCAAATTAAGGCAGCCGCTCAAACTAAGGCAGCCCCTCAAAGTAAGGCAGCCTCTCAAACTAAGGCACTCCCTCAAACTAATGCAGCCCCTCAATCTAAGGCAGCCCCTCATTCTAATGCAACCCCTCAAACTAATGCAGCCCCTCAAACTAAGGCAGCCCCTCTAACTAAGCCAACCCCTCAAACTAAGGCATCCCCTCAAACTAAGGCAGACTCTCAAACTAATGCAGCCACTCAATCTAAGGCAGCCCCTCAAACTAAGCTAACCCCTCAAACTAAGGCAGCCCCTCAAACTGAGGCAGCCCCTCAAACTGAGGCAGCCCCTCAAAATAATGCAGCCCGTCAAACTAATGCAGACCCTCAATCTAATGCAGCCCCTCAAACTAATGCAGCCACTCAATCAAAGGCAGACTCTCAAACTAATGCAGCGCCTCAACCAAAGGCAGCCCCTCAAACTAATGCAGCCGCTCAAATTAAGGCAGCCCCTCAAACTAAGGCAGCCTCTAAAAGTAAGACAGACCCTCAAACTAAGGCAGCCGCTCAAACTAAGGCAGACTCTCAAACTAAGGCAGACTCTCAAACTAAGGCAGACCCTCAAACTAACGCAGCCGCTCAAACTAATGCAGACTCTCGAACTAAGGCAGCCGCTCAAACTAAGGCAGCCGCTCAAACTCAGGCAGCCTCTCAAATTAAGGCAGCCGCTCAAACTAAGGCAGCCGCTCAAACTAATGCAGCCCCTCAATCTGAGGCAGCCCCTCAAACTAAGGCAGCCCCTCAAACTAAGGCAGCCCCTCAAACTAATGCAGCCCCTCAATCTAAGGCAGCCCATCAAACAAATGCAGCCCCTCAAACTACGTCAGCCCCTCAAACTAAGTCAGCCCCTCAAACTAATGCAGCCACTCAATCAAAGGCAGACTCTCAAACTAATGCAGCCGCTCAAACTAAGGCAGCCCCTCAAACTCAGGCAGCCTCTCAAACTAACGCAGCCTCTCAAACTAAGGCAGCCTGTCAAAGTAAGGCAGACCCTCAAACTAAGGGAGCGCCTCAAACTAATGCAGCCTCTCAATCAAAGGCAGACTCTCAAACTAATGCAGCGCCTCAACCAAAGGCAGCCCCTCAAACTAAGGCAGCCGCTCAAATTAAGGAAGCCCCTCAAACTATGCAGCCTCTAAAAGTAAGGCAGACCCTCAAACTAAGGCAGCCGCTCAAACTAAGGCAGACTCTCAAACTAAAGCAGCCCCTCAAACCAAGGCAGCCGCTCAAACTAAGGCAGCCGCTCAAACTAAGGCAGCCGCTCAAACTAAGGCAGCCCCTCAAACTAAGGCAGCCGCTCAAACTCAGTCAGCCCCTCAAACTCAGGCAGCCGCTCAAACGAAGGCAGCCCCTCAAACTGAGACAGCCGCTCAAACTAATGCAGCCCCTCAGTCTAAAGCAGCCCCTCAAACTCAGGCTGCCTCTCAATCTAAGGCAGCCGCTCAAACTAAGGCAGCCCCTCAAACTAAGACAGTCGCTCAAACTAATGCAGCCCCTCAAACTCAGGCAGCCGCTCAAATAATGGCAGCCCCTCAAATTAAGGCAGCCCCTCAAACTATGGCAGACTGTCAAACGAAGGAAGCCCCTCAAACTTAGGCAGCCTCTCAAACTCAGGCTGCCCCATAAACTAATGCAGCCCCTCAAACTAATGCAGAACTCTATCTAAGGCAGCCCCTCAAAATAAGGCAGCCCCTCAAACTAATGCAGCCCCTCAAACTAATGCAGCCCCTCAACCTAATGCAGCCCCTCAATCGAAGGCAGCCCCTCGAACTACTGCACCCACTCAAACTAATGCAGCCTCTCAAACTAATGCAGCCCCTCAATCTAAGGCAGCCCCTCAAACTAATGCAGCCACTCAATCAAAGGCAGACTCTCAAACTAATGCAGCCACTCAATCAAAAGCAGCCCCTCAAACTAAGCCAACCCCTCAAACTAAGGCAGCCCCTCAAACTAAGGCAGACTCTCAAACTGACGCTGCCCCTTAAAGTAAGGCAGCCCTACAAACTAAGGGAGCGCCTCAACCAAAGGCAGCCCCTCAAACTAATGCAGCCGCTCAAACTAAGGCCGCCACTCAAACTCAGGCAGCCTCTCAAACTAAGGCAGCCGCTGAAACTAAGGCAGCCTGTCAAACTAAGGCAGCCGCTCAAACTAAGGCAGCCGCTCAAACTAAGGCAGACTCTCAAACTAAGGCAAACCCTCAAACTAAGGCAGCCACTCAAACTAAGGCAGACTCTCAAACTAAGGCAGCCTCTCAAACTAAGTCAGCCGCTCAATCTGAGGCAGCCCCTCAAACTAAGGCAACCCCTCAAACTAATTCAGCCGCTCAAACTAATGCAGCCCCTCAATCTAAGGCAGCCCCTCAAACTAAGGCAGCCCCTCAAACTAATGCAGCCCCTCAAACTAATGCAGCCCCTCAAACTAATGCAGCCCCTCAATCTAAGGCAGCCCATCAAACAAATGCAGTCCCTCAAACTACGTCAGCCCCTCAAACTAAGTCAGCCCCTCAAACTAAGTCAGCCCCTCAAACTAATGCAGCCACTCAATCAAAGGCAGACTCTCAAACTAAGGCAGCCCCTCAAACTCAGGCAGCCTCTCAAACTCAGGCAGCCTCTCAAACTAACGCAGCCGCTGAAACTAAGGCAGCCTGTCAAAGTAAGGCAGACCCTCAAACTAAGGGAGCGCCTCAACCAAAGGCAGCCCCTCAAACTAATGCAGCCGCTTAAATTAAGGCAGCCCCTCAAGCTAAGGCAGCCTCAAAAAGTAAGTCAGAGCCTCAAACTAAGGCAGCCGCTCAAACTAAGGCAGACTCTCAAACTAAGGCAGCCTCTCAAACTAAGTCAGCCGCTCAATCTGAGGCAGCCCCTCAAACTAATGCAGCCCCTCAAACTAAGGCAGCCGCTCAAACTAATGCAGCCCCTCAATCGAAGGCAGCCCCTCAAACTAAGGCAGCCCCTCAAACTAAGGCAGCCCCTCAAACTAAGGCAGCCCCTCAAACTAATGCAGCCCCTCAATCTAAGGCAGCCCATCAAACAAATGCAGCCCCTCAAACTACGTCAGCCCCTCAAACTAAGTCAGCCCCTCAAACTAATGCAGCCACTCAATCAAAGGCAGACTCTCAAACTAAGGCAGCCCCTCAAACTCAGGCAGCCTCTCAAACTCAGGCAGCCTCTCAAACTAACGCAGCCGCTGAAACTAAGGCAGCCTGTCAAATTAAGTCAGACCCTCAAACTAAGGGAGCGCCTCAACCAAAGGCAGCCCCTCAAACTAATGCAGCCGCTCAAATTAAGGCAGCCCCTCAAGCTAAGGCAGCCTCAAAAAGTAAGGCAGAGCCTCAAACTAAGGCAGCCGCTCAAACTAAGGCAGACTCTCAAACGAAGGCAGACTCTCAAACTAAGGGAGACTCTCAAACTAAGGGAGCGCCTCAACCAAAGGCAGCGACTCAAACTAATGCAGCCGCTCAAATTAAGGCAGCCCCTCAAACTACGGAAGCCTCTAAAAGTAAGGCAGACCCTCAAACTAAGGCAGCCGCTCAACTAAGGAAGACTCTCAAACTAAGGCAGCCTTTCAAACTAAGGCAGCCTTTCAAACTAATGCACACTCTCAAACTGAGGCAGCCGCTCAAACTAAGCCAGACGCTCAAACTAAGGCAGCCGCTCAAACTAAGGCAGCCGCTCAAACTAAGGCAGCCCCTCAAAGTAAGGCAGCCCCTCAAAGTAAGGCAGCCTCTCAAACTAAGGCACTCCCTCAAACTAATGCAGCCCCTCAATCTAAGGCAGCCCCTCATTCTAATGCAACCCCTCAAACTAATGCAGCCCCTCAAACTAAGGCAGCCCCTCTAACTAAGCCAACCCCTCAAACTAAGGCATCCCCTCAAACTAAGGCAGACTCTCAAACTAATGCAGCCACTCAATCTAAGGCAGCCACTCAATCTAAGGCAGCCCCTCAAACTAAGCTAACCCCTCAAACTAAGGCAGCCCCTCAAACTGAGGCAGCCCCTCAAACTGAGGCAGCCCCTCAAAATAATGCAGCCCCTCAAACTAATGCAGACCCTCAATCTAATGCAGCCCCTCAAACTAATGCAGCCACTCAATTAAAGGCAGACTCTCAAACTAATGCAGCGCCTCAACCAAAGGCAGCCCCTCAAACTAATGCAGCCGCTCAAATTAAGGCAGCCCCTCAAACTAAGGCAGCCTCTAAAAGTAAGGCAGACCCTCAAACTAAGGCAGCCCCTCAAACTAATGCAGCCCCTCAATCTAAGGCAGCCCATCAAACAAATGCAGCCCCTCAAACTACGTCAGCCCCTCAAACGACGTCAGCCCCTCAAACTAATGCAGCCACTCAATCAAAGGCAGACTCTCAAACTAATGCAGCCGCTCAAACTAAGGCAGCCCCTCAAACTCAGGCAGCCTCTCAAACTAACGCAGCCTCTCAAACTAAGGCAGCCTGTCAAAGTAAGGCAGACCCTCAAACTAAGGGAGCGCCTCAAACTAATGCAGCCTCTCAATCAAAGGCAGACTCTCAAACTAATGCAGCGCCTCAACCAAAGGCAGCCCCTCAAACTAATGCAGCCGCTCAAATTAAGGCAGCCCCTCAAACTAAGGCAGCCTCTAAAAGTAAGGCAGACCCTCAAACTAAGGCAGCCGCTCAAACTAAGGCAGACTCTCAAACTAAGGCAGCCGCTCAAACTAAGGCAGCCCCTCAGATTAATGCAGCCCCTCAACCTAATGCAGCCCCTCAATCTAAGGCAGCCCCTCAATCTAAGGCAGCCCCTCAAACTAATGCACACACTCAAACTAATGCACCCACTCAAACTAATGCAGGCCCTCAAACTAAGGCAGCCCCTCAAACTAATGCAGCCACTCAATCAAAGTCAGCCGCTCAAACTAAGGCAGCCCCTCAAGCTAATGCAGCCCCTCAAGCTAATGCAGCCCCTCAAGCTAAGGCAGCCATTCAAACTAATGCACCCACTCAAACTAATGCAGCCCCTCAAACTAATGCAGCCCCTCAAACTAAGCCAACCCCTCAAACTAAGGCAGCCCCTCAAACTAAGGCAGACTCTCAAACTGACGCTGCCCCTTAAAGTAAGGCAGCCCTACAAACTAAGGGAGCGCCTCAACCAAAGGCAGCCCCTCAAACTAATGCAGCCGCTCAAACTAAGGCAGCCCCTCAAACTCAGGCAGCCTCTCAAACTAAGGCAGCCTGTCAAACTAAGGCAGCCTGTCAAACTAAGGCAGCCGCACTAACTAAGGCAGACTCTCAAACTAAGGCAACCCCTCAAACTAAGGCAGCCACTCAAACTAAGGCAGACTCTCAAACTAAGGCAGCCTCTCAAACTAATTCAGCCGCTCAATCTGAGGCAGCCCCTCAAACTAAGGCAGCCACGCAAACTAAGGCAGCCGCTCAAACTAATGCAGCCCCTCAATCTAACGCAGCCGCTGAAACTAAGGCAGCTTGTCAAAGTAAGGCAGACCCTCAAACTAAGGGAGCGCCTCAACCAAAGGCAGCCCCTCAAACTAATGCAGCCGCTCAAATTAAGGCTGCCCCTCAAGCTAAGGCAGCCTCAAAAAGTAAGGTAGACCCTCAAACTAAGGCAGCCGCTCAAACTAAGGCAGACTCTCAAACTGAGGCAGAGTCTCAAACTAAGGGAGCGCCTCAACCAAAGGCAGCCCCTCAAACTAATGCAGCCGCTCAAATTAAGGCAGCCCCTCAAACTAAGGAAGCCTCTATAAGTAAGGCAGACCCTCAAACTAAGCAGCCGCTCAATCAAAGGAAGACTCTCAAATTAAGGCAGCCCCTCAAATTAAGGCAGCCGCTCAAACTAATGCAGACTCTCAAACTGAGGCAGCCGCTCAAACTAAGCCAGACGCTCAAACTAAGGCAGCCGCTCAAACTAAGGCAGCCCCTCAAAGTAAGGCAGCCTCTCAAACTAAGGCACTCCCTCAAACTAATGCAGCCCCTCAATCTAAGGCAGCCCCTCTAACTAAGCCAACCCCTCAAACTAAGGCATCCCCTCAAACGAAGGCAGACTCTCAAACGAAGGCAGACTCTCAAAATAATGCAGACCTTCAAACTAATGCAGACCCTCAATCTAAGGCAGCCCCTCATTCTAATGAAACCCCTCAAACTAATGCAGCCCCTCAAACTAAGGCAGCCCCTCTAACTTAGCCAACCCCTCAAACTAAGGCATCCCCTCAAACTAAGGCTGACTCTCAAACTAATGCAGCCACTCAATCTAAGGCAGCCCCTCAAACTAAGCTAACCCCTCAAACTAAGGCAGCCCCTCAAACTGAGGCAGCCCCTCAAAATAATGCAGCCCCTCAAACTAATGCAGACCCTCAATCTAATGCAGCAGCTCAAACTAATGCAGCCACTCAATCAAAGGCAGACTCTCAAACTAATGCAGCGCCTCAACCAAAGGCAGCCGCTCAAACTAATGCAGCCGCTCAAACTAAGGCAGACTCTCAAACTAAGGCAGACTCTCAAACTAAGGCAGACTCTCAAACTAAGGGAGCGCCTCAACCAAAGGCAGCCCCTCAACCTAATGCAGCCGCTCAAATTAAGGCAGCCCCTCAAACTAAGGCAGCCTCTAAAAGTAAGGCAGACCCTCAAACTAAGGCAGCCGCTCAAACTAAGGCAGAATCTCAAACTAAGGCAGCCCCTCAAACTAAGGCAGCCGCTCAAACTAATGCAGACTCTCAAACTAAGGAAGCCGCTCAAACGAAGGCAGCCGCCCAAACTCAGGCAGCCTCTCAAATTAAGGCAGCCGCTCAAACTAAGGCAGCCGCTCAAACTAATGCAGCCCCTCAATCTGAGGCAGCCCCTCAAACTAAGGCAGCCCCTCAAACTAAGGCAGCCCCTCAAACTAATGCAGCCGCTCAATCTAAGGCAACCCATCAAACAAATGCAGCCCCTCAAACTACGTCAGCCCCTCAAACTAAGTCATCCCCTCAAACTAATGCAGCCACTCAATCAAAGGCAGACTCTCAAACTAATGCAGCCGCTCAAACTAAGGCAGCCCCTCAAACTCAGGCAGCCTCTCAAACTAACGCAGCCGCTCAAACGAGAGCAGCCTGTCAAAGTAAGGCAGACCCTCAAACTAAGGTAGCGCCTCAACCAAAGGCAGCCCCTCAAACTAATGCAGCCGCTCAAATTAAGGCAGTCCCTCAAACTAAGGCAGCCTCAAAAAGTAAGGCAGACCCTCAAACTAAGGCAGCCGCTCAAACTAAGGCAGACTCTCAAACTAAGGCAGACTCTCAAACTAAGGCAGACTCTCAAACTAAGGGAGCGCCTCAACCAAAGGCAGCCCCTCAAACTAATGCAGCCGCTCAAATTAAGGCAGCCCCTCAAACTAAGGAAGCCTCTAAAAGTAAGGCAGACCCTCAAACTAAGGCAGCCGCTCAAACTAAGGAAGACTCTCAAACTAAGGCAGCCCCTCAAACTAAGGCAGCCCCTAAAATTAATGCACACTCTCAAACTGAGGCAGCCGCTCAAACTAAGCCAGCCGCTCAAACTAAGGCTGCCTCTCAAATTAAGGCAGCCGCTCAAACTAAGGCAGCCGCTCAAACTAGGGCAGCCGCTCAAACTAAGGCAGCCCTTCAAAGTAAGGCAGCCTCTCAAACTAAGGCACTCCCTCAAACTAATGCAGCCCCTCAATCTAAGGCAGCCCCTCATTCTAATGAAACCCCTCAAACTAATGCAGCCCCTCAAACTAAGGCAGCCCCTCTAACTTAGCCAACCCCTCAAACTAAGGCATCCCCTCAAACTAAGGCTGACTCTCAAACTAATGCAGCCACTCAATCTAAGGCAGCCCCTCAAACTAAGCTAACCCCTCAAACTAAGGCAGCCCCTCAAACTGAGGCAGCCCCTCAAAATAATGCAGCCCGTCAAACTAATGCAGACCCTCAATCTAATGCAGCAGCTCAAACTAATGCAGCCACTCAATCAAAGGCAGACTCTCAAACTAATGCAGCGCCTCAACCAAAGGCAGCCGCTCAAACTAATGCAGCCGCTCAAACTAAGGCAGACTCTCAAACTAAGGCAGACTCTCAAACTAAGGCAGACTCTCAAACTAAGGGAGCGCCTCAACCAAAGGCAGCCCCTCAACCTAATGCAGCCGCTCAAATTAAGGCAGCCCCTCAAACTAAGGCAGCCTCTAAAAGTAAGGCAGACCCTCAAACTAAGGCAGCCGCTCAAACTAAGGCAGAATCTCAAACTAAGGCAGCCCCTCAAACTAAGGCAGCCGCTCAAACTAATGCAGACTCTCAAACTAAGGAAGCCGCTCAAACGAAGGCAGCCGCCCAAACTCAGGCAGCCTCTCAAATTAAGGCAGCCGCTCAAACTAAGGCAGCCGCTCAAAATAATGCAGCCCCTCAATCTGAGGCAGCCCCTCAAACTAAGGCAGCCCCTCAAACTAAGGCAGCCCCTCAAACTAATGCAGCCGCTCAATCTAAGGCAGCCCATCAAACAAATGCAGCCCCTCAAACTACGTCAGCCCCTCAAACTAAGTCATCCCCTCAAACTAATGCAGCCACTCAATCAAAGGCAGACTCTCAAACTAATGCAGCCGCTCAAACTAAGGCAGCCCCTCAAACTCAGGCAGCCTCTCAAACTAACGCAGCCGCTCAAACGAGAGCAGCCTGTCAAAGTAAGGCAGACCCTCAAACTAAGGTAGCGCCTCAACTAAAGGCAGCCCCTCAAACTAATGCAGCCGCTCAAATTAAGGCAGTCCCTCAAACTAAGGCAGCCTCAAAAAGTAAGGCAGACCCTCAAACTAAGGCAGCCGCTCAAACTAAGGCAGACTCTCAAACTAAGGCAGACTCTCAAACTAAGGCAGACTCTCAAACTAAGGCAGACTCTCAAACTAAGGGAGCGCCTCAACCAAAGGCAGCCCCTCAAACTAATGAAGCCGCTCAAATTAAGGCAGCCCCTCAAACTAAGGAAGCCTCTAAAAGTAAGGCAGACCCTCAAACTAAGGCAGCCGCTCAAACTAAGGAAAACTCTCAAACTAAGGCAGCCCCTCAAACTAAGGCAGCCCCTAAAACTAATGCACACTCTCAAACTGAGGCAGCCGCTCAAACTAAGCCAGCCTCTCAAACTAAGGCAGCCTCTCAAATTAAGGCAGCCGCTCAAACTAAGGCAGCCGCTCAAACTAAGGCAGCCCTTCAAAGTAAGGCAGCCTCTCAAACTAAGGCACTCCCTCAAACTAATGCAGCCCCTCAATCTAAGGCAGCCCCTCATTCTAATGAAACCCCTCAAACTAATGCAGCCCCTCAAACTAAGGCAGCCCCTTTAACTTAGCCAACCCCTCAAACTAAGGCATCCCCTCAAACTAAGGCTGACTCTCAAACTAATGCAGCCACTCAATCTAAGGCAGCCCCTCAAACTAAGCTAACCCCTCAAACTAAGGCAGCCCCTCAAACTGAGGCAGCCCCTCAAAATAATGCAGCCCCTCAAACTAATGCAGACCCTCAATCTAATGCAGCCCCTCAAACTAATGCAGCCACTCAATCAAAGGCAGACTCTCAAACTAATGCAGCGCCTCAACAAAAGGCAGCCCCTCAAACTAATGCAGCCGCTCAAATTAAGGCAGCTCCTCAAACTAAGGCAGCCTCTAAAAGTAAGGCAGACCCTCAAACTAAGGCAGCCGCTCAAACAAAGGCAGACTCTCAAACTAAGGCAGCCCCTCAAACTAAGGCAGCCGCTCAAACTAATGCAGACTTTCAAACTAAGGCAGCCGCTCAAACTAAGGCAGCCGCTCAAACTCAGGCAGCCTCTCAAATTAAGGCAGCCGCTCAAACTAAGACAGCCCCTCAAAGTAAGGCAGCCCCACAAACTAAGGCACTCCCTCAAACTAATGCAGCCCCTCAATCTAAGGCAGCCCCTCATTCTAATGCAACCCCTCAAACTAATGAAGCCCCTCAAACTAATGCAGCCCCTCAAACTAAGGCAGCACTTCTAACTAAGCCAACCCCTCGAACTAAGGAATCCCCTCAAACTAAGGCAGACTCTCAAACTAATGCAGCCCCTCAATCTAAGGCAGCCCCTCATAATAATGCAGCCCCTCAAACAAATGCAGTCCCTCAATCTAATGAAGCCCCTCAAACTAATGCAGCCACTCAATCAAAGGCAAGCTCTCAAACTAATGCAGCCACTCAATCAAAGCCAGACCCTCAAACTCAGCCAACCACTCAAACTAAGGCAGCCCCTCAAACTAAGGCAGACTCTCAAACTAATACAGTCCCTTAAAGTAAGGCAGCCCCTCAAACTAAGGGAGCGCCTCAACCAAAGGCAGCCCCTCAAACTAAGGCAGCCCCTCTAACGAAGCCAACCCATCAAACTAAGGCATCCCCTCAAACTAATGCAGCCGCTCAATCTAAGGCAGCCCATCAAACAAATGCAGCCCCTCAAACTACGTCAGCCCCTCAAACTAAGTCATCCCCTCAAACTAATGCAGCCACTCAATCAAAGGCAGACTCTCAAACTAATGCAGCCGCTCAAACTAAGGCAGCCCCTCAAACTCAGGCAGCCTCTCAAACTAACGCAGCCGCTCAAACGAGAGCAGCCTGTCAAAGTAAGGCAGACCCTCAAACTAAGGTAGCGCCTCAACTAAAGGCAGCCCCTCAAACTAATGCAGCCGCTCAAATTAAGGCAGTCCCTCAAACTAAGGCAGCCTCAAAAAGTAAGGCAGACCCTCAAACTAAGGCAGCCGCTCAAACTAAGGCAGACTCTCAAACTAAGGCAGACTCTCAAACTAAGGCAGACTCTCAAACTAAGGCAGACTCTCAAACTAAGGGAGCGCCTCAACCAAAGGCAGCCCCTCAAACTAATGAAGCCGCTCAAATTAAGGCAGCCCCTCAAACTAAGGAAGCCTCTAAAAGTAAGGCAGACCCTCAAACTAAGGCAGCCGCTCAAACTAAGGAAAACTCTCAAACTAAGGCAGCCCCTCAAACTAAGGCAGCCCCTAAAACTAATGCACACTCTCAAACTGAGGCAGCCGCTCAAACTAAGCCAGCCTCTCAAACTAAGGCAGCCTCTCAAATTAAGGCAGCCGCTCAAACTAAGGCAGCCGCTCAAACTAAGGCAGCCCTTCAAAGTAAGGCAGCCTCTCAAACTAAGGCACTCCCTCAAACTAATGCAGCCCCTCAATCTATGGCAGCCCCTCATTCTAATGAAACCCCTCAAACTAATGCAGCCCCTCAAACTAAGGCAGCCCCTTTAACTTAGCCAACCCCTCAAACTAAGGCATCCCCTCAAACTAAGGCTGACTCTCAAACTAATGCAGCCACTCAATCTAAGGCAGCCCCTCAAACTAAGCTAACCCCTCAAACTAAGGCAGCCCCTCAAACTGAGGCAGCCCCTCAAAATAATGCAGCCCCTCAAACTAATGCAGACCCTCAATCTAATGCAGCCCCTCAAACTAATGCAGCCACTCAATCAAAGGCAGACTCTCAAACTAATGCAGCGCCTCAACAAAAGGCAGCCCCTCAAACTAATGCAGCCGCTCAAATTAAGGCAGCTCCTCAAACTAAGGCAGCCTCTAAAAGTAAGGCAGACCCTCAAACTAAGGCAGCCGCTCAAACAAAGGCAGACTCTCAAACTAAGGCAGCCCCTCAAACTAAGGCAGCCGCTCAAACTAATGCAGACTTTCAAACTAAGGCAGCCGCTCAAACTAAGGCAGCCGCTCAAACTCAGGCAGCCTCTCAAATTAAGGCAGCCGCTCAAACTAAGACAGCCCCTCAAAGTAAGGCAGCCCCACAAACTAAGGCACTCCCTCAAACTAATGCAGCCCCTCAATCTAAGGCAGCCCCTCATTCTAATGCAACCCCTCAAACTAATGAAGCCCCTCAAACTAATGCAGCCCCTCAAACTAAGGCAGCACTTCTAACTAAGCCAACCCCTCGAACTAAGGAATCCCCTCAAACTAAGGCAGACTCTCAAACTAATGCAGCCCCTCAATCTAAGGCAGCCCCTCATAATAATGCAGCCCCTCAAACAAATGCAGTCCCTCAATCTAATGAAGCCCCTCAAACTAATGCAGCCACTCAATCAAAGGCAAGCTCTCAAACTAATGCAGCCACTCAATCAAAGCCAGACCCTCAAACTCAGCCAACCACTCAAACTAAGGCAGCCCCTCAAACTAAGGCAGACTCTCAAACTAATACAGTCCCTTAAAGTAAGGCAGCCCCTCAAACTAAGGGAGCGCCTCAACCAAAGGCAGCCCCTCAAACTAAGGCAGCCCCTCTAACGAAGCCAACCCATCAAACTAAGGCATCCCCTCAAACTAAGGCAGACTCTCAAACTAATGCAGCCCCTCAATCTCAGGCAGCCCCTTAATCTAAGACAGCCCCTCAAACTAATGCAGTCCGTCAAACTAAGGCAGCCCCTCAAACTAAGGCAGCCGCTCAAACTAAGGCAGCCCCTCAAACTAAGGCAGCCCCTCAAACTAAGGCAGCCCCTCAAACTGAGACAGCCGCTCAAACTAATGCAGCCCCTCAGTCTAAAGCAGCCCCTCAAACTCAGGCAGCCTCTCAATCTAAGGCAGCCGCTCAAACTAAGGCAGCCCCTCAAACTAAGACAGTCGCTCAAACTAATGCAGCCCCAAAACGAAGGCTGCCGCTCAAATTAAGGCAGCCCCTCAAACTATGGCAGACTCTCAAGCGAAGGCAGCCACTCAAACTAAGGCTGCCCCTTAAACTAACGCAGCCCCTCAAACTAATGCAGAACTCTATCTAAGGCAGCCCCTCAAACTAATGCAGCCCCTCAAACTAATGCAGCCCCTCAAACTAATGCAGCCCCTCAAACTAATGCAGCCCCTCAAACTAATGCAGCCCCTCAATCTAAGGCAGCCCCTCAAACTAATGCAGCCACTCAATCAAAGGCAGACTCTCAAACCAATGCAGCCACTCAATCAAAGGCAGCCCCTCAAACTAAGGCAGCCCCTCAAACTCAGGCAGCCTCTCAAACTAAGGCAGCCGCTGAAACTAAGGCAGACTCTCAAACTAAGGCAACCCCTCAAACTAAGGCAGCCGCTCTAACTAAGGCAGCTTGTCAAAGTAAGGCAGACCCTCAAACTAAGGGAGCGCCTCAACCAAAGGCAGCCCCTCAAACTAATGCAGTCCCTCAATCTAATGAAGCCCCTCAAACTAATGCAGCCACTCAATCAAAGGCAAGCTCTCAAACTAATGCAGCCACTCAATCAAAGCCAGACCCTCAAACTCAGCCAAACACTCAAACTAAGGCAGCCCCTCAAACTAAGGCAGACTCTCAAACTAATACAGTCCCTTAAAGTAAGGCAGCCCCTCAAACTAAGGGAGCGCCTCAACCAAAGGCAGCCCCTCAAACTAAGGCAGCCCCTCTAACGAAGCCAACCCATCAAACTAAGGCATCCCCTCAAACTAAGGCAGACTCTCAAACTAATGCAGCCCCTCAATCTCAGGCAGCCCCTTAATCTAAGACAGCCCCTCAAACTAATGCAGTCCGTCAAACTAAGGCAGCCCCTCAAACTAAGGCAGCCGCTCAAACTAAGGCAGCCCCTCAAACTAAGGCAGCCCCTCAAACTAAGGCAGCCCCTCAAACTAAGGCAGCCCCTCAAACTCAGGCAGCCGCTCAAACTAATGCAGCCCCTCAGTCTAAAGCAGCCCCTCAAACTCAGGCAGCCTCTCAATCTAAGGCAGCCGCTCAAACTAAGGCAGCCCCTCAAACTAAGACAGTCGCTCAAACTAATGCAGCCCCAAAACGAAGGCTGCCGCTCAAATTAAGGCAGCCCCTCAAACTATGGCAGACTCTCAAGCGAAGGCAGCCACTCAAACTTAGGCAGCCTCTCAAACTAAGGCTGCCCCTTAAACTAACGCAGCCCCTCAAACTAATGCAGAACTCTATCTAAGGCAGCCCCTCAAACTAATGCAGCCCCTCAAACTAATGCAGCCCCTCAAACTAATGCAGCCCCTCAAACTAATGCAGCCCCTCAATCTAATGCAGCCCCTCAATCTAAGGCAGCCCCTCAAACTAATGCAGCCACTCAATCAAAGGCAGACTCTCAAACCAATGCAGCCACTCAATCAAAGGCAGCCCCTCAAACTAAGGCAGCCCCTCAAACTCAGGCAGCCTCTCAAACTAAGGCAGCCGCTGAAACTAAGGCAGACTCTCAAACTAAGGCAACCCCTCAAACTAAGGCAGCCGCTCTAACTAAGGCAGCTTGTCAAAGTAAGGCAGACCCTCAAACTAAGGGAGCGCCTCAACCAAAGGCAGCCCCTCAAACTAATGCAGTCCCTCAATCTAATGAAGCCCCTCAAACTAATGCAGCCACTCAATCAAAGGCAAGCTCTCAAACTAATGCAGCCACTCAATCAAAGCCAGACCCTCAAACTCAGCCAAACACTCAAACTAAGGCAGCCCCTCAAACTAAGGCAGACTCTCAAACTAATACAGTCCCTTAAAGTAAGGCAGCCCCTCAAACTAAGGGAGCGCCTCAACCAAAGGCAGCCCCTCAAACTAAGGCAGCCCCTCTAACGAAGCCAACCCATCAAACTAAGGCATCCCCTCAAACTAAGGCAGACTCTCAAACTAATGCAGCCCCTCAATCTCAGGCAGCCCCTTAATCTAAGACAGCCCCTCAAACTAATGCAGTCCGTCAAACTAAGGCAGCCCCTCAAACTAAGGCAGCCGCTCAAACTAAGGCAGCCCCTCAAACTAAGGCAGCCCCTCAAACTAAGGCAGCCCCTCAAACTAAGGCAGCCCCTCAAACTCAGGCAGCCGCTCATACTATGGCAGCCCCTCAAACTGAGACAGCCGCTCAAACTAATGCAGCCCCTCAGTCTAAAGCAGCCCCTCAAACTCAGGCAGCCTCTCAATCTAAGGCAGCCGCTCAAACTAAGGCAGCCCCTCAAACTAAGACAGTCGCTCAAACTAATGCAGCCCCAAAACTAAGGCTGCCGCTCAAATTAAGGCAGCCCCTCAAACTATGGCAGACTCTCAAGCGAAGGCAGCCACTCAAACTTAGGCAGCCTCTCAAACTAAGGCTGCCCCTTAAACTGACGCAGCCCCTCAAACTAATGCAGAACTCTATCTAAGGCAGCCCCTCAAACTAATGCAGCCCCTCAAACTAATGCAGCCCCTCAAACTAATGCAGCCCCTCAAACTAATGCAGCCCCTCAATCTAATGCAGCCCCTCAATCTAAGGCAGCCCCTCAAACTAATGCAGCCACTCAATCAAAGGCAGACTCTCAAACCAATGCAGCCACTCAATCAAAGGCAGCCCCTCAAACTAAGGCAGCCCCTCAAACTCAGGCAGCCTCTCAAACTAAGGCAGCCGCTGAAACTAAGGCAGACTCTCAAACTAAGGCAACCCCTCAAACTAAGGCAGCCGCTCTAACTAAGGCAGCTTGTCAAAGTAAGGCAGACCCTCAAACTAAGGGAGCGCCTCAACCAAAGGCAGCCCGTCAAACTAATGCAGCCGCTCAAATTAAGGCAGCCCCTCAAACTAAGGCAGCCGCTCAAACTAAGCAGTCTCTCGAACTAAGGCAGTCCTGTTGGGAGTTTTCTATAGACCTCCAAATAGTTCCAGAGATGTAGAGGAAAGGATAGCGAAGATGATTCTCGACAGGAGCGAGAGTAACAGGGTAGTGGTTATGGGGGACTTTAACTTTCCAAATATTGACTGGAAATACTATAGTTCGAGTACTTTAGATGGGTCTGTTTTTGTCCAGTGTGTGCAGGAGGGTTTTCTGACACAGTATGTGGACAGGCCAACCAGGGGCGATGCCACATTGGATTTGGTACTGGGTAATGAACCCGGCCAGGTGTTCGATTTAGATGTAGGTGAGCACTTTGGCGATAGTGATCACAATTCGGTTAGGTTTACCTTAGCGATGGGCAGGGACAGGTATATACCGCAGGGCAAGAATTATAGCTGGGGGAAAGGAAATTATGACGCGATTAGGCAAGATTTAGGATGTGTAGGATGGGGAAGGAAACTGCAGGGGATGGGCACAAACGAAATGTGGAGCTTATTCAAGGAGCAGCTAATGCGTGTCCTTGATAAGTATGTACCTGTCAGGCAGGGAGGAAGTTGTCGAGCGAGGGAGCCGTGGTTTACTCAAGAAGTTGAAGCGCTTGTCAAGAGGAAGAGGGCGGCTTATGTTAGGATGAGACGTGAAGGCTCAGTTAGGGCGCTTGAGAGTTACAAGCTAGCCAGGAAGGATCTAAAGGGAGGGCTAAGAAGAGCAAGGAGAGGACACGAGAAGTCATTGGCGGATAGGATCAAAGAAAACCCTAAGGCTTTCTATAGGTATATCAGGAATAAACGAATGATAAGAGTTAGAACAGGGCCAATCAAGGATAGTAGTGGAAAGTTGTGTGCGGAATCAGAGGAGATAGGGGAAGCGTTAAATGAATATTTTTCGTCAGTATTTACAGTAGAGAAAGAAAATGTTGTCGAGGAGAATACTGAGATACAGACTACTAGGCTAGATGGGATTGAGGTTCACAAGGAGGAGGTGTTAGCAATTTTGGAAAGAGTGAAAATAGATAAGTCCCCTGGGCCAGATGGGATTTATCCTAGGATTCTCTGGGAAGCCAGGGAGGAGATTGCAGAGCCGTTGTTGTTGATCTTTAAGTCGTCATTGTCGACAGGAGTAGTGCCGGAGGACTGGAGGATAGCAAATGTTGTCCCCTTGTTCAAGAAGGGGAGTAGAGACAGCCCTGGTAATTATAGACCTGTGAGCCTTACTTCGGTTGTGGGTAAAATGTTGGAAAAGGTTATAAGAGACAGGATTTATAATCATCTTGAAAAGAATAAGTTCATTTGCGATAGTCAGCACGGTTTTGTGAAAGGTAGGTCGTGCCTCACAAACCTTATTGAGTTTTTCGAGAAGGTGACCAAACAGGTGGATGAGGGTAAAGCCGTGGATGTGGTGTATATGGATTTCAGTAAGGCGTTTGATAAGGTTCCCCACGGTAGGCTATTGCAGAAAATACGGAAGTATGGGGTTGAAGGTGATTTAGAGCTTTGGATCAGAAATTGGCTAGCTGAAAGAAGACAGAGGGTGGTGGTTGATGGCAAATGTTCATCCTGGAGTTTAGTTACTAGTGGTGTACCGCAAGGTTCTGTTTTGGGGCCACTGCTGTTTGTCATTTTTATAAACGACCTGGATGAGGGTGTAGAAGGGTGGGTTAGTAAATTTGCGGATGACACGAAGGTCGGTGGAGTTGTGGATAGTGTCGAAGGGTGTTGTAGGGTACAGAGGGACATAGATAGGCTGCAGAGCTGGGCTGAGAGATGGCAAATGGAGTTTAATGCGGAGAAGTGTGAGGTGATTCACTTTGGAAGGAGTAACAGCAATGCAGAGTACTGGGCTAATGGGAAGATTCTTGGTAGTGTAGATGAGCAGAGAGATCTTGGTATCCAGGTCCATAAATCCCTGAAAGTTGCTACCCAGGTTAATAGGGCTGTTAAGAAGGCATATGGTGTGTTAGCCTTTATTAGTAGGGGGATCGAGTTTCAGAGCCACGGGGTCATGATGCAGCTATACAAAACTCTGGTGAGGCCGCACCTGGAGTATTGCGTGCAGTTCTGGTCACCGCATTATAGGAAGGATGTGGAAGCTTTGGAAAGGGTGCAGAGGAGATTTACTAGGATGTTGCCTGGTATGGAAGGAAGGTCTTACGAGGAAAGGCTGAGAGACTTGGGGTTGTTTTCGTTAGAGAGAAGGAGGAGGAGAGGTGACTTAATAGAGACATACAAGATAATCAGAGGGTTAGATAGGATGGATAGTGAGAGTCTTTTTCCTCGGATGAGGATGGCAAACACGAGGGGACATAGCTTTAAGTTGAGGGGTGAAAGATATAGGACAGATGTCAGAGGTAGTTTCTTTACGCAGAGAGTAGTAGGGGCGTGGAACGCCCTGCCTGCAACAGTTGTAGACTCGCCAACTTTAAGGGCATTTAAGTGGTCATTGGATAGACATATGGATGAAAATGGAATAGTGTAGGTCAGATGATCGGCGCAACATCGAGGGCCGAAGGGCCTGTACTGCGCTGTAATATTCTAATTCTAAAGGGAGCGCCTCAACTAAAAGCAGCCCCTCAAACTAATGCAGCCGCTCAAATTCAGGCAGCCCCTCAAACTAAGGCAGCCTCTAAAAGTAAGGCAGCCGCTCAAACTAAGGCAGACGCTCAAACGAAGGCAGAATCTGAAATTAAGGCAGCCGCTCAAACTAAGGCAGCCCCTCAAAGTAAGGCAGCCTCTCAAACTAAGGCACTCCCTCAAACTAATGCAGCCCCTCAATCTAAAGCAGCACCTCATTCTAATGCAACCCCTCAAACTAATGCAGCCCCTCAAACTAAGGCAGCCCCTCAAACTAAGGCAGCCCCTCTAACTAAGCCAACCCCTCAAACTAAGGCATCCCCTCAAACTAAGGCAGACTCTCAAACTAATGCAGCCACTCAATCTAAGGCAGCCCCTCAAACTAAGCCAACCGCTCAAACGAAGGCAGCCCCTCAAACTAAGGCAGCCACTCAATATAATGCGGCCCCTCAAACTAATGCAGACCCTCAATCTAATGCAGCCCCTCAAACTAATGCAGCCACTCACTCAAAGGCAGACTCTCATACTAATGAGCCACTCAATGTAAGGCAGCCCCTCAAACTAAGCCAACCCCTCAAACTAAGGCAGCCCCTCAAACTAAGGCAGCCCCTCAAAATAATGCGGCCCCTCAAAATAATGCGGCCCCTCAAACTAATGCAGACCCTCAATCTAATGCAGCACCTCAAACTAATGCAGCCACTCACTCAAAGGCAGACTCTCAAACTAATGCAGCCCCTCAATCTAAGGCAGCTCCTCATTCTAATGCAACCCCTCAAACTAATGCAGCCCCTCAAACTAAGGCAGCCCCTCTAACTAAGCCAACCCCTCAAACTAAGGAAGCCCCTCAAAGTAATGCAGCCCCTCGAAGAAATGCATCCCCTCAATCTAATGCAGCCCCTCAAACTAATGCAGCCACTCAATCAAAGGCAAGCTCTCAAACTAATGCAGCCACTCAATCAAAGGCAGCCCCTCAAACTCAGCCAACCACTCAAACTAAGGCAGCCCCTCAAACTAAGGCAGCCGCTCAAACTATTGCACACTCTCAAACTCAGGCAGCCGCTCAAACTAAGCCAGCCGCTCAAACTAAGGCAGCCTCTCAAATTAAGGCAGCCGCTCAAACTAAGGCAGCCGCTCAAACTAAGGCAGCCCTTCAAAGTAAGGCAGCCTCTCAAACTAATGCACCCCCTCAAACTAATGCAGCCCCTCAAACTAATGCAGCCCCTGAATCTAAGGCAGCCCCTGAATCTAAGGCAGCACCTCAAACTAATGCAGCCACTCAATCAAAGGCAAGCTCTCAAACTAATGCAGCCACTCAATCAAAGGCAGCCCCTCAAACTCAGCCAACCACTCAAACTAAGGCAGCCCCTCAAACGAAGGCAGCCGCTCAAACTAATGCACACTCTCAAACTGAGGCAGCCGCTCAAACTAAGCCAGCCGCTCAAACTAAGGCAGCCTCTCAAATTAAGGCAGCCGCTCAAACTAAGGCAGCCGCTCAAACTAAGGTAGCCCTTCAAAGTAAGGCAGCCTCTCAAACTAAGGCACTCCCTCAAACTAATGCAGCCCCTCAATCTAAGGCAGCCCCTCATTCTAATGCAACCCCTCAAACTAATGCAGCCCCTCAAACTAAGGCAGACCCTCTAACTTAGCCAACCCCTCAAACTAAGGCATCCCCTCAAACTAAGACAGACTCTCAAACTAATGCAGCCACTCAATCTAAGGCAGCCCCTCAAACTAAGCTAACCCCTCAAACTAAGGCAGCCCCTCAAACTGAGGCAGCCCCTCAAAATAATGCAGCCCCTCAAACTAATGCAGACCCTCCAATCTAATGCAGCCCCTCAAACTAATGCAGCCACTCAATCAAAGGCATACTCTCAAACAAATGCAGCGCCTCAACCAAAGGCAGCCCCTCAAACTCATGCAGCCGCTCAAATTAAGGCAGCCCCTCAAACTAAGGCAGCCTCTAAAAGTAAGGCAGACCCTCAAACTAAGGCAGCCGCTCAAACAAAGGCAGACTCTCAAACTAAGGCAGCCCCTCAAACTAAGGCAGCCGCTCAAACTAATGCAGACTCTCAAACAAAGGCAGCCGCTCAAACTAAGGCAGCCGCTCAAACTCAGGCAGCCTCTCAAATTAAGGCAGCCGCTCAAACTAAGACAGCCTCTCAAAGTAAGGCAGCCCCACAAACTAAGGCACTCCCTCAAACTAATGCAGCCCCTCAATCTAAGGCAGCCCCTCATTCTAATTCAACCCCTCAAACTAATGCAGCCCCTCAAACTAAGGCAGCACTTCTAACTAAGCCAACCCCTCGAACTAAGGAATCCCCTCAAACTAAGGCAGACTCTCAAACTAATGCAGCCCCTCAATCTAAGGCAGCCCCTCATAATAATGCAGCCCCTCAAACAAATGCAGTCCCTCAATCTAATGAAGCCCCTCAAACTAATGCAGCCACTCAATCAAAGGCAAGCTCTCAAACTAATGCAGCCACTCAATCAAAGCCAGACCCTCAAACTCAGCCAACCACTCATACTAAGGCAGCCCCTCAAACTAAGGCAGACTCTCAAACTAATGCAGCCCCTCAATCTCAGGCAGCCCGTTAATCTAAGACAGCCCCTCAAACTAATGCAGCCCGTCAAACCAAGGCAGCCGTTCAAACAAAGGCAGCCCCTCAAACTAAGGCAGCCGCTCAAACTAAGGCAGCCCCTCAAACTCAGGCAGCCGCTCAAACTAAGGCAGCCCCTCAAACTTAGACAGCCGCTCAAACTAATGCAGCCCGCCCCTCAGTCTAAAGCAGCCCCTCAAACTCAGGCAGCCTCTCAATCTAAGGCAGCCGCTCAAACTAAGGCAGCCCCTCAAACTAAGACAGTCGCTCAAACTAATGCAGCCCCTCAAACTAAGGCTGCCGCTCAAATTAAGGCAGCCACTCAAACTTTGGCAGACTCTCAAACGAAGGCTGCCCCTTAAACTAATGCAGCCCCTCAAACTAATGCAGAACTCTATCTAAGGCAGCCCCTCAAACTAAGGCAGCCCCTCAAACTAAGGCAGCCGCTCAAACTAATGCAGAACTCTATCTAAGGCAGCCCCTCAAACTAAGGCAGCCCCTCAAACTAAGGCAGCCTCTCAAATTAAGGCAGCCGCTCAAACTAAGGCAGCCGCTCAAACTAATGCAGCCCCTCAATCTGAGGCAGCCCCTCAAACTAAGGCAGCCCCTCAAACTAAGGCAGCCCCTCAAACTAATGCAGCCGCTCAATCTAAGGCAACCCATCAAACAAATGCAGCCCCTCAAACTACGTCAGCCCCTCAAACTAAGTCATCCCCTCAAACTAATGCAGCCACTCAATCAAAGGCAGACTCTCAAACTAATGCAGCCGCTCAAACTAAGGCAGCCCCTCAAACTCAGGCAGCCTCTCAAACTAACGCAGCCGCTCAAACGAGAGCAGCCTGTCAAAGTAAGGCAGACCCTCAAACTAAGGTAGCGCCTCAACCAAAGGCAGCCCCTCAAACTAATGCAGCCGCTCAAATTAAGGCAGTCCCTCAAACTAAGGCAGCCTCAAAAAGTAAGGCAGACCCTCAAACTAAGGCAGCCGCTCAAACTAAGGCAGCCTCTCAAATTAAGGCAGCCGATCAAACTAAGGCAGCCGCTCAAAATAATGCAGCCCCTCAATCTGAGGCAGCCCCTCAAACTAAGGCAGCCCCTCAAACTAAGGCAGCCTCTCAAATTAAGGCAGCCGCTCAAACTAAGGCAGCCGCTCAAACTAAGGCAGCCGCTCAAACTAAGGCAGCCCTTCAAAGTAAGGCAGCCTCTCAAACTAAGGCACTCCCTCAAACTAATGCAGCCCCTCATTCTAATGAAACCCCTCAAACTAATGCAGCCCCTCAAACTAAGGCAGCCCCTCTAACTTAGCCAACCCCTCAAACTAAGGCATCCCCTCAAACTAAGGCTGACTCTCAAACTAATGCAGCCACTCAATCTAAGGCAGCCCCTCAAACTAAGCTAACCCCTCAAACTAAGGCAGCCCCTCAAACTGAGGCAGCCCCTCAAAATAATGCAGCCCCTCAAACTAATGCAGACCCTCAATCTAATGCAGCAGCTCAAACTAATGCAGCCACTCAATCAAAGGCAGACTCTCAAACTAATGCAGCGCCTCAACCAAAG
This sequence comes from Heterodontus francisci, assembly GCF_036365525.1. Classification (NCBI taxonomy): domain Eukaryota; kingdom Metazoa; phylum Chordata; class Chondrichthyes; order Heterodontiformes; family Heterodontidae; genus Heterodontus; species Heterodontus francisci. The sequence goes on from NW_027142246.1 coordinate 263,856, forward strand.
GCAGCCGCTCAAACTAATGCAGCCGCTCAAACTAAGGCAGACTCTCAAACTAAGGCAGACTCTCAAACTAAGGCAGACTCTCAAACTAAGGGAGCGCCTCAACCAAAGGCAGCCCCTCAACCTAATGCAGCCGCTCAAATTAAGGCAGCCCCTCAAACTAAGGCAGCCTCTAAAAGTAAGGCAGACCCTCAAACTAAGGCAGCCGCTCAAACTAAGGCAGAATCTCAAACTAAGGCAGCCCCTCAAACTAAGGCAGCCGCTCAAACTAATGCAGACTCTCAAATTAAGGCAGCCGCTCAAACTAAGGCAGCCGCTCAAAATAATGCAGCCCCTCAATCTGAGGCAGCCCCTCAAACTAAGGCAGCCCCTCAAACTAAGGCAGCCCCTCAAACTAATGCAGCCGCTCAATCTAAGGCAGCCCATCAAACAAATGCAGCCCCTCAAACTACGTCAGCCCCTCAAACTAAGTCATCCCCTCAAACTAATGCAGCCACTCAATCAAAGGCAGACTCTCAAACTAATGCAGCCGCTCAAACTAAGGCAGCCCCTCAAACTCAGGCAGCCTCTCAAACTAACGCAGCCGCTCAAACGAGAGCAGCCTGTCAAAGTAAGGCAGACCCTCAAACTAAGGTAGCGCCTCAACCAAAGGCAGCCCCTCAAACTAATGCAGCCGCTCAAATTAAGGCAGTCCCTCAAATTAAGGCAGCCTCAAAAAGTAAGGCAGACCCTCAAACTAAGGCAGCCGCTCAAACTAAGGCAGACTCTCAAACTAAGGCAGACTCTCAAACTAAGGCAGACTCTCAAACTAAGGCAGACTCTCAAGCTAAGGGAGCGCCTCAACCAAAGGCAGCCCCTCAAACTAATGAAGCCGCTCAAATTAAGGCAGCCCCTCAAACTAAGGAAGCCTCTAAAAGTAAGGCAGACCCTCAAACTAAGGCAGCCGCTCAAACTAAGGAAGACTCTCAAACTAAGGCAGCCCCTCAAACTAAGGCAGCCCCTAAAACTAATGCACACTCTCAAACTGAGGCAGCCGCTCAAACTAAGCCAGCCGCTCAAACTAAGGCAGCCTCTCAAATTAAGGCAGCCGCTCAAACTAAGGCAGCCGCTCAAACTAAGGCAGCCGCTCAAACTAAGGCAGCCCTTCAAAGTAAGGCAGCCTCTCAAACTAAGGCACTCCCTCAAACTAATGCAGCCCCTCAATCTAAGGCAGCCCCTCATTCTAATGAAACCCCTTAAACTAATGCAGCCCCTCAAACTAAGGCAGCCCCTCAAACTAAGGCAGCCCCTCTAACTTAGCCAACCCCTCAAACTAAGGCATCCCCTCAAACTAAGGCTGACTCTCAAACAGATGCAGCCACTCAATCTAAGGCAGCCCCTCAAACTAAGCTAACCCCTCAAACTAAGGCAGCCCCTCAAAGTGAGGCAGCCCCTCAAAATAATGCAGCCCCTCAAACTAATGCAGACCCTCAATCTAATGCAGCCCCTCAAACTAATGCAGCCACTCAATCAAAGGCAGACTCTCAAACTAATGCAGCGCCTCAACAAAAGGCAGCCCCTCAAACTAATGCAGCCGCTCAAATTAAGGCAGCTCCTCAAACTAAGGCAGCCTCTAAAAGTAAGGCAGACCCTCAAACTAAGGCAGCCGCTCAAACAAAGGCAGACTCTCAAACTAAGGCTGCCCCTCAAACTAAGGCAGCCGCTCAAACTAATGCAGACTTTCAAACTAAGGCAGCCGCTCAAACTCAGGCAGCCGCTCAAACTCAGGCAGCCTCTCAAATTAAGGCAGCCGCTCAAACTAAGACAGCCCCTCAAAGTAAGGCAGCCCCACAAACTAAGGCACTCCCTCAAACTAATGCAGCCCCTCAATCTAAGGCAGCCCCTCATTCTAATGCAACCCCTCAAACTAATGCAGCCCCTCAAACTAAGGCAGCACTTCTAACTAAGCCAACCCCTCGAACTAAGGAATCCCCTCAAACTAAGGCAGACTCTCAAACTAATGCAGCCCCTCAATCTAAGGCAGCCCCTCATAATAATGCAGCCCCTCAAACAAATGCAGTCCCTCAATCTAATGAAGCCCCTCAAACTAATGCAGCCACTCAATCAAAGGCAAGCTCTCAAACTAATGCAGCCACTCAATCAAAGCCAGACCCTCAAACTCAGCCAACCACTCAAACTAAGGCAGCCCCTCAAACTAAGGCAGACTCTCAAACTAATACAGTCCCTTAAAGTAAGGCAGCCCCTCAAACTAAGGGAGCGCCTCAACCAAAGGCAGCCCCTCAAATTAAGGCAGCCCCTCTAACGAAGCCAACCCATCAAACTAAGGCATCCCCTCAAACTAAGGCAGACTCTCAAACTAATGCAGCCCCTCAATCTCAGGCAGCCCCTTAATCTAAGACAGCCCCTCAAACTAATGCAGTCCGTCAAACTAAGGCAGCCCCTCAAACTAAGGCAGCCGCTCAAACTAAGGCAGCCCCTCAAACTAAGGCAGCCCCTCAAACTAAGGCAGCCCCTCAAACTAAGGCAGCCCCTCAAACTCAGGCAGCCGCTCAAACTAAGGCAGCCCCTCAAACTGAGACAGCCGCTCAAACTAATGCAGCCCCTCAGTCTAAAGCAGCCCCTCAAACTCAGGCAGCCTCTCAATCTAAGGCAGCCGCTCAAACTAAGGCAGCCCCTCAAACTAAGACAGTCGCTCAAACTAATGCAGCCCCAAAACTAAGGCTGCCGCTCAAATTAAGGCAGCCCCTCAAACTATGGCAGACTCTCAAGCGAAGGCAGCCACTCAAACTTAGGCAGCCTCTCAAACTAAGGCTGCCCCTTAAACTAACGCAGCCCCTCAAACTAATGCAGAACTCTATCTAAGGCAGCCCCTCAAACTAATGCAGCCCCTCAAACTAATGCAGCCCCTCAAACTAATGCAGCCCCTCAATCTAATGCAGCCCCTCAATCTAAGGCAGCCCCTCAAACTAATGCAGCCACTCAATCAAAGGCAGACTCTCAAACCAATGCAGCCACTCAATCAAAGGCAGCCCCTCAAACTAAGGCAGCCCCTCAAACTCAGGCAGCCTCTCAAACTAAGGCAGCCGCTGAAACTAAGGCAGACTCTCAAACTAAGGCAACCCCTCAAACTAAGGCAGCCGCTCTAACTAAGGCAGCTTGTCAAAGTAAGGCAGACCCTCAAACTAAGGGAGCGCCTCAACCAAAGGCAGCCCCTCAAACTAATGCAGCCGCTCAAATTAAGGCAGCCCATCAAACTAAGGCAGCCTCTAAAAGTAAGGCAGACCCTCAAACTAAGGCAGCAGCTCAAACTAAGCAGTCTCTCGAACTAAGGCAGACCCTCAAACTAAAGGGAGCGCCTCAACTAAAAGCAGCCCCTCAAACTAATGCAGCCGCTCAAATTCAGGCAGCCCCTCAAACTAAGGCAGCCTCTAAAAGTAAGGCAGCCGCTCAAACTAAGGCAGACGCTCAAACGAAGGCAGAATCTGAAATTAAGGCAGCCGCTCAAACTAAGGCAGCCCCTCAAAGTAAGGCAGCCTCTCAAACTAAGGCACTCCCTCAAACTAATGCAGCCCCTCAATCTAAAGCAGCACCTCATTCTAATGCAACCCCTCAAACTAATGCAGCCCCTCAAACTAAGGCAGCCCCTCAAACTAAGGCAGCCCCTCTAACTAAGCCAACCCCTCAAACTAAGGCATCCCCTCAAACTAAGGCAGACTCTCAAACTAATGCAGCCACTCAATCTAAGGCAGCCCCTCAAACTAAGCCAACCGCTCAAACTAAGGCAGCCCCTCAAACTAAGGCAGCCACTCAATATAATGCGGCCCCTCAAACTAATGCAGACCCTCAATCTAATGCAGCCCCTCAAACTAATGCAGCCACTCACTCAAAGGCAGACTCTCAAACTAATGAGCCACTCAATGTAAGGCAGCCCCTCAAACTAAGCCAACCCCTCAAACTAAGGCAGCCCCTCAAACTAAGGCAGCCCCTCAAAATAATGCAGCCCCTCAAAATAATGCGGCCCCTCAAACTAATGCAGACCCTCAATCTAATGCAGCACCTCAAACTAATGCAGCCACTCACTCAAAGGCAGACTCTCAAACTAATGCAGCCCCTCAATCTAAGGCAGCTCCTCATTCTAATGCAACCCCTCAAACTAATGCAGCCCCTCAAACTAAGGCAGCCCCTCTAACTAAGCCAACCCCTCAAACTAAGGAAGCCCCTCAAAGTAATGCAGCCCCTCGAAGAAATGCATCCCCTCAATCTAATGCAGCCCCTCAAACTAATGCAGCCACTCAATCAAAGGCAAGCTCTCAAACTAATGCAGCCACTCAATCAAAGGCAGCCCCTCAAACTCAGCCAACCACTCAAACTAAGGCAGCCCCTCAAACTAAGGCAGCCGCTCAAACTAATGCACACTCTCAAACTCAGGCAGCCGCTCAAACTAAGCCAGCCGCTCAAACTAAGGCAGCCTCTCAAATTAAGGCAGCCGCTCAAACTAAGGCAGCCGCTCAAACTAAGGCAGCCCTTCAAAGTAAGGCAGCCTCTCAAACTAATGCACCCCCTCAAACTAATGCAGCCCCTCAAACTAATGCAGCCCCTGAATCTAAGGCAGCCCCTGAATCTAAGGCAGCACCTCAAACTAATGCAGCCACTCAATCAAAGGCAGCCCCTCAAACTCAGCCAACCACTCAAACTAAGGCAGCCCCTCAAACGAAGGCAGCCGCTCAAACTAATGCACACTCTCAAACTGAGGCAGCCGCTCAAACTAAGCCAGCCGCTCAAACTAAGGCAGCCTCTCAAATTAAGGCAGCCGCTCAAACTAAGGCAGCCGCTCAAACTAAGGTAGCCCTTCAAAGTAAGGCAGCCTCTCAAACTAAGGCACTCCCTCAAACTAATGCAGCCCCTCAATCTAAGGCAGCCCCTCATTCTAATGCAACCCCTCAAACTAATGCAGCCCCTCAAACTAAGGCAGACCCTCTAACTTAGCCAACCCCTCAAACTAAGGCATCCCCTCAAACTAAGACAGACTCTCAAACTAATGCTGCCACTCAATCTAAGGCAGCCCCTCAAACTAAGCTAACCCCTCAAACTAAGGCAGCCCCTCAAACTGAGGCAGCCCCTCAAAATAATGCAGCCCCTCAAACTAATGCAGACCCTCCAATCTAATGCAGCCCCTCAAACTAATGCAGCCACTCAATCAAAGGCATACTCTCAAACAAATGCAGCGCCTCAACCAAAGGCAGCCCCTCAAACTCATGCAGCCGCTCAAATTAAGGCAGCCCCTCAAACTAAGGCAGCCTCTAAAAGTAAGGCAGACCCTCAAACTAAGGCAGCCGCTCAAACAAAGGCAGACTCTCAAACTAAGGCAGCCCCTCAAACTAAGGCAGCCGCTCAAACTAATGCAGACTCTCAAACAAAGGCAGCCGCTCAAACTAAGGCAGCCGCTCAAACTCAGGCAGCCTCTCAAATTAAGGCAGCCGCTCAAACTAAGACAGCCTCTCAAAGTAAGGCAGCCCCACAAACTAAGGCACTCCCTCAAACTAATGCAGCCCCTCAATCTAAGGCAGCCCCTCATTCTAATTCAACCCCTCAAACTAATGCAGCCCCTCAAACTAAGGCAGCACTTCTAACTAAGCCAACCCCTCGAACTAAGGAATCCCCTCAAACTAAGGCAGACTCTCAAACTAATGCAGCCCCTCAATCTAAGGCAGCCCCTCATAATAATGCAGCCCCTCAAACAAATGCAGTCCCTCAATCTAATGAAGCCCCTCAAACTAATGCAGCCACTCAATCAAAGGCAAGCTCTCAAACTAATGCAGCCACTCAATCAAAGCCAGACCCTCAAACTCAGCCAACCACTCATACTAAGGCAGCCCCTCAAACTAAGGCAGACTCTCAAACTAATGCAGCCCCTCAATCTCAGGCAGCCCGTTAATCTAAGACAGCCCCTCAAACTAATGCAGCCCGTCAAACCAAGGCAGCCGTTCAAACAAAGGCAGCCCCTCAAACTAAGGCAGCCGCTCAAACTAAGGCAGCCCCTCAAACTCAGGCAGCCGCTCAAACTAAGGCAGCCCCTCAAACTTGGACAGCCGCTCAAACTAATGCAGCCCCTCAGTCTAAAGCAGCCCCTCAAACTCAGGCAGCCTCTCAATCTAAGGCAGCCGCTCAAACTAAGGCAGCCCCTCAAACTAAGACAGTCGCTCAAACTAATGCAGCCCCTCAAACTAAGGCTGCCGCTCAAATTAAGGCAGCCACTCAAACTATGGCAGACTCTCAAACGAAGGCTGCCCCTTAAACTAATGCAGCCCCTCAAACTAATGCAGAACTCTATCTAAGGCAGCCCCTCAAACTAATGCAGCCCCTCAAACTAATGCAGCCCCTCAAACTAATGCAGCCCCTCAATCTAATGCAGCCCCTCAATCTAAGGCAGCCCCTCAAACTAATGCAGCCACTCAATGAAAGGCAGACTCTCAAACCAATTCAGCCACTCAATCAAAGGCAGCCCCTCAAACTGAGGCAGCCCCTCAAACTAAGGCAGACTCTCAAACTGAAGCTGCCCCTTAGAGTAAGGCAGCCCGACAAACTAAGAAAGCGCCTCAAACAAAGGCAGCCCCTCAAACTAATGCAGCCGCTCAAACTAAGGCAGCCCCTCAAACTCAGGCAGCCTCTCAAACTAAGGCAGCCGCTGAAACTAAGGCAGCCTGTCAAACGAAAGCAGCCGCTCAAACTAAGGCAGACTCTCAAACTAAGGCAACCCCTCAAACTAAGGCAGCCACTCTAACTGAGGCAGACTCTCAAACTAAGGCAGCCTCTCAAACTAAGTCAGCCGCTCAATCTAAGGCAGCCCCTCAAACTAAGGCAGCCCCTCAAACTAAGGCAGCCGCTCAAACTAATGCAGCCCCTCAATCTAAGGCAGCCCCTCAACTTAGGCAGCCCCTCAAAATAAAGCAGCCCATCAAACTAATGCAGCCCCTCAAACTAAGGCAGCCCCTCAAACTAAGGCAGCCCCTCAAACTAAGGAAGCCGCTCAAACTAATGCAGCCCCTCAATCTAAGGCAGCCCCTCAACTCAGGCAGCCGCTCAAAATAAAGCATCCCATCAAACTAATGCAGCCCCTCAAATTACGTCAGCCCCTCAAACTAAGTCAGCCCCTCAAACTAATGCAGCCACTCAATCAAAGCCAGACTCTCAAACTAATGCAGCCGCTCAAACTAAGGCAGCCCCTCAAACCCAGGCAGCCTCTCAAACTAACGCAGCCGCTCAAACTAAGGCAGCCCCTCAAACTCAGGCAGACCCTCAAAGTAAGGGAGCGCCTCAACCAAAGGCAGCCCCTCAAACTAATGCAGCCGCTCAAATTAAGGCAGCCCCTCAAACTAAGGCAGCCTCTAAAAGTAAGGCAGACCCTCAAACTAAGGCAGCCGCTCAAACTAAGCAGTCACTCGAACTCAGGCAGACCCTCAAACTAAGGGAGCGCCTCAACTAAAAGCAGCCCCTCAAACTAATGCAGCCGCTCAAATTAAGGCAGCCCCTCAAACTAAGGCAGCCTCTAAAAGTAAGGCAGCCCCTCAAACTAAGGCAGCCGCTCAAACTAATGCAGACTCTCAAACTAAGGCAGCCGCTCAAACTAAGGCAGCCGCTCAGACGAAGGCAGAATCTGAAATTAAGGCAGCCGCTCAAACTAAGGCAGCCCCTAAAAGTAAGGCAGCCCCTCAAACTAAGGCACTCCCTCAAACTAATGCAGCCCCTCAATCTAAAGCAGCCCCTCATTCTAATGCAACCCCTCAAACTAATGCAGCCCCTCAAACTAAGGCAGCCCCTCTAACTAAGCCAACCCCTCAAACTAAGGCATCCCCTCAAACTAAGGCAGACTCTCAAACGAATGCAGCCATTCAATCTAAGGCAGCCCCTCAAACTAAGACAAACCCTCAAACTAAGGCAGCCCCTCAAACTAAGGCAGCCCCTCAAACTAAGGCAGCCACTCATTTTAATGCGGCCCCAGAAACTAATGCAGCCCCTCAATCTAATGCAGCCCCTCAAACTAATGCAGCCACTCACTCAAAGGCAGACTCTCAAACGAATGCAGCCACTCAATCTAAGGCAGTCCCTCAAACTAAGCCAACCCCTCAAACTAAGGCAGCCCCTCAAACTAAGGCAGCCCCTCAAAATAATTCGGCCCCTCAAACTAATGCAGACCCTCAATCTAATGCAGCACCTCAAACTAATGCAGCCACTCACTCAAAGGCAGACTCTCAAACTAATGCAGCCCCTCAATCTAAGGCAGCTCCTCATTCTAATGCAACCCCTCAAACTAATGCAGCCCCTCAAACTAAGGCAGCCCCTCAAACTAAGGCAGCCCCTATAACTAGGCCAACCTCAATCTAAGGAATCCTCTCAAACCAAGGCAGACTCTCAAACTAATGCAGCCACTCAATCTAAGGCAGCCCCTCAAGCTAAGCCAAACCCTCAATCTAAGGAAGCCCCTCAAAGTAATGCAGCCCCTCGAACAAATGCAGCCCCTCAATCTAATGCAGCCCCTCAAACTAATGCAGCCACTCAATCAAAGGCAAGCTCTCAAACTAATGCAGCCACTCAATCAAAGGCAGCCCCTCAAACTCAGCCAACCACTCAAACTAAGGCAGCCCCTCAAACTAAGGCAGACTCTCAAACTAATGCAGCCCCTTAAAGTAAGGCAGCCCCTCAAACTAAGGGAGCGCCTCAACCAAAGGCAGCCGCTCATACTAAGGCAGCCCCTCTAACTAAGCCAAACCATCAAACTAAGGCATCCCCTCATACTAAGGCAGACTCTCAATCTAATGCAGCCACTCAATCTAAGGCAGCCCCTCAAACAAAGCCAACCCCTCAAACTAAGGCATCCCCTCAAACTAGCCAGACTCTCAAACTAATGCAGCCCCCCAATCTAAGGCAGCCCCTTAATCTAAGACAGCCCCTCAAACTAATGCAGCCCCTCAAACCAAGGCAGCCGCTCAAACTAAGGCAGCCCCTCAAACTAAGGCAGCCACTCAAACTAAGGCAGCCGCTCAAACTAAGGCAGCCGCTCAAACTAAGGCAGCCCCTCAAACTGAGACAGCCGCTCAAACTAATGCAGCCCCTCAGTCTAAAGCAGCCCCTCAGTCTAAAGCAGCCCCTCAAACTCAGGCAGCCTCTCAATCTAAGGCAGCCGCTCAAACTAAGGCAGCCCCTCAAACTATGGCAGACTCTCAAACGAAGGCAGCCCCTCAAACTTAGGCAGCCTATCAAACTAATGCAGCCCTTCAAACTCAGGCAGCCGCTCAAATTAATGCAGCCCCTCAAACTATGGCAGACTCTCAAACGAAGGCAGCCCCTCAAACTTAGGCAGCCTATCAAACTAAGGCTGCCCCTTAAACTAATGCAGCCCCTCAAACTAATGCAGAACTCTATCTAAGGCAGCCCCTCAAACTAATGCAGCCCCTCAAACTAATGCAGCCCCTCAAACTAATGCAGCCCCACAATCTAAGGCAGCCCCACAATCTAAGGCAGCCCCTCAAACTAATGTAGCCACTCAAACTAATGCAGCCCCTCAAACTAATGCAGCCCCTCAATCAAAGGCAGCCCCTCAATCAAAGGCAGCCCCTCAAACTAATGCAGCCCCTCAAACTAATGCAGCCCCTGAATCAAAGGCAGCCCCTCAAACTAATGCAGCCACTCAATCTAGGGCAGACTCTCAAACTAATGCAGTCACTCAATCAAAGGCAGCCCCTCAAGCTAAGGCAGCCCCTCAAACTAAGGCAGACTCTCAAACTGACGCTGCCCCTTAAAGTAAGGCAGCCCTACAAACTAAGGGAGCGCCTCAACCAAAGGCAGCCCCTCAAACTAAGGCAGCCCCTCAAACTCAGGCAGCCTCTCAAACTAAGGCAGCCGCTGAAACTAAGGCAGCCTGTCAAACGAAGGCAGCCGCTCAAACTAAGGCAGACTCTCAAACTAAGGCAACCCCTCAAACTAAGGCAACCCCTCAAACTAAGGCAGACTCTCAAACTAAGGCAGCCTCTCAAACTAAGTCAGCCGCTCAATCTAAGGCAGCCCCTCAAACTAAGGCAGCCCCTCAAACTAAGGCAGCCGCTCAAACTAATGCAGCCCCTCAATCTAAGGCAGCCCCTCAACTAAGGCAGCCGCTCAAAATGAAGCAGCCCATCAAACTAATGCAGCCCCTCAAACTAAGGCAGCCCCTCAAACTAAGGCAGCCCCTCAAACTAAGGCAGCCGCTCAAACTAATGCAGCCCCTCAATCTAAGGCAGCCCCTCAACTAAGGCAGCCGCTCAAAATAAAGCATCCCATCAAACTAATGCAGCCCCTCAAACTACGTCAGCCCCTCAAACTAAGTCAGCCCCTCAAACTAATGCAGCCACTCAATCAAAGCCAGACTCTCAAACTAATGCAGCCGCTCAAACTAAGGCAGCCCCTCAAACCCAGGCAGCATCTCAAACTAACGCAGCCGCTCAAACTAAGGCAGCTTGTCAAAGTAAGGGAGACCCTCAAACTAAGGGAGCGCCTCAACCAAAGGCAGCCCCTCAAACTAATGCAGCCGCTCAAATTAAGGCAGCCCCTCAAACTAAGGCAGCCCCTCAAACTAAGGCAGCCCCTCAAACTAAGGCAGCCGCTCAAACTAAGGCAGACTCTCGAACTAAGGCAGACCCTCAAACTAAGGGAGCGCCTCAACTAAAAGCAGCCCCTCAAACTAATGCAGCCGCTCAAATTAAGGCAGCCCCTCAAACTAAGGCAGCCTCTAAAAGTAAGGCAGCCCCTCAAACTAAGGCAGCCCCTCAAACTAAGGCAGACTCTCAAAATAAGTCAGCCGCTCAAACTAAGGCAGCCGCTCAAACTAAGGCAGCCGCTCAAACTAAGGCAGCCTCTGAAATTAAGGCAGCCGCTCAAACTAAGGCAGCCCCTCAAAGTAAGGCAGCCTCTCAAACTAAGGCACTCCCTCAAACTAATGCAGCCCCTCAATCTAAAGCAGCCCCTCATTCTAATGCAACCCCTCAAACTAAGGCAGCCCCTCAAACTAAGGCAGCCCCTCAAAATAATGCGGCCCCTCAAACTAATGCAGACCATCAATCTAATGCAGCACCTCAAACTAATGCAGCCACTCACTCAAAGGCAGACTCTCAAACTAATGCAGCCCCTCAATCTAAGGCAGCTCCTCATTCTAATGCAACCCCTCAAACTAATGCAGCCCCTCAAACTAAGGCAGCCCCTCAAACTAAGCGAACCCCTCAAACTAAGGAATCCCCTCAAACTAAGGCAGACTCTCAAACTAATGCAGCCACTCAATCTAAGGCAGCCCCTCAAACTAAGCCAACCCCTCAAACTAAGTAAGCCCCTCAAAGTAATGCAGCCCCTCAAACAAATGCAGCCCCTCAATCTAATGCAGCCCCTCAAACTAATGCAGCCACTCAATAAAATGCAAGCTCTCAAACTAATGCAGCCACTCAATCAAAGGCAGCCCCTCAAACTCAGCCAACCACTCAAACTAAGGCAGCCCCTCAAACTAAGGCAGACTCTCAAACTAATGCAGCCCCTTAAAGTAAGGCAGCCCCTCAAACTAAGGGAGCGCCTCAACCAAAGGCAGCCCCTCAAACTAAGGCAGCCCCTCCAACTAAGCCAACCCATCAAACTAAGGCATCCCCTCATACTAAGGCAGACTCTCAAACTAATGCAGCCACTCAATCTAAGGCAGCCCCTCAAACTAAGGCATCCCCTCAAACTAAGGCAGACTCTCAAACTAATGCAGCCCCTCAATCTAAGGCAGCCCCTCAATCTAAGGCAGCCCCTCAAACTGAGACAGCCACTCAAACTAATGCAGCCCCTCAGTCTAAAGCAGCCCCTCAAACTCAGGCAGCCTCTCAATCTAAGGCAGCCGCTCAAACTAAGGCAGCCCCTCAAACTAAGGCACTCCCTCAAACTAATGCAGCCCCTCAATCTAAAGCAGCCCCTCATTCTAATGCAACCCCTCAAACTAATGCAGCCCCTCAAACTAAGGCAGCCCCTCTAACTAAGCCAACCCCTCAAACTAAGGCATCCCCTCAAACTAAGGCAGACTCTCAAACGAATGCAGCCACTCAATCTAAGGCAGCCCCTCAAACTAAGACAAACCCTCAAACTAAGGCAGCCCCTCAAACTAAGGCAGCCCCTCAAACTAAGGCAGCCACTCAATTTAATGCGGCCCCAGAAACTAATGCAGCCCCTCAATCTAATGCAGCCCCTCAAACTAATGCAGCCACTCACTCAAAGGCAGACTCTCAAACGAATGCAGCCACTCAATCTAAGGCAGCCCCTCAAACTAAGCCAACCCCTCAAACTAAGGCAGCCCCTCAAACTAAGGCAGCCCCTCAAAATAATTCGGCCCCTCAAACTAATGCAGACCCTCAATCTAATGCAGCACCTCAAACTAATGCAGCCACTCACTCAAAGGCAGACTCTCAAACTAATGCAGCCCCTCAAACTAAGGCAGCCCCTCAAACTAATGCAGCCCCTCAAACTAAGGCAGCCCCTCAAACTAAGGCAGCCCCTATAACTAGGCCAACCTCAATCTAAGGAATCCTCTCAAACTAAGGCAGACTCTCAAACTAATGCAGCCACTCAATCTAAGGCAGCCCCTCAAGCTAAGCCAACCCCTCAATCTAAGGAAGCCCCTCAAAGTAATGCAGACCATCGAACAAATGCAGCCCCTCAATCTAATGCAGCCCCTCAAACTAATGCAGCAACTCAATCAAAGGCAAGCTCTCAAACTAATGCAGCCACTCAATCAAAGGCAGCCCCTCAAACTCAGCCAACCACTCAAACTAAGGCAGCCCCTCAAACTAAGGCAGACTCTCAAACTAATGCAGCCCCTTAAAGTAAGGCAGCCCCTCAAACTAAGGGAGCGCCTCAACCAAAGGCAGCCGCTCAAACTAAGGCAGCCCCTCTAACTAAGCCAAACCATCAAACTAAGGCATCCCCGCATACTAAGGCAGACTCTCAATCTAATGCAGCCACTCAATCTAAGGCAGCCCCTCAAACAAAGCCAACCCCTCAAACTAAGGCATCCCCTCAAACTAGGCAGACTTTCAAACTAATGCAGCCCCCCAATCTAAGGCAGCCCCTTAATCTAAGACAGCCCCTCAAACTAATGCAGCCCCTCAAACCAAGGCAGCCGCTCAAACTAAGGCAGCCCCTCAAACTAAGGCAGCCACTCAAACTAAGGCAGCCGCTCAAACTAAGGCAGCCGCTCAAACTAAGGCAGCCCCTCAAACTGAGACAGCCGCTCAAACTAATGCAGCCCCTCAGTCTAAAGCAGCCCCTCAGTCTAAAGCAGCCCCTCAAACTCAGGCAGCCTCTCAATCTAAGGCAGGTGCTCAAACTAAGGCAGCCCCTCAAACTATGGCAGACTCTCAAACGAAGGCAGCCCCTCAAACTTAGGCAGCCTATCAAACTAATGCAGCCCCTCAAACTCAGGCAGCCGCTCAAATTAATGCAGCCCCTCAAACTATGGCAGACTCTCAAACGAAGGCAGCCCCTCAAACTTAGGCAGCCTATCAAACTAAGGCTGCCCCTTAAACTAATGCAGCCCCTCAAACTAATGCAGCCCCTCAAACTAATGCAGCCCCACAATCTAAGGCAGCCCCACAATCTAAGGCAGCCCCTCAAACTAATGTAGCCTTTCAAACTAATGCAGCCCCTCAAACTAATGCAGCCCCTCAATCAAAGGCATCCCCTCAATCAAAGGCAGCCCCTCAAACTAATGCAGCCCCTCAAACTAATGCAGCCCCTGAATCAAAGGTAGCCCCTCAAACTAATGCAGCCCCTCAATCTAGGGCAGACTCTCAAACTAATGCAGTCACTCAATCAAAGGCAGCCGCTCAAACTAAGGCAGACTCTCAAACTAAGGCAGCCTCTCAAACTGACGCTGCCCCTTAAAGTAAGGCAGCCCTACAAACTAAGGGAGCGCCTCAACCAAAGGCAGCCCCTCAAACTAATGCAGCCCCTGAATCAAAGGCAGCCCCTCAAACGAAGGCAGCCGCTCAAACTAAGGCAGACTCACAAACTAAGGCAACCCCTCAAACTAAGGCAGCCGCTCAAACTAAGGCAGACTCTCAAACTAAGGCAGCCTCTCAAACTAAGTCAGCCGCTCAATCTAAGGCAGCCCCTCAAACTAAGGCAGCCCCTCAAACTAAGGCAGCCGCTCAAACTAATGCAGCCCCTCAATCTAAGGCAGCCCCTCAACTAAGGCAGCCGCTCAAAATAAAGCAGCCCATCAAACTAATGCAGCCCCTCAAACTAAGGCAGCCCCTCAAACTAAGGCAGCCCCTCAAACTAAGGCAGCCGCTCAAACTAATGCAGCCCCTCAATCTAAGGCAGCCCCTCAACTAAGGCAGCCGCTCAAAATAAAGCATCCCATCAAACTAATGCAGCCCCTCAAACTACGTCAGCCCCTCAAACTAAGTCAGCCCCTCAAACTAATGCAGCCACTCAATCAAAGCCAGACTCTCAAACTAATGCAGCCGCTCAAACTAAGGCAGCCCCTCAAACCCAGGCAGCATCTCAAACTAACGCAGCCGCTCAAACTAAGGCAGCTTGTCAAAGTAAGGGAGACCCTCAAACTAAGGGAGCGCCTCAACCAAAGGCAGCCCCTCAAACTAATGCAGCCGCTCAAATTAAGGCAGCCCCTCAAACTAAGGCAGCCCCTCAAACTAAGGCAGCCCCTCAAACTAAGGCAGCCGCTCAAACTAAGGCAGACTCTCGAACTAAGGCAGACCCTCAAACTAAGGGAGCGCCTCAACTAAAAGCAGCCCCTCAAACTAATGCAGCCGCTCAAATTAAGGCAGCCCCTCAAACTAAGGCAGCCTCTAAAAGTAAGGCAGCCCCTCAAACTAAGGCAGCCCCTCAAACTAAGGCAGACTCTCAAATTAAGTCAGCCGCTCAAACTAAGGCAGCCGCTCAAACTAAGGCAGCCGCTCAAACTAAGGCAGCCTCTGAAATTAAGGCAGCCGCTCAAACTAAGGCAGCCCCTCAAAGTAAGGCAGCCTCTCAAACTAAGGCACTCCCTCAAACTAATGCAGCCCCTCAATCTAAAGCAGCCCCTCATTCTAATGCAACCCCTCAAACTAAGGCAGCCCCTCAAACTAAGGCAGCCCCTCAAAATAATGCGGCCCCTCAAACTAATGCAGACCATCAATCTAATGCAGCACCTCAAACTAATGCAGCCACTCACTCAAAGGCAGACTCTCAAACTAATGCAGCCGCTCAATCTAAGGCAGCTCCTCATTCTAATGCAACCCCTCAAACTAATGCAGCCCCTCAAACTAAGGCAGCCCCTCAAACTAAGCGAACCCCTCAAACTAAGGAATCCCCTCAAACTAAGGCAGACTCTCAAACTAATGCAGCCACTCAATCTAAGGCAGCCCCTCAAACTAAGCCAACCCCTCAAACTAAGTAAGCCCCTCAAAGTAATGCAGCCCCTCAAACAAATGCAGCCCCTCAATCTAATGCAGCCCCTCAATCTAATGCAGCCCCTCAAACTAATGCAGCCACTCAATAAAATGCAAGCTCTCAAACTAATGCAGCCACTCAATCAAAGGCAGCCCCTCAAACTCAGCCAACCACTCAAACTAAGGCAGCCCCTCAAACTAAGGCAGACTCTCAAACTAATGCAGCCCCTTAAAGTAAGGCAGCCCCTCAAACTAAGGGAGCGCCTCAACCAAAGGCAGCCCCTCAAACTAAGGCAGCCCCTCCAACTAAGCCAACCCATCAAACTAAGGCATCCCCTCATACTAAGGCAGACTCTCAAACTAATGCAGCCACTCAATCTAAGGCAGCCCCTCAAACTAAGGCATCCCCTCAAACTAAGGCAGACTCTCAAACTAATGCAGCCCCTCAATCTAAGGCAGCCCCTCAATCTAAGGCAGCCCCTCAAACTGAGACAGCCACTCAAACTAATGCAGCCCCTCAGTCTAAAGCAGCCCCTCAAACTCAGGCAGCCTCTCAATCTAAGGCAGCCGCTCAAACTAAGGCAGCCCCTCAAACTAAGACAGTCGCTCAAACTAATGCAGCCCCTCAAACTAAGGCAGCCGCTCAAGTTAATGCAGCCCCTCAAACTATGGCAGACTGTCAAACGAAGGCAGCCCCTCAAACTTAGGCAGCCTATCAAAGGCTGCCCCTTAAACTAATGCAGCCCCTCAAACTAATGCAGAACTCTATCTAAGGCAGCCCCTCAAACTAATGCAGCCCCTCAAACTATTGCAGCCCCTCAAACTAATGCAGCCCCTCAAACTAATGCAGCCCCACAATCTAAGGCAGCCCCTCAAACTAATGTAGCCAATCAAACTAATGCAGCCCCTCAAACTAATGCAGCCCCTCAATCAAAGGCAGTCCCTCAAACTAATGCACCCCCTCAAACTAATGCAGCCCCTCAAACTAATGCAGCCCCTCAAACTAATGCAGCCCCTGAATCTAAGGCAGCCCCTCAAACTAATGCAGCCACTCAATCAAAGGCAGACTCTCAAACTAATGCAGTCACTCAATCAAAGTCAGCCCCTCAAACTAAGGCAGCCCCTCAAATTAAGGCAGACTCTCAAACAGACGCTGCCCCTTAAAGTAAGGCAGCCCTACAAAGTAAGGGAGCACCTCAACCAAAGGCAGCCCCTCAAACTAATGCAGCCGCTCAAACTAAGGCAGCCCCTCAAACTCAGGCAGCCTCTCAAACTAAGGCAGCCGCTGAAACTAAGGCAGCCTTTCAAACTAAGGCAGCCCATCAAACTAAGGCAGCCTCTAAAAGTAAGGCAGACCCTCAAACTAAGGCAGCCGCTCAAACTAAGCAGTCTCTCGAACTAAGGCAGACCCTCAAACTAAGGGAGCGCCTCAACTAAAAGCAGCCTCAAACTAATGCAGCCGCTCAAATTAAGGCAGCCCCTCAAACTAAGGCAGCCTCTAAAAGTAAGGCAGCCCCTCAAACTAAGGCAGCCGCTCAAACTAATGCAGACTCTCAAACTAAGGCAGCCGCTCAAACTAAGGCAGCCGCTCAGACGAAGGCAGAATCTGAAATTAAGGCAGCCGCTCAAACTAAGGCAGCCCCTCAAAGTAAGGCAGCCCCTCAAACTAAGGCACTCCCTCAAACTAAGGCACTCCCTCAAACTAATGCAGCCCCTCAATCTAAAGCAGCCCCTCATTCTAATGCAACCCCTCAAACTAATGCAGCCCCTCAAACTAAGGCAGCCCCTCTAACTAAGCCAACCCCTCAAACTAAGGCATCCCCTCAAACTAAGGCAGACTCTCAAACTAATGCAGCCACTCAATCTAAGGCAGCCCCTCAAACTAAGCCAACCCCTCAAACTAAGGCAGCCCCTCAAACTAAGGCAGCCACTCAATTTAATGCGGCCCCAGAAACTAATGCAGACCCTCAATCTAATGCAGCCCCTCAAACTAATGCAGCCACTCACTCAAAGGCAGACTCTCAAACTAATGCAGCCACTCAATCTAAGGCAGCCCCTCAAACTAAGCCAACCCCTCAAACCACGGCAGCCCCTCAAACTAAGGCAGCCCATCAAACTAAGGCAGCCCCTCAAAATAATGCGGCCCCTCAAACTAATGCAGACCCTCAATCTAATGCAGCACCTCAAACTAATGCAGCCACTCACTCAAAGGCAGACTCTCAAACTAATGCAGCCCCTCAATCTAAGGCAGCTCCTCATTCTAATGCAACCCCTCAAACTAATGCAGCCCCTCAAACTAAGGCAGCCCCTCAAACTAAGGCAGCCCCTCAAACTAAGGCAGCCCCTCTAACTAAGCCAACCCCTCAAACTAAGGAATCCTCTCAAACTAAGGCAGACTCTCAATCTAATGCAGCCACTCAATCTAAGGCAGCCCCTCAAGCTAAGCCAACCCCTCAAACTAAGGAAGCCCCTCAAAGTAATGCAGCCCCTCGAACAAATGCAGCCCCTCAATCTAATGCAACCCCTCAAACTAATGCAGCCACTCAATCAAAGGCAAGCTCTCAAACTAATGCAGCCACTCAATCAAAGGCAGCCCCTCAAACTCAGCCAACCACTCAAACTAAGGCAGACTCTCAAACTAATGCAGCCCCTTAAAGTAAGGCAGCCCCTCAAACTAAGGGAGCGCCTCAACCAAAGGCAGCCCCTCAAACTAAGGCAGCCCCTCTAACTAAGCCAAACCATCAAACTAAGGCATCCCCTCATACTAAGGCAGACTCTCAATCTAATGCAGCCACTCAATCTAAGGCAGCCCCTCAAACAAAGCCAACCCCTCAAACTAAGGCATCCCCTCAAACTAGGCAGACTCTCAAACTAATGCAGCCCCCCAATCTAAGGCAGCCCCTTAATCTAAGACAGCCCCTCAAACTAATGCAGCCCCTCAAGCCAAGGCAGCCGCTCAAACTAAGGCAGCCCCTCAAACTAAGGCAGCCGCTCAAACTAAGGCAGCCGCTCAAACTAAGGCATCCCCTCAAACTGAGACAGCCGCTCAAACTAATGCAGCCCCTCAGTCTAAAGCAGTCCCTCAGTCTAAAGCAGCCCCTCAAACTCAGGCAGCCTCTCAATCTAAGGCAGCCTCTCAATCTAAGGCAGCCTCTCAATCTAAGGCAGCCCCTCAATCTAAGGCAGCCCCTCAATCTAAGGCAGACTTTCAAACGAAGGCAGCCCCTCAAACTTAGGCAGCCTATCAAACTAATGCAGCCCCTCAAACTAAGGCAGCCGCTCAAATTAATGCAGCCCCTCAAACTATGGCAGACTCTCAAACGAAGGCAGCCCCTCAAACTTAGGCAGCCTATCAAACTAAGGCTGCCCCTTAAACTAATGCAGCCCCTCAAACTAATGCAGAACTCTATCTAAGGCAGCCCCTCAAACTAATGCAGCCCCTCAAACTAATGCAGCCCCTCAAACTAATGCAGCCCCACAATCTAAGGCAGCCCCTCAAACTAATGCAGCCACTCAAACTAATGCAGCCCCTCAAACTAATGCAGCCCCTCAATCAAAGGCAGCCCCTCAAGCAAAGGCAGCCCCTCAAACTAATGCAGCCCCTCAAACTAATGCAGCCCCTGAATCGAAGGCAGCCCCTCAAACTAATGCAGCCACTCAATCAAAGGCAGACTCTCAAACTAATGCAGTCACTCAATCAAAGGCAGCCCCTCAAACTAAGGCAGCCCCTCAAACTAAGGCAGACTCTCAAACTGACGCTGCCCCTTAAAGTAAGGCAGCCCTACAAACTAAGGGAGCGCCTCAACCAAAGGCAGCCCCTCAAACTAAGGCAGCCCCTCAAACTCAGGCAGCCTCTCAAACTAAGGCAGCCGCTGAAACTAAGGCAGCCTGTCAAACGAAGGCAGCCGCTCAAACTAAGGCAGACTCTCAAACTAAGGCAACCCCTCAAACTAAGGCAGCCGCTCAAACTAAGGAAGACTCTCAAACTAAGGCAGCCTCTCAAACTAAGTCAGCCGCTCAATCTAAGGCAGCCCCTCAAACTAAGGCAGCCCCTCAAACTAAGGCAGCCGCTCAAACTAATGCAGCCCCTCAATCTAAGGCAGCCCTTCAACTAAGGCAGCTGCTCAAAATAAAGCAGCCCATCAAACTAATGCAGCCCCTCAAACTAAGGCAGCCCCTCAAACTAAGGCAGCCCCTCAAACTAAGGCAGCCGCTCAAACTAATGCAGCCCCTCAATCTAAGGCAGCCCCTCAACTAAGGCAGCCGCTCAAAATAAAGCATCCCATCAAACTAATGCAGCCCCTCAAACTACGTCAGCCCTTCAAACTAAGTCAGCCCCTCAAACTAATGCAGCCACTCAATCAAAGCCAGACTCTCAAACTAATGCAGCCGCTCAAACTAAGGCAGCCCCTCAAACCCAGGCAGCCTCTCAAACTAACGCAGCCGCTCAAACTAAGGCAGCTTGTCAAAGTAAGGCAGACCCTCAAACTAAGGGAGCGCCTCAACCAAAGGCAGCCCCTCAAACTAATACAGCCGCTCAAATTAAGGCAGCCCCTCAAACTAAGGCAGCCCCTCAAACTAAGGCAGCCCCTCAAACTAAGGCAGCCGCTCAAACTAAGGCAGACTCTCGAACTAAGGCAGCCTCTCAAACTAAGTCAGCCGCTCAATCTAAGGCAGCCCCTCAAACTAAGGCAGCCCCTCAAACTAAGGCAGCCGCTCAAACTAATGCAGCCCCTCAATCTAAGGCAGCCCTTCAACTAAGGCAGCTGCTCAAAATAAAGCAGCCCATCAAACTAATGCAGCCCCTCAAACTAAGGCAGCCCCTCAAACTAAGGCAGCCCCTCAAACTAAGGCAGCCGCTCAAACTAATGCAGCCCCTCAATCTAAGGCAGCCCCTCAACTAAGGCAGCCGCTCAAAATAAAGCATCCCATCAAACTAATGCAGCCCCTCAAACTACGTCAGCCCTTCAAACTAAGTCAGCCCCTCAAACTAATGCAGCCACTCAATCAAAGCCAGACTCTCAAACTAATGCAGCCGCTCAAACTAAGGCAGCCCCTCAAACCCAGGCAGCCTCTCAAACTAACGCAGCCGCTCAAACTAAGGCAGCTTGTCAAAGTAAGGCAGACCCTCAAACTAAGGGAGCGCCTCAACCAAAGGCAGCCCCTCAAACTAATACAGCCGCTCAAATTAAGGCAGCCCCTCAAACTAAGGCAGCCCCTCAAACTAAGGCAGCCCCTCAAACTAAGGCAGCCGCTCAAACTAAGGCAGACACTCGAACTAAGGCAGACCCTCAAACTAAGGGAGCGCCTCAACTAAAAGCAGCCCCTCAAACTAATGCAGCCGCTCAAATTAAGGCAGCCCCTCAAACTAAGGCAGCATCTAAAAGTAAGGCAGCCCCTCAAACTAAGGCAGCCCCTCAAACTAAGGCAGCCGCTCAAACTAAGGCAGCCGCTCAAACTAAGGCAGCCGCTCAAACGAAGGCAGCCTCTGAAATTAAGGCTGCCGCTCAAACTAAGGCACTCCCTCAAACTAATGCAGCCCCTCAATCTAAAGCAGCCCCTCATTCTAATGCAACCCCTCAAACTAAGGCAGCCCCTCAAACTAAGGCAGCCCCTCAAAATAATCCGGCCCCTCAAACTAATGCAGACCATCAATCTAATGCAGCACCTCAAACTAATGCAGCCCCTCAATCTAAGGCAGCCCCTCAATCTAATGCAACCCCTCAAACTAATGCAGCCCCTCAAGCTAAGGCAGCCCCACAAACTAAGCCAACCCCTCAAACTAAGGAATCCCCTCAAACTAAGGCAGACTCTCAAACTAATGCAGCCACTCAATCTAAGGCAGCCCCTCAAACTAAGCCAACCCCTCAAACTAAGTAAGCCCCTCAAAGTAATGCAGCCCCTCAAACAAATGCAGCCCCTCAATCTACTGCAGCCCCTCAAACTAATGCAGCCACTCAATAAAATGCAAGCTCTCAAACTAAGGCAGCCCCTCAAACTAAGGCAGACTCTCAAACTAATGCAGCCCCTTAAAGTAAGGCAGCCCCTCAAACTAAGGGAGCGCCTCAACCAAAGGCAGCCCCTCAAACTAAGGCAGCCCCTCCAACTAAGCCAACCCATCAAACTAAGGCATCCCCTCATACTAAGGCAGACTCTCAAACTAATGCAGCCACTCAATCTAAGGCAGCCCCTCAAACTAAGGCAGGCTCTCAAACTAATGCAGCCCCTCAATCTAAGGCAGCCCCTCAATCTAAGGCAGCCCCTCAATCTAAGGCAGCCCCTCAAACTAATGCAGCCCCTCAAACCAAGGCAGCCGCTTAAACTAAGGCAGTCCCTCAAACTAAGGCAGCCGCTCAAACTAAGGCAGCCCCTCAAACTCAGGCAGCCGCTCAAACTAAGGCAGCCCCTCAAACTGAGACAGCCCCTCAAACTAATGCAGCCCCTCAAACCAAGGCAGCCGCTCAAACTCAGGCAGCCTCTCAATCTAAGGCAGCCGCTCAAACTAAGGCAGCCCCTCAAACTAAGACAGTCGCTCAAACTAATGCAGCCCCTCAAACTAAGGCAGCCGCTCAAGTTAATGCAGCCCCTCAAACTATGGCAGACTGTCAAACGAAGGCAGCCCCTCAAACTTAGGCAGCCTATCAAAGGCTGCCCCTTAAACTAATGCAGCCCCTCAAACTAATGCAGAACTCTATCTAAGGCAGCCCCTCAAACTAATGCAGCCCCTCAAACTAATGCAGCCCCTCAAACTAATGTAGCCACTCAAACTAATGCAGCCCCTCAATCTAAGGCAGCCGCTCAAACTAATGCAGCCCCACAATCTAAGGCAGCCCCTCCAACTAGTGTAGCCACTCAAACTAATGCAGCCCCTCAAACTAATGCAGCCCCTCAATCAAAGGCAGCCCCTCAAACTAATGCACCCCCTCAAACTAATGCAGCCCCTCAAACTAATGCAGCCCCTGAATCTAAGGCAGCCCCTCAAATTAATGCAGCCACTCAATCAAAGGCAGACTCTCAAACTAATGCAGTCACTCAATCAAAGGCAGCCCCTCAAACTAAGGCAGCCCCTCAAACTAAGGCAGACTCTCAAACTGACGCTGCCCCTTAAAGTAAGGCAGCCCTACAAACTAAGGGAGCACCTCAACCAAAGGCAGCCCCTCAAACTAATGCAGCCGCTCAAACTAAGGCAGCCCCTCAAACTCAGGCAGCCTCTCAAACTAAGGCAGCCGCTGAAACTAAGGCAGCCTTTCAAACTAAGGCAGCCGCTCAAACTAAGGCAGACTCTCAAACTAAGGCAACCCCTCAAACTAAGGCAGCCGCTTGAACTAAGGCAGACTCTCAAACTAAGGCAGACTCTCAAATTAAGTCAGCCGCTCAAATTAATGCAGCCCCTCAATCTGAGGCAGCCCCTCAGCTAAGGCTGCCCCTCAAAATAAAGCATCCCATCAAACTAATGCACCCCTCAATCTAAGGCAGCCCATCAAACAAATGCAGCCCCTCAAACTACGTCAGCCCCTCAAACTAAGTCAGCCCCTCAAACTAATGCAGCCACTCAATCAAAGGCAGACTCTCAAACTAATGCAGCCGCTCAAACTAAGGCAGCCCCTCAAACCCAGGCAGACTCTCAAACTAATGCAGCCTGTCAAAGTAAGGCAGACCCTCAAACTAAGGTAGCGCCTCAATCAAAGGCAGCCCCTCAAACTAATGCAGCCGCTCAAATTAAGGCAGCCCCTCAAACTAAGGCAACCGCTCAAACTAAGGCAGACTCTCAAACTAAGGCAGACCCTCAAACTAAGGGAGCGCCTCAACCAAAATCAGCCCCTCAAACTAATGCAGCCGCTCAAATTAAGGCAGCCCCTCAAACTAATGCAGCATCTAAAAGTAAGGCAGAGCCTCAAACTAAGGCAGCCGCTCAAACTAAGGCAGACTCTCAAACTAAGGGAGCCCCTCAATCTAAGGCAGCCGCTCAAACTAATGCAGACTCTCAAACTAAGGCAGCCGCTCAAACTAAGTCAGCCGCTCAAACTAAGGCAGCCTCTCAAATTAAGGCAGCCGCTCAAACTAAGGCAGCCCCTCAAAGTAAGGCAGCCCCTCAAAGTAAGGCAGCCTCTCAAAATAAGGCACTCCCTCAAAGTAATGCAGTCCCTCAATCTAAGGCAGCCCCTCATTCTAATGCAACCCCTCAAACTCATGCAGCCCCTCAAACTGTGGCATCCCCTCAAACTAAGGCAGCCCCTCTAACTAAGCCAACCCCTCAAACGCAGGCATCCCCTCAAACTAAGGCAGACTCTCAAACTAATGTAGCCACTCAATCTAAGGCAGCCCTTCAAATTAAGCCAACCCCTCAAACTAAGGCAGCCCCTCAAAATAATGCAGCCCCTCAAACTAATGCAGACCCTCAATCTAATGCAGCCCCTCAAACTAATGCAGCCACTCAATCAAAGGTAGACTCTCAAACTAATGCAGCCACTCAATCACAGGCAGCCCCTCAAACTCAGCCAACCCCTCAAACTAAGGCAGCCCCTCAAACTAAGGCAGACTCTCAAACTAATGCAGCCCCTCAATCGAAGGCACCCCCTCATTCTAATGCAACCCCTCAAACTAATGCAGCCCCTCATACCAAGGCAGCCCCTCATACTAAGCCAACCCCTCAAACTAAGGAATCCCCTCAAACTAATGCAGACCCTCAAACTAATGCAGCCACTCAATCAAAGGCAGCCCCTCAAACTCAGCCAACCCCTCAAACTAAGGCAGCCCCTCAAACTAAGGTAGACTCTCAAACTAATGCAGCCCCTCAATCGAAGGCAGCCCCGCAAACTAAGGGAGAGCCTCAACCAAAGGCTGCCCCACAAACTAAGGCAGCCCCTCAAACTAAGCCAGCCCATCAAACTAAGGCATCCCCTCATATTAAGGCAGATTCTCAAACTAATGCAGCCACTCAATCTCAGGCAGCCCCTCAAACGAAGCCAACCCCTCAAACTAAGGCATCCCCTCAAATTAATGCAGCCACTCAATCAAAGGCAGACTCTCAAACTAATGCAGCCACTCAATCAAAAGCAGCCCCTCAAACTAAGCCAACGCCTCAAACTAAGGCAGCCCCTCAAACTAAGGCAGACTCTCAAACTGACGCTGCCCCTTAAAGTAAGGCAGCCCTACAAACTAAGGGAGCGCCTCAACCAAAGGCAGCCCCTCAAACTAATGCAGCCGCTCAAACTAAGGCAGCCCCTCAAACTCAGGCAGCCTCTCAAACTAAGGCAGCCTGTCAAATTAAGGCAGCCTGTCAAACTAAGACAGCCTGTCAAACTAAGGCAGCCGCTCAAACTGAGGCAGACTCTCAAACGAAGGCAACCCCTCAAACTAAGGCAGCCGCTCAAACTAAGGCAGACTCTCAAACTAAGGCAGCCTCTCAAACTAAGTCAGCCTCTCAATCTGAGGCAGCCCCTCAAACTAAGGCAGCCCCTCAAACTAAGGCAGCCCCTCAAACTAATGCAGCCCCTCAATCTAAGGCAGCCCCTCAATCTAAGGCAGCCCCTCAAACTAAGGCAGCCCCTCAAACTAAGGCAGCCCCTCAAACTAAGGCAGCCCCTCAAAATACATCAGCCCCTGAAACTAAGGCAGCCCCTCAAACTAATGCAGCCACTCAATCAAAGGCAGACTCTCAAACTAATGCAGCCGCTCAAACTAAGGCAGCCCCTCAAACTCAGGCAGCCTCTCAAACTAACGCAGCCGCTGAAACTAAGGCAGCCTGTAAGGCAGACCCTCAAACTAAGGGAGCGCCTCAACCAAAGGCAGGTCCTCAAACTAATGCAGCCGCTCAAATTAAGGCAGCCCCTCTAGCTAAGGCAGCCTCAAAAAGTAAGGCAGACCCTCAAACTAAGGCAGCCGCTCAAACTAAGGCAGACTCTCAAACTGAGGCAGACTCTCAAACTGAGGCAGACTCTCAAACTAAGGGAGCGCCTCAACCAAAGGCAGCCCCTCAAACTAATGCAGCCGCTCAAATTAAGGCAGCCCCTCAAACTAAGGAAGCCTCTATAAGTAAGGCAGACCCTCAAACTAAGGCAGCCGCTCAAACTAAGGAAGACTCTCAAACTAAGGCAGCCCCTCAAACTAAGGCAGCCGCTCAAACTAATGCACACTCTCAAACTGAGGCAGCCGCTCAAACTAAGCCAGACGCTCAAACTCAGGCAGCCTCTCAAATTAAGGCAGCCTCTCAAACTAAGGCAGCCCCTCAAAGTAAGGCAGCCTCTCAAACTAAGGCACTCCCTCAAACTAATGCAGCCCCTCAATCTAAGGCAACCCCTCATTCTAAGGCAACCCCTCAAACTAATGCAGCCCCTCAAACTAAGGCAGCCCCTCAAACTAAGCCAACCCCTCAAACTAAGGCATCCCCTCAAACTAAGGCAGACACTCAAACTAATGCAGCCACTCAATCTAAGGCAGCCCCTCAAACTAAGCTAACCCCTCAAACTAAGGCAGCCCCTCAAACTGAGGCAGCCCCTCAAAATAATGCAGACCCTCAAACTAATGCAGACCCTCAATCTAATGCAGCACCTCAAACTAATGCAGCCACTCAATCAAAGGCAGACTCTCAAACTAATGCAGCGCCTCAACCAAAGGCAGCCCCTCAAACTAATGCAGCCGCTCAAATTAAGGCAGCCCCTCAAAATAAGGCAGCCTCTAAAAGTAAGGCAGACCCTCAAACTAAGGCAGCCCCTCAAACTAAGGCAGCCCCTCAAACTAATGCAGCCCTCAATCTAAGGCAGCCCATCAAACAAATGCAGCCCCTCAAACTACGTCAGCCCCTCAAACTAAGTCAGCCCCTCAAACTAATGCAGCCACTCAATCAAAGGCAGACTCTCAAACTAATGCAGCCGCTCAAACTAACGCAGCCCCTCAAACTCAGGCAGCCTCTCAAACTAACGCAGCCGCTCAAACTAAGTCAGCCTGTCAAAGTAAGGCAGACCCTCAAACTAAGGGAGCGCCTCAACCAAAGGCAGCCCCTCAAACTAATGCAGCCGCTCAAATTAAGGCAGTCCCTCAAACTAAGGCAGCCTCAAAAAGTAAGGCAGACCCTCAAACTAAGGCAGCCGCTCAAACTAAGGCAGACTCAAACTAAGGCAGACTCTCAAACTAAGGGAGCGCCTCAACCAAAGGCAGCCCCTCAAACTAATGCAGGCGCTCAAATTAAGGCAGCCCCTCAAACTAAGGAAGCCTCTAAAAGTAAGGCAGATCCTCAAACTAAGGCAGCCGCTCAAACTAAGGAAGAGTCTCAAACTAAGGCAGCCCCTAAAACTAAGGCAGCCGCTCAAACTAATGCACACTCTCAAACTGAGGCAGCCGCTCAAACTAAGCCAGCCGCTCAAACTAAGGCAGCCTCACAAATTAATGCAGCCGCTCAAACTAAGGCAGCCCCTCAAAGTAAGGCAGCCTCTCAAAGTAAGGCAGCCTCTCAAACTAAGGCACTCCCTCAAACTAATGCAGCCCCTCAATCTAAGGCAGCCCCTCATTCTAATGCAACCCCTCAAACTAATGCAACCCCTCAAACTAAGGCAGCCCCTCAAACTTAGCCAACCCCTCAAACTAAGGCATCCCCTCAAACTAAGGCATCCCCTCAAACTAATGCAGCCACTCAATCTAAGGCAGCCCCTCAAACTAAGCTAACCCCTCAAACTAAGGCAGCCCCTCAAACTGAGGCAGCCCCTCAAAATAATGCAGCCCCTCAAACTAATGCAGACCCTCAATCTAATGCAGACCCTCAATCTAATGCAGCCCCTCAAACAAAGGCAGCCCCTCAAACTAATGCAGCCGCTCAAATTAAGGCAGCCCCTCAAACTAAGGCAGCCTATAAAAGTAAGGCAGACCCTCAAACTAAGGCAGCCGCTCAAACAAAGGCAGACTCTCAAACTAAGGCAGCCCCTCAAACTAAGGCAGCCGCTCAAACTAATGCAGACTCTCAAACTAAGGCAGCCGCTCAAACTAAGGCAGCCGCTCAAACTCAGGCAGACTCTCAAATTAAGGCAGCCGCTCAAACTAAGACAGCCCCTCAAAGTAAGGCAGCCCCTCAAAGTAAGGCAGCCTCTCAAACTAAGGCAGTCCCTCAAACTAATGCAGCCCCTCAATCTAAGGCAGCCCCTCATTCTAATGCAACCCCTCAAACTAATGCAACCCCTCAAACTAAGGCAGCCCCTCAAACTTAGCCAACCCCTCAAACTAAGGCATCCCCTCAAACTAAGGCATCCCCTCAAACTAATGCAGCCACTCAATCTAAGGCAGCCCCTCAAACTAAGCTAACCCCTCAAACTAAGGCAGCCCCTCAAACTGAGGCAGCCCCTCAAAATAATGCAGCCCCTCAAACTAATGCAGACCCTCAATCTAATGCAGACCCTCAATCTAATGCAGCCCCTCAAACAAAGGCAGACTCTCAAACTAATGCAGCGCCTCAAACAAAGGCAGCCCCTCAAACTAATGCAGCCGCTCAAATTAAGGCAGCCCCTCAAACTAAGGCAGCCTATAAAAGTAAGGCAGACCCTCAAACTAAGGCAGCCGCTCAAACAAAGGCAGACTCTCAAACTAAGGCAGCCCCTCAAACTAAGGCAGCCGCTCAAACTAATGCAGACTCTCAAACTAAGGCAGCCGCTCAAACTAAGGCAGCCGCTCAAACTCAGGCAGCCTCTCAAATTAAGGCAGCCGCTCAAACTAAGACAGCCCCTCAAAGTACGGCACCCCCATAACTAAGGCACTCCCTCAAACTAATGCAGCCCCTCAAACTAAGGCAGCACTTCTAACTAAGCCAACCCCTCGAACCAAGGAATCCCCTCAAACTAAGGCAGACTCTCAAACAAAAGCAGCCCGTCAATCTAAGGCAGCCCCTCATAATAATGCAGCCCCTCAAATAAATGCAGTCCCTCAATCTAATGAAGCCCCTCAAACTAATGCAGCCACTCAATCAAAGGCAAGCTCTCAAACTAATGCAGCAACTCAATCAAAGCCAGACCCTCAAACTCAGCCAACCACTCAAACTAAGGCAGCCCCTCAAACTGAGGCAGACTCTCAAACTAATGCAGCCCCTCAATCTAAGGCAGCCCCTGAATCTAAGACAGCCCCTCAAACTAATGCAGCCCGTCAAACCAAGGCAGCCGCTCAAACGAAGGCAGCCCCTTAAACTAAGGCAGCCGCTCAAACTAAGGCAGCCCCTCAAACTCAGGCAGCCGCTCAAACTAAGGCAGCCCCTCAAACTGAGACAGCCGCTCAAACTAATGCAGCCCCTCAGTCTAAAGCAGCCCCTCAAACTCAGGCAGCCTCTCAATCTAAGGCAGCCGCTCAAACTAAGGCAGCCCCTCAAACTAAGGCAGCCCCTCAAACTAAGACAGTCGCTCAAACTAATGCACCCCCTCAAACTAAGGCTGCCGCTCAAATTAAGGCAGCCCCTCAAACTATGGCAGACTCTCAAACAAAGGCTGCCCCTTAAACTAATGCAGCCCCTCAAACTAATGCAGAACTCTATCTAAGGCAGCCCCTCAAACTAATGCAGCCCCTCAAACTAATGCAGCCCCTCAAACTAATGGAGCCCCTCAATCTAATGCAGCCCCTCAATCTAATGCAGCCCCTCAATCTAAGGCAGCCCCTCAAACTAATGCAGCCACTCAATGAAAGGCAGACTCTCAAACCAATGCAGCCACTCAATCAAAGGCAGCCCCTCAAACTAAGGCAGCCCCTCAAACTAAGGCAGACTCTCAAACTGACGCTGCCCCTTAAACGAATGCAGCCCCTCAATCTAAGGCAGCTCCACATTCTAATGCAACCCCTCAAACTAATGCAGCCCCTCAAACTAAGGCAGCCCCTCTAACTAAGCCAACCCCTCAAACTAAGGAAGCCCCTCAAAGTAATGCAGCCCCTCAAACAAATGCAGCCCCTCAATCTAATGCAGCCCCTCAAACTAATGCAGCCACTCAATCAAAGGCAAGCTCTCAAACTAATGCAGCCACTCAATCAAAGGCAGCCCCTCAAACTCAGCCAACCACTCAAACTAAGGCAGCCCCTCAAACTAAGGCAGACTCTCAAACTAATGCAGCCCCTTAAAGTAAGGCAGCCCCTCAAACTAAGGGGGCGCCTCAACCAAAGGCAGCCCCTCAAACTAAGGCAGCCCCTCTAACTAAGCCAACCCATCAAACTAAGGCATCCCCTCATACTAAGGCAGACTCTCAAACTAATGCAGCCACTCAATCTAAGGCAGCCCCTCAAACAAAGCCAACCCATCAAACTAAGGCATCCCCTCAAACTAAGGCAGACTCTCAAACTAATGCAGCCCCTCAATCTAAAGCAGCCCCTTAATCTAAGACAGCCCCTCAAACTAATGCAGCCCCTCAAACCAAGGCAGCTGCTCAAACGAAGGCAGCCCCTCAAACTAAGGCAGCCGCTCAAACTAAGGCAGCCCCTCAAACTCACGCAGCCCCTCAAACTGAGACAGCCGCTCAAACTAATGCAGCCCCTCAGTCTAAAGCAGCCCCTCAGTCTAAAGCAGCCCCTCAGTCGAAAGCAGCCCCTCAAACTCAGGCAGCCTCTCAATCTAAGGCAGCCGCTCAAACTAAGGCAGCCCCTCAAACTAAGACAGTCGCTCAAACTAATGCAGACTCTCAAACGAAGGCATCCCCTCAAACTAAGGCAGACTCTCAAACTAATGCAGCCCCTCAATCTAATGCAGCCCCTCAAACTATGCCAACCCCTCAAAATAATGCGGCCCCTCAAACTAATGCAGACCCTCAATCTAATGCAGCCCCTCAAACTAATGCAGCCACTCACTCAAAGGCAGACTCTCAAACTAATGCAGCCACTCAATCTAAGGCAGCCCCTCAATCTAAGGCAAACCCTCATTCTAAGGCAACCCCTCAAACTAATGCAGCCCCTCAAACTAAGGCAGCCCCTCAAACTAAGCCAACCCCTCAAACTAAGGCATCCCCTCAAACTAAGGCAGACACTCAAACTAATGCAGCCACTCAATCTAAGGCAGCCCCTCAAACTAAGCTAACCCCTCAAACTAAGGCAGCCCCTCAAACTGAGGCAGCTCCTCAAAGTAATGCAGACCCTCAAACTAATGCAGACCCTCAATCTAATGCAGCACCTCAAACTAATGCAGCCACTCAATCAAAGGCAGACTCTCAAACTAATGCAGCGCCTCAACCAAAGGCAGCCCCTCAAACTAATGCAGCCGCTCAAATTAAGGCAGCCCCTCAAAATAAGGCAGCCTCTAAAAGTAAGGCAGACCCTCAAACTAAGGCAGCCCCTCAAACTAAGGCAGCCCCTCAAACTAATGCAGCCCTCAATCTAAGGCAGCCCATCAAACAAATGCAGCCCCTCAAACTACGTCAGCCCCTCAAACTAAGTCAGCCCCTCAAACTAATGCAGCCACTCAATCAAAGGCAGACTCTCAAACTAATGCAGCCGCTCAAACTAACGCAGCCCCTCAAACTCAGGCAGCCTCTCAAACTAACGCAGCCGCTCAAACTAAGTCAGCCTGTCAAAGTAAGGCAGACCCTCAAACTAAGGGAGCGCCTCAACCAAAGGCAGCCCCTCAAACTAATGCAGCCGCTCAAATTAAGGCAGTCCCTCAAACTAAGGCAGCCTCAAAAAGTAAGGCAGACCCTCAAACTAAGGCAGCCGCTCAAACTAAGGCAGACTCAAACTAAGGCAGACTCTCAAACTAAGGGAGCGCCTCAACCAAAGGCAGCCCCTCAAACTAATGCAGGCGCTCAAATTAAGGCAGCCCCTCAAACTAAGGAAGCCTCTAAAAGTAAGGCAGATCCTCAAACTAAGGCAGCCGCTCAAACTAAGGAAGAGTCTCAAACTAAGGCAGCCCCTAAAACTAAGGCAGCCGCTCAAACTAATGCACACTCTCAAACTGAGGCAGCCGCTCAAACTAAGCCAGCCGCTCAAACTAAGGCAGCCTCACAAATTAATGCAGCCGCTCAAACTAAGGCAGCCCCTCAAAGTAAGGCAGCCTCTCAAAGTAAGGCAGCCTCTCAAACTAAGGCACTCCCTCAAACTAATGCAGCCCCTCAATCTAAGGCAGCCCCTCATTCTAATGCAACCCCTCAAACTAATGCAACCCCTCAAACTAAGGCAGCCCCTCAAACTTAGCCAACCCCTCAAACTAAGGCATCCCCTCAAACTAAGGCATCCCCTCAAACTAATGCAGCCACTCAATCTAAGGCAGCCCCTCAAACTAAGCTAACCCCTCAAACTAAGGCAGCCCCTCAAACTGAGGCAGCCCCTCAAAATAATGCAGCCCCTCAAACTAATGCAGACCCTCAATCTAATGCAGACCCTCAATCTAATGCAGCCCCTCAAACAAAGGCAGACTCTCAAACTAATGCAGCGCCTCAAACAAAGGCAGCCCCTCAAACTAATGCAGCCGCTCAAATTAAGGCAGCCCCTCAAACTAAGGCAGCCTATAAAAGTAAGGCAGACCCTCAAACTAAGGCAGCCGCTCAAACAAAGGCAGACTCTCAAACTAAGGCAGCCCCTCAAACTAAGGCAGCCGCTCAAACTAATGCAGACTCTCAAACTAAGGCAGCCGCTCAAACTAAGGCAGCCGCTCAAACTCAGGCAGACTCTCAAATTAAGGCAGCCGCTCAAACTAAGACAGCCCCTCAAAGTAAGGCAGCCTCTCAAAGTAAGGCAGCCTCTCAAACTAAGGCAGTCCCTCAAACTAATGCAGCCCCTCAATCTAAGGCAGCCCCTCATTCTAATGCAACCCCTCAAACTAATGCAACCCCTCAAACTAAGGCAGCCCCTCAAACTTAGCCAACCCCTCAAACTAAGGCATCCCCTCAAACTAAGGCATCCCCTCAAACTAATGCAGCCACTCAATCTAAGGCAGCCCCTCAAACTAAGCTAACCCCTCAAACTAAGGCAGCCCCTCAAACTGAGGCAGCCCCTCAAAATAATGCAGCCCCTCAAACTAATGCAGACCCTCAATCTAATGCAGACCCTCAATCTAATGCAGCCCCTCAAACAAAGGCAGACTCTCAAACTAATGCAGCGCCTCAAACAAAGGCAGCCCCTCAAACTAATGCAGCCGCTCAAATTAAGGCAGCCCCTCAAACTAAGGCAGCCTATAAAAGTAAGGCAGACCCTCAAACTAAGGCAGCCGCTCAAACAAAGGCAGACTCTCAAACTAAGGCAGCCCCTCAAACTAAGGCAGCCGCTCAAACTAATGCAGACTCTCAAACTAAGGCAGCCGCTCAAACTAAGGCAGCCGCTCAAACTCAGGCAGCCTCTCAAATTAAGGCAGCCGCTCAAACTAAGACAGCCCCTCAAAGTACGGCACCCCCATAACTAAGGCACTCCCTCAAACTAATGCAGCCCCTCAAACTAAGGCAGCACTTCTAACTAAGCCAACCCCTCGAACCAAGGAATCCCCTCAAACTAAGGCAGACTCTCAAACAAAAGCAGCCCGTCAATCTAAGGCAGCCCCTCATAATAATGCAGCCCCTCAAATAAATGCAGTCCCTCAATCTAATGAAGCCCCTCAAACTAATGCAGCCACTCAATCAAAGGCAAGCTCTCAAACTAATGCAGCAACTCAATCAAAGCCAGACCCTCAAACTCAGCCAACCACTCAAACTAAGGCAGCCCCTCAAACTGAGGCAGACTCTCAAACTAAGCCAACCCCTCAATCTAAGGCAGCCCCTGAATCTAAGACAGCCCCTCAAACTAATGCAGCCCGTCAAACCAAGGCAGCCGCTCAAACGAAGGCAGCCCCTTAAACTAAGGCAGCCGCTCAAACTAAGGCAGCCCCTCAAACTCAGGCAGCCGCTCAAACTAAGGCAGCCCCTCAAACTGAGACAGCCGCTCAAACTAATGCAGCCCCTCAGTCTAAAGCAGCCCCTCAAACTCAGGCAGCCTCTCAATCTAAGGCAGCCGCTCAAACTAAGGCAGCCCCTCAAACTAAGGCAGCCCCTCAAACTAAGACAGTCGCTCAAACTAATGCACCCCCTCAAACTAAGGCTGCCGCTCAAATTAAGGCAGCCCCTCAAACTATGGCAGACTCTCAAACAAAGGCTGCCCCTTAAACTAATGCAGCCCCTCAAACTAATGCAGAACTCTATCTAAGGCAGCCCCTCAAACTAATGCAGCCCCTCAAACTAATGCAGCCCCTCAAACTAATGGAGCCCCTCAATCTAATGCAGCCCCTCAATCTAATGCAGCCCCTCAATCTAAGGCAGCCCCTCAAACTAATGCAGCCACTCAATGAAAGGCAGACTCTCAAACCAATGCAGCCACTCAATCAAAGGCAGCCCCTCAAACTAAGGCAGCCCCTCAAACTAAGGCAGACTCTCAAACTGACGCTGCCCCTTAAACGAATGCAGCCCCTCAATCTAAGGCAGCTCCACATTCTAATGCAACCCCTCAAACTAATGCAGCCCCTCAAACTAAGGCAGCCCCTCTAACTAAGCCAACCCCTCAAACTAAGGAAGCCCCTCAAAGTAATGCAGCCCCTCAAACAAATGCAGCCCCTCAATCTAATGCAGCCCCTCAAACTAATGCAGCCACTCAATCAAAGGCAAGCTCTCAAACTAATGCAGCCACTCAATCAAAGGCAGCCCCTCAAACTCAGCCAACCACTCAAACTAAGGCAGCCCCTCAAACTAAGGCAGACTCTCAAACTAATGCAGCCCCTTAAAGTAAGGCAGCCCCTCAAACTAAGGGGGCGCCTCAACCAAAGGCAGCCCCTCAAACTAAGGCAGCCCCTCTAACTAAGCCAACCCATCAAACTAAGGCATCCCCTCATACTAAGGCAGACTCTCAAACTAATGCAGCCACTCAATCTAAGGCAGCCCCTCAAACAAAGCCAACCCATCAAACTAAGGCATCCCCTCAAACTAAGGCAGACTCTCAAACTAATGCAGCCCCTCAATCTAAAGCAGCCCCTTAATCTAAGACAGCCCCTCAAACTAATGCAGCCCCTCAAACCAAGGCAGCTGCTCAAACGAAGGCAGCCCCTCAAACTAAGGCAGCCGCTCAAACTAAGGCAGCCCCTCAAACTCACGCAGCCCCTCAAACTGAGACAGCCGCTCAAACTAATGCAGCCCCTCAGTCTAAAGCAGCCCCTCAGTCTAAAGCAGCCCCTCAGTCGAAAGCAGCCCCTCAAACTCAGGCAGCCTCTCAATCTAAGGCAGCCGCTCAAACTAAGGCAGCCCCTCAAACTAAGACAGTCGCTCAAACTAATGCAGACTCTCAAACGAAGGCATCCCCTCAAACTAAGGCAGACTCTCAAACTAATGCAGCCCCTCAATCTAATGCAGCCCCTCAAACTATGCCAACCACTCAAAATAATGCGGCCCCTCAAACTAATGCAGACCCTCAATCTAATGCAGCCCCTCAAACTAATGCAGCCACTCACTCAAAGGCAGACTCTCAAACTAATGCAGCCACTCAATCTAAGGCAGCCCCTCAAACTAAGCCAACCCCTCAAACTAAGGAAGCCCCTCAAAGTAATGCAGCCCCTCAAACAAATGCAGCCCCTCAATCTAATGCAGCCCCTCAAACTAATGCAGCCACTCAATCAAAGGCAAGCTCTCAAACTAATGCAGCCACTCAATCAAAGGCAGCCCCTCAAACTCAGCCAAACACTCAAACTAAGGCAGCCCCTCAAACTAAGGCAGACTCTCAAACTAATGCAGCCCCTTAAAGTAAGGCAGCCCCTCAAACTAAGGGAGCGCCTCAACCAAAGGCAGCCCCTCAAACTAAGGCAGCCCCTCTAACTAAGCCAACACATCAAACTAAGGCATCCCCTCATACTAAGGCAGACTCTCAAACTAATGCAGCCACTCAATCTAAGGCAGCCCCTCAAACAAAGCCAACCCCTCAATCTAAGGCATCCCCTCAAACTAAGCAGACTCTCAAACTAATGCAGCCCCTTAATCTAAGACAGCCCCTCAAACTAATGCAGCCCCTCAAACCAAGGCAGCCGCTCAAACTAAGGCAGCCCCTCAAACTAAGGCAGCCGCTCAAACTAAGGCAGCCGCTCAAACTAAGGCAGCCCCTCAAACTCAGCCATCGCTCAAACTAAGGCAGCCCCTCAAACTGAGACAGCCGCTCAAACTAATGCAGCCCCTCAGTCTAAAGCAGCCCCTCAAACTCAGGTAGCCTCTCAATCTAAGGCAGCCGCTCAAACTAAGGCAGCCCCTCAAACTAAGACAGTCGCTCAAACTAATGCAGCCCCTCAAACTAAGGCAGCCGCTCAAATTAATGCAGCCCCTCAAACTATGGCAGACTGTCAAACGAAGGCAGCCCCTCAAACTTAGGCAGCCTATCAAACTAAGTCTGCCCCTTAAACTAATGCAGCCCCTCAAACTAATGCAGAACTCTATCTAAGGCAGCCCCTCAAACTAATGCAGCCCCTCAAACTAATGCAGCCCCTCAAACTAATGCAGCCCCACAATCTAAGGCTGCCCCACAATCTAAGGCTGCCCCACAATCTAAGGCAGCCCCTCAAACTAATGCAGCCACTCAAACTAATGCAGCCCCTCAAACTAATGCAGCGCCTCTATCAAAGGCAGCCCCTCAAACTAATGCACCCCCTCAAACTAATGCAGCCCCTCAAACTAATGCAGCCCCTGAATCTAAGGCCGCCCCTGAATCCAAGGCATCCCCTCAAACTAATGCAGCCACTCAATCAAAGGCAGACTCTCAAACTAATGCAT